>NC_056745.1:1380031052-1380348552 GCF_019279795.1 Protopterus annectens | reverse complement strand
ATTGCCAAGAATGTGTGAATATAATTTTTGAAATATGTGATTATTTTTTTTAATGAAAAGAATTCAGTATACATTTTTCAGACAGAATCAAGAATTCAGTCACAGTTTCATATAGACATGTAACCAAGAAGTACCTTTTAGTACTGTAGCAATAAGTTTTAACCTTGGGTAGACATTATGGACTAGGGATACATCTTTGTATTACTTAAACTATTTCATTGTAGCTTTGCAAGAACAATAAAGTCTAGTGTGTGTGTGTGTGTGTGTGTGTGTGTGTGTGTGTGTGTGTGTGTGTGTGTGTGTGTGTGTGTGTGTGTGTGTGTGTGTGTGTGTGTGTCTGCAGAGTGTGCATGTGTTTGTTTGTTGGAGGTGAGAGGAAACAATAAAATGTAGACGGAGGGCCTGCATAACTTACAAGTCTCCTGGAGGTGTGTTTAACATTCATGGCATGCTCATAAATATACATTTTATGTCTTAGTAAGTACTTAAAAATGCATACGGAGCTATCTGTTCTGCCTTTGTCTTTAAAGAGCTGACTTTCTGAAATTTATGCAGGCTTGGCTGCGGTGGACTGTCTAATTCATCTCTGTTTCTGAAGGCAATGAAATGGTATATTGTAAAACATTATGCTCAAGACAGATTTTTCCTCTTCTCCTATATGCACTCCTTTACTGTTTCAGTGTAGCTATATGTTCATTTTTCTGTTTCAAAGACCTTTTTGTCCATACACCTATCAGAAGCTATGCTACTCTGCAGGTCTCCCTAATGTCCAGTTGCAGAATCTGCATGTCACTGTAGCACAATAACCTACACTGACTATACAACATGAAGTGTAAGATATTAGAATTATGTAAAATGTGTCATAAGCTGGTTGCCATCTGCATTTTTGTCTGTGTTGATGGTGATCAAAGTTTGTACTGTTAGAATAAGATAAGAAACTCATTTGTCAAAACACTTAAGACAAATTTGTCTTTGTTAGTGTATATCTCTTTTGGAGAGATTGTCACTCAGTAATCCACATAATCAAGCTGAAGGTTTTGCCCTGGGATTCACAATCACCAATGAATTTAGCTGAGATCAATGTACAAAAGGCAATCAGCTTACTGTAAGATTGCTCTTGATGATGCATTCATGTCTGTGTAGTGTCAATTATGATTCAGGGAAAAAGTGGACGGATGTCACTGCAACAATGGTTTAGGGGTAGGGTCACCTGGGTTGCAGTGCACAGCCTCCCAGTACGTGCAAACTGAGTGATGAAAGACTGAGGCAACAAACACAAATCATGTTTAAATTTAATGAGGAATGCTATGTTACTTAAAATGGTACATACCACTGACTTATGTTCCTTTTGATTCTGGTCTTGTACGATCAGAAATCCTAGTCGTACAAGTTATCTTTTAAACATAACATGTGCTGTGCTTTGAATCTGCAGTCTGACTTCATTAACTTCGGCATTCTCTTTGAATTTTCCCTTTATCATGCTCGCACCCCGCACACATTTCCAGATCATCAGGGAGGTAGGACATAAAAGGTACAGTACCTACTTCTGTCCACAACCACAGAAAGACACTTATGCATGTACTTTAGAACTGCAAAGGTAATATATGCAGCATCTCACAGCAAGGTTCCTATCTCCTGCATGCAACTGTACTACTCTGTCCTACATTTATTTCTTTTAAGTAACAGTCCTTTTGGAAATGCAAGTCTCATCTCAAAGTCAGGTGACAGTCATGGAACAGAAACTTAACTACTGGATTGATGAGCTTTTAGAAATTTTATTTCATGATGGAAATTGAAGTGACTCACAGATCAGAATTTATAGGTGGGAATAACCATAGTGCCCATAAATATGCTGAAAATGAGGAAACTCTAACAATGCTCATATAGACCCTTAAGTCTGCTTTCATGTTGTGGAAAAATAATGGAGAAGGTAATACTGGATACGTTATTGTCAGAAATGGATAGTCTGGGACTAGAAACCATATATCAGCATGCATTTATTGAAAATTGTTCTATTGCCACCTGCAACATTATGTTCTGTACCAGTATAATAATAGCTATGAATGAAAAAATTGTGCTGTGATATAATGTATATAGATTTAACTTCAGCATTTAACAGGGTCATACACAAAACACTGATTAATAAATTAGAACAACTAGGTATCAATTTACTCTTGACAAGAAGGATAGCTGGGATAGCTGCATGGCTTACAAATAGGACATGGCAAGTATCATACAAGCAATTGGACAGGTGAAGTTCTTGATTATAGTCAGGGTGTCCTACAGGGCTCTGTCCTAGGCTTATACTTGATTAGATTTATCTTTCAGACCTAACATTTTCATCTGAGGTGTTCTACAGTCTATATGCAGACGACCTGAAATTGGGTAAACTGATTACATATGTTACAGATAAGGAATGTCTGCAAAAGAACTTGACTACATTGATGATTTGGGCACAGGAGAATAATATGCTGATAAATACATCAAAAACTATGCACATGACATTTGGGAGACATAAACTGAAACATGAATATTTAATACAGCACACAGTAAACAAAACTGTAGATTCATTCAAGGACCTGGGTATATGGGTAGATCCAGCTTTGAGTTTTTCTAATCATATCAATTGGTTAATGAACTATAGGTTGTATAAAAAGATTTATAAAGTCTAGGAAATCATTGTTAGTTACATTAGACCCAAACTTGAGTATGGAATAACAATATGGAAACCTTATAAGAAAACAAGCATGAGTAAACTGGAAACAGTACAGCGGAAATATACCAAGGGCATCCATGGATGTGAACATTTAAGTTATTTTGAAAGACTATGATATCTGAACCTATACAGTGTCTCTTATAGATATCTAAGAGATGTTATTCAGGTATATAGGGCATTTAGAGATAACTACCTCTGGGAATGTTTGGGTTATCAACAAGTAGTACAGAATCATCAGTCACTGTATGTAGAAGATTCTGTAGTAATGGGAACAATACCAGTGGGTTTTTGAGAGAGCAGCTGATGCATGGAACAGACTACCAAATTACATTAAAGCAAGTACTAGTTTAGATATTTTTAAGAACAGCCTGGACACTTACTATGGGAACAAGTGTTTTGGTATATTGGCAAGCTAGAAGGGCATAAATGCCCGTGCTTAAAATATTTGTATGTATGTATGTATGTAATGCTCTTAGAAGTGGCTTATATAGTAAACTGTCTATGGGTGACCAGACAGTTTATCACAGTGATTCTTAGCTGATCATTTATTTATTTTTTTGCTTCATGCCCAGGAATTTCCTTGATATGGTAATTAGACAGAAACCCCCAAAGAAAACACAATTTTAGTTATTACCCAAATGCTGTATTTTGGGTTCCTATTATACTACCAAAGACGCATTCGATAGAATGCGTCTTGGTTGAACTTAAAACAACGAAAAGGCAAAATAGCGAAGCAGTTTTTAAGCGAATTCTTTCCCAGGGAAATAATTCGTTTGGCCGCTTCCATTACTTTGCCGTTTTCGACACTGTAGTGCGATCTCGGAGTTGGTATATTTAAGTAGGGGGGGGCAAACCCCCCCATTTTATGTATTCTTTAATTTTTTTTTTTTGGAACAGTGATTTTTTTCCAAGGGGAAAAAAATCACTGTTCTGAGCTTTCGAGATTGTAAGCGTTTGCTTACATGGGGTTGATTATTCATTGTTCGCTTTTTTAAGCATTCGATAATATAATATAGACCCTATATTTTAACCAGTGCCAGTGTGGTTATATGTGGAATATCAGAAGAGTTCCAAATATTCCACTTGATTACTTGCATCTTCTTACAAGAACAAGATTTTAACAATTAAGGAGCAGAACCCAAATAAGCCAAAGTGTATATTAAGACTTGAAAAACTATACATTCAGGAAAAAATGCATGATACGTTTATTTTAGCTAAGAATTTTATTTTTGTGATGAACAGCATGCCTGGAATGTAAAAGTTTTGCAATATTTTTCTTATTTCCTCTGTATCCATCTGTGAATACAGTACAAATGTTATGAGAGAGAAGAAAATGCTAAGGTAAAAATCAGGAACTTTCATAAAAAATGGATGTTTTGTAGATATAACTCAAACACTGTACAAGTTCAAGGCTTTCTATCACATTGCTTCAAGTATATGATCTGAGGATAGTTTTACTTTTAAAGCTTCACTTACTGAAAAATCTTTCATACGTGTTTGCTAGACATAAAACTGAACAGGAAGAAACATGTTTTTTTTCCCTTGTCACAGGGAGGATATACAAGAAGAAACCCCAGCTGGGAACCGAGCCAGAGAACCCAGCACTGTGAAGTAGCAATTCTAAGTGCTGCTATACTGTGGTGCTAAATCATGCTGCAGTGAAAAGCAAAGTGTTTCAAGTGCAGCTATGGCACTATCTATTTATTTATTTATTTATTACATTTTGTTTACCAGGTGAGTGAACTGGTCTACTGACCCAATCAATCACGAGCCAGTTACTTTGGCAGTACAGTATCATATATAACATCAGTATTTACAATGGAAGCTTAGTATAAAGCAACTACACTAGGTGTGACATGCAGCTCAAAGCATTTATAATATGTATGCAAAGAGAATAATAAAGTATAATAAGCAACTAATAAGTTATTAAACATTTGTAGTATGTATATGTAATGTAGATTTGGGGTATAAAATATATTATATCCTAACATTCAGTAGTAAAAGATATTTACAACAGTGTAGTACAAATAGTATAGAGTAGCACAGGTGGAAGTGAATTTTATCCAGTACTATGATAGCAGGTACATTTGACTTATTTCTGTAGGTGTTCTTTTAAGGCTGATTTAAATTGTTCTAATGTTAGACTATTTTTTACCTCACTGGGGAGGTGAACTTTATCCAGTACTGTGATAGCAGATAAATTTAGCTTATTTTTGTAGCTGTTCTTTTAAGGCGGATTTAAATTGTTCTAATGTTAGACTATTTTTTACCTCCACATGGTGGTGGTTCCATATTGTTAGTCCTAGTCTAGAAAAATTGTATCACCTACTGTAGTTTTGTATTTTGGGGTGGCAACAGTAGGGAAGTCATTCTAGTTATTTCTTAATGTGTAATGTTAGGTTCTAGTAAACATGATTCTTTTTAGAAGGGGACAGGAGCTGTTGTTATTATTTTTTTAATAATAAGACTGTATGTTGCAGTGTGGCTTTTTGTGTAACAGGCAGCCAGTTAAGTATTTTTAGTAAATTGCAGTGATACATTCTTGCATCTGCTAGGAGGGCAATGGGAATTATTTTATTTTCTGCTCTCTGTAGGTTTTGAGTGTTGTGTGGGTAATGTGAGCACTATAAAACAGAAATGTCTGCTAAGTTACTTAACATAATAAGTACTGATAAATGTCTTACAGTACTGAAAAATGTGAAAGTCATTGGTTTCATATGGAGTTCCTTTCTTTTTCTTTTTCTTCATCTCTCTCTATCTTGCTGTCAGTGAGCAGGTCCTGCGAATCCAGGCCAGGAATGAAGGACAGATAGCACAGCTAAGAGAGTTGGAAGAAATGGAGCACCTACAGGTAAGCTGTATGTAGTTTCTAGAAGTTTGACCCACATGTTGTAAGTAAATGAGTAACTTGACATTCTTAGCTGTGTTACAATGGTGGTTACAATGTTACAATGGTGGTTACAATGTTACAATGGTGGTTACAATGTTACAATGGTGCTATGGTACTAACAGCAATTTGTATTTATATATTTATGTTCATTAACTGGTTCAGTGAACTGATCCAGGAACGATTTTGAATCACAGCTTGAACCAAAAGACAGGTACAGCAAGAAGTAACATGACATTAATAAATCTTTTCAGCATAAGTCAAACAGTATTACATAAATCCAGCACTGTAGTCAATAATCAAGACTGCCAGTACTGTCTGTATTCTGTATAAGTTCTATTGGTGACACTTACCAGAACCTGACTCAATAATGTAGTGCAGGTAACCTGGGTTTGATTAGCAGTTCCAGCACTGGAGGAGCCAATCAGGGATGGAAAGGAGTGAAGGGCAGAGACATGCTCACCTCTCGGGTTGGGGGTGGGGGGTACATGCACTCTAAGTTACACAGGACAGTACAATCTCCCTGGTGGAGACTAGAGAGAGATCACTGCCATGCTATGGGGGAGGAGCAGGGCTGTTTGGGAGTGCTCCCCCTCGTGGAAGTGAGGGAAGTCCACTGCAGTCAGCCCATTGATATTCCCTCCCTGACACCACATTGAGTCCCCTGCAGTTATCCCATTGTATGAGCACTCCCTGGCACCACATTGAGTCCCCTGCAGTTATCCCATTGTATGAGCACTCCCTGGCACCACATTGAGTCCCCTGCAGTTATCCCATTGTATGAGCACTCCCTGGCACCACATTGAGTCCCCTGCAGTTATCCCATTGTATGAGCACTCCCTGGCACCACATTGAGTCCCCTGCAGTTATCCCATTATATGATCACTCCCTGGCACCATGTTGAGTGCCCTGTAGTTATCTCATTGTATGATCACTCCCTGGCACCATGTTGAGTGCATGGTTAGTTAGGGACAGGGAAAACATGTGAAAACTGTGAACCACCCCTGATGGATCCCTGGATGAAGACTCCCTCTTGGTCTTATCCAGTAGGGAATGAGTGGGTTGACTGGTCAAAATATGGTCTGATGGACAGCAGGCATCAGGAGCAAATTATATTGCAAATAAAAAAGTAAACAAAAAATGTTGAAGTCAGTTACGTTTGTCAATAACAATAACCTGGATTAAATCACACACAAAAGATGATGAAATACTACTTTCTGGAAATGACATTTTCCACAATGATCATACTAATACAAAAGCTAGTGGTGTAGCCATTATATAGTCACAAGCTGTTAGCCTTGTCATGCAGCCAGTACATATACTATGCATCAACAGCATTGAAATGCAAGTAGCTACTCTTAGAATTAACTTGAAAATATCAGCATGTATAGCAGTACTGCACATACCTCCTAGTGCAGACAAATTGGCTTCTGAAGACACATTGTTCTGGATAACTACAAATATATTACTTGAAACAATAATCGTAGGTGACCTTAATATTCACTGGTTCAGGTGTACTCACAAAACTATTCGCTCCACTATCGATCTATATGTATATATAGATTAATGCAGCTTATACATATGACTATAAGGGCAGATGAAGTCAGTGGAAGATAAAGCATTTTGGACTGGATGCTAACAGTAGACCCAAGCAAATTTGATAAGGAAACATTTATGTCTATTCTTAAGTGCACCAACTGGGAACAATTAAAACAGTGTCTTTACATGACATAGTAATACATTTCAGCAAAGCCTTCCTCTCCATATTAAACTCTCTAGAACTTCATCATACCAAAATAATGACATACACCAGATATAAAAAATGATGCATGGCAGAGATAAAGTATGGAAAACTGTTATTTAGGAAAAAAACAATAAAGAATTTTCAACAATAATTTCACTAATGAAACTTAGCTTAGAATACTATCCCAATGGCTAAATAAAACTACTACACGAGGCTACAGGACAACAAAGTTAAACTCAAAAACAGTTTTAGGCAACACTCAATAAACTTATACAACCTGTTAAAACCTGTAAAAAAATCACAACCCTGCCATTTCACAGATGAAAAAACACACCATTAGATGTATATTTAAACCATATTACATAAATATCATTAATTCCTTAATAAACCCAGAATAGTCAACATGTGAGCAAGAGATGTGGATGATCTTACTACTACAGCCTTCACATTAACTGCAACTCCTTCCACCACAATACATAAAGTTATTCAAAAACTTAAACCCACCTCTCTTGTAGCTAATAACCTTCCAGTAGAATATCTCAGAATAGATGCAGAAGCGACTGTATATCCAGTAGCTGTACTTATAAACTGCTGTTTCAAAGAAGGCATAGTACCCACATTCTTGAAAAATTCCTGTTATTTCCATATATAATAGTGACGAATCACATGAACTAGCAAGCTATAGCCCTAAGGCCATCCTGTCAGCTCTATTCAAAATACTTGAAAAATGTCTTCATCTACAGTTGATCAACTGCCTAACCGAGAACAAGTTACTTTCCAGAGTAGAGCAGAGTGTGTATTTAGGCAGGTTTACACACACACACACATATATATATATATATATATATATATATATATATATATATAGGCTTACTATGAGATTTTCAATTTCCAGGGTGCAGGGTACACATGGTTGAATCACCGTTTTCAAAATGGCAGTGAATCAAACCAAAAGTGATTGCTTTAGAATCATCGAGTGACATGTTACACTCGATCATTCCTGATTCGACATGCTGCTCACTTTAGTGCGATCTTGGAGTTGGTATATTTAATGTGCAGTGGGGTGGGGGGTGCAGGATCCCCCCCAAAAAAAATAGTAGCATTAATGTACCATTGACTGTAGAATGTAATGATACCTTAATGTGCATAGCATGGTTGGTTGTCTGTCGCCTCCTCCGCTTATTTCCACATCCAAGCCACAGTTTGTCATATAATATTTTTTTTTTTGATTTTTACTTCAGCATTCAGGATTCAGCATTTTGGGTCAACATTCTAAATGGTTCAACAAAGATAATCCCAGTGATTTGTCAGAAAACCAAAAATTGTATGAAGAACAGACCAAAAACATAAAATAAAAATCTAGACATTCTGCAAAAATCTGGATAGTTGAGAAGTATGCTGTGATACCTGACTGACATATTGGGGTTATGGACTGGATGATGGGATGTAGAGGATGAATTTCATGATGCAAGAATTAAATTGTTTTACATAAAAAAAATTAGTTATAATAGTAAATGTTTAATATGATAAAGGGGACAGTTCATAATGTTTCGAATATGGAAGCACTGACTGCTTGAAAGATAAATGGACTAAAGATATACATGCAGATTGTGAGAAGAGAGCCATTCATGTTACATAACAGATTACATCGCCATGCATGCCTGTACAATTAATCCATCATTTGAACAATACCCTTAAAGTCATATAAATGTTTTAGATCCATAGATTAAAATACTTAAAGTTCTTGCTTTAATAAATATAAATATAAATACACTTGTAAAAAATAAAGATAAAAACATTTGACAGTTTTCTAAATGAAGTTATGTTATAATTTAAGTCACACTTATTACAAAAATGGTAAAATTAATATATAAAGTATATTAAATATATCTAAATGTTCTTAAAACTATTTTCCCCAATATGTTTGAAATGTTTATTTGTTTAAAATGTGTGTAAATGATACTAATTTTTGTCATTGAACCCTGGGGCCAGGAAGCATCAATCAGTAGCCTAGCTTCCCATCCGTCTGTCTATTAGAATGAATTATTTCAAGAACAGAAACAGAAAATCACTGACAAAATCAGCATTACTTAGCATGTATATAGACACAGTCATACAACTTTTTCCTTCCACAGAAGATAGTGGTTATTATTTAAATTTACATAAATTTTTTTTAACAAAACAACATTTCAAACATATTTTAAGTCCATTCATAAATATTTAATGTAACTATCTGTAATGTTATAAGGATATCTTAAATTACATCATAACTTGATTTAGGATAATTTTAAATGTTTTATGTTTATTTTTTAAAAGTGTGTTTATAATTCATATTTTATATGTGTAAGTGGTCACTTATACTGAGAGCAAGTATTTTTATATCTGATCTATTAATACAGATACACTTGTACATAATTCTTCTTGATAACAATCTGACCATTGTAATATAATAGAAATAATACATACATTGTTATAAATTGTTTCAGTAAGAAGTATTGTAACATAAATGTTCTCAATAATAAGCACACAATAAACTTACAGATACATTTAAAATAACTGCTACTGCAGTCTAGTAATAGTTAGTTTAACATGTGCTTAAATTTTACAGAAAAGAACAGGCTCCATCCAAAGCTAACTCATATAAGGCCAATGGAAATAAATAATGAAAAAAATGGACAAAAAAAATGGATTATAAAAATGAAAATATACTATCATATAAAAAGATTGAATATAGTGAAATGAAAAAGAAATAATGGGAAAATATGAAATGGAAAAATTTGCAAAATCAATGTCATTTTTCAACCATGGTCAGTTAAGAACAAAAGAGAGTTTTTTACACCTTTTTTATATGACTTATGGGGTGGAGAAAGGGAGTGAGAAAGGTTTGGTGCATGTATTTATTAATAATTTACTATATTTTATAGTTAGAATAGATATATATATGATATTATTATGTGTATATTGATTTTTTATATTTTTTTTTATCCAAATTGTGGTAAAATATACTTAGCATGCTCTTGCAAAGAGGAGGTGTTTTATAACAAAACTGTGAGTTCACTGTTGGAATGGAAACACTTTTACATATAAGAGGGGATGTTAAAAGTTGTTTAGACTAAAGTAAAACAGAAGGGATTTTAACAGTAATTTAACTGGAAGTAAAATAAATACCTGAAAACTCATTGGCAGAGATATTAGTTTTATGTTATTTTAATTTTTAAATTTTATAGCTTAGTGGCAGTATATAAAATATATAAACAAAAAAAGTTACATATAAAACCAGGATAGATCATAGGTTCATATTGCTTACTGCCCTGGAGGGCCGTTTTAAGCCTAGCAAACAACCCAAAGTCAGGATCAAACCTTGTACCTTGTGTCTTTGAGGTGAAGTCCTTAATTATTATGGCAAACCCACCCAATATCATATATTTATCAACACTGGAATACTGGAATGTTCTAGCATTTTACAGGATATGGGTTTTTACAAGGTCTTAATAGTACAGAAGCTAGAAAGAAAACCAGGGTGTACCACCGTAGGCAAACTTAAAAAGTGTATCAATATTTAAAACCAATAGAGCAAAAACTTTTTTCCAACTGAATACTCAGGTAAGGACAAGTGCTTTCGGCATTCCAGCCTTCTTCAGATCCTAACAAACCCCTGAGTTCTCCAAATTAAAAACACATTTCATCTAATCAATTCACTTGATCAAATCAGTTGTCCGGAAGAAAAGCCTCCATTCACATTTAATATATTCTGACAGTCCCCTTTTTCCTGTCCAATCAGATCACTATCTCTTCTTAGTAATCCTCTGTTCCTTTAAGAATGGTTTAAGCAGTACATGAGCTCTCAGGTTCATAATCCACCTTGCTTCATTGACTTCTGTTTTATTTATCACATCACCTCCCCTTGCTGTTTCTCTAAGGATGGATAACACCATAAATTTAAATGAATGATTAGCATTATCGCAGATATGGTTATACAAGGCATTAGTTTCCACATTATTTTTTATGTCCGAATGGTGCTTAAAAACTCATTCCTTCAGCATCCTATTAGTTTTGCCTATGTAGTAGGCTGGGCACAGTGTGCATGTGGCAATATAGATAACATTTTTGCTCATAAAGTTTGCAAGTCTGTGGAGTCTATAGGTTCTCCCTGTTTCTGGGTGAATAAAGATATTATTTGTATTAATCAGGCTTTACAAAATCCACATTTATGGGTACCTACATGGTGTAGTTTACTAGTAGATGTTTCTTCTCTATCCACATTTAGTCCATCTTTAGTACATAAAATCCTTTTGAGATTTTTGTTGTTTTTAAAAGCAAAGGTGGAAAATTCACCAACTAACTCTTTTTATTTTATTCAGAAAGAATAGTACAGAAGGGTAAAAGAGTAGAGACTCAAAATACTTGTAGTTTTGTATACAGAATTTGTGAGTATATAAATGACATGTAGAAGTTAAGCCATTTTTAAACAACTTTATTGAATTATTAAAGATGCAGGTGCACATACATTAATAGAAAATAAAAACATATTAACATGCCAAATCCATGCATTATTTGCTACATATAAATTATCTTTAATTTTAACAATTATTCAATCAATTACATAAATTGCTCAGTTCCTGCCTTCCCCTTAAACCTCACTCCTCCTCCTCCTGAACATTATTCTGCATATATTGTTCCCACAAATTGCATTTATTTTTATTCTATTTGATTCTTCCCTTTTTCTAAAGATCCTACCTCTAGTTCTTTTGTTTCCTTTAATATATTCATATTTTAATTACATTTGGCTTAGCTTTTGATTTCCATTTTATAGTAATTGTTTTTTGACAATCAATAGCATTAAACTTAATAAGGCCTTACTAGTCATATTTGATTAGATATGGAAGGATCATTTTAATATAAGACATTTATAAGAGACTTTTTTGAAAACAAATTATTACAGAATACAAATAAAGAAGAAAAAGATATTGGAAAAAAGTGTGTTAAAGACTACAGCAGTTATACATGAAGATAAAATCAAAGAAGAGAAGTTGAAGAGAATATTTCAGGAAAATGAAGAAAGACTGATTGCATCACAAATGGCAACTATTCAAAATGTAAGGCAAGAAGGAAGAAGAGCATCCTTTTTTCCTTATTACTCAAGAAAAAACAAGCAAGTTAATAACAGCAAAAACATCTTTGAGGGACAAATTTAAAAGTAGAGAGGAACACATATGGAATCAGAGCAATGTGCATAAAATAATTATTGAGGTAGATTTTAAAATACAGAAGGTGAGATTACTGCTGCTAATGTGTGTTAGTGTGTATTTATGTGTCTATATCTATCTATCTATCTATCTATATATATATATATATATATATATATATATATGTATATACACACACACACACACACACACACACACACACACACACACACACACACACACACACACACATACGCACATACGTAGACCCCATTTACATACCTTGTAAAAAACAATTGGATTTCAATAATAACATGCCAGTTAAAAAAGATGCAACTAGTCATAGAAAACATGTTATAACAAGTCCTGGGACTGTGATATACTTTACATTTCAGAACTAGTTATCTCTGTTTATATATTGTATCTTTCAATATATTCTTTCCTCACCTTTCCATTAAATTCTATTGTGTTTTTTTCTATCAACCTACCACCAGCTCAGGCAGATCTCACTTTAACATTTTGTCTGGAAAAACAGCACCCTTCAATGTTATTAGTGTACTGTTATTACTCAAACATCACTTCAGGTACCTGTCTGGTGTACAGAACTGACATCCTATCCTCTCGGCACCAAAGGGGAGTCAACTACCTCTGACCCACTGTCACTGCATGTAAATCAAATGATGAAGAATAAATATAAGAAGCTGATAGATACCTTCTAGCTATGGCTATTTCAGTACAGAGGGACATATTGAAGAAACTGGAAGAAATCCTTAAAAATGTGTAAAAAACATACAAAACCGACATGATAAACAGTGAAGAAAGAAAGAATGAAACAATAAAAAAATTTAATTATTATACATTAGGAGATGAGCAGCAAGCTAATACTTATTATAAAATGAAAAAAAAATAGAAATAAGTAAAGGATCCTCACCTATCCTTTTTTGTGTGTGACTGGAATGTTTACTTCATTTTAATGTTCTTTTTAGTCTTTCTTCTCTATTTTAATATTTTACTAATGTGTCATTATTTACTTTGATTGCACTGTTAAAGATATATTTTTATTCAGCTATCTGAGCTTTAATATTTAGCACATTGTCACGTTATTTATTTACAATATATGTCATGCGTGTGGTCTGTTTTCTGATATACTGCAGTTCTCCTGAGCTGTGGCTGAAATGGGTCCTTTAGGATCAAGTCACTACTCTTGTAACCAAATAATAAATACATAAATAAAATAATAACACTGTTCTTTTTTAACCATTTAGCTAGACTTTTGGCGCAGTCCAGCAAAACCAGAGCTTCCAGTAGACATCCGTGTTCCATTTGTCAGCATTCAGGCTGTCAAAGTCTTCCTAGAGTCCAATGATATTCCCTACAGTACTATGATTGACGATGTGCAGGTAATAATGTTGTTACTTCATGTCTACTTCAAAACTTCTACCTGGTATAGCAAGACAGAGCATGAGAAAATACTTAAGCAGTGTTTAACCACTCTGATATTTAATGTCACATTACAGAAATATGACTTGTAAATTGTTCTGTCTTTAAAGGCATTGCTGGACCAGGAGAAAGAAGACATGCTGAGAGCACGACTGCTTGAAAGGAACACCAACAGCTTTAATTATGCTGCATATCACACATTGGAAGAGGTAATCTAGCATATGCTGTTCTTGGTTTACTTTTGGTGATCTGCATTCTTGGTTTTAGTTGGGAGCTTGGAGTAGCCTTTATCATGTCTGTGTGTCCTGTATTAGTTTTCTGCATATTTAGTAAACAAAAGTTTTCCAACGCATAAAGTTTCACCCTGTCGTCATCCATCATTTAATTAAGATATCATCCATGATAACTTGAAGCATTTGTGTTATTTCTCAGCTCACCATGAAATGTTTTGCTTAATGAAAAGTATAACACTTTCTGCATAATATAAACATATGTGACATCTGTGAATTCTCATATCACATTTCTGACTGAGTCAGAAATAGATTTTATCATGATTGCCTTGGTGTATATTGGAACATCCCTTTCATTTGTGATATAAGCCTTACTGAGGAAACTCCTTTTATATAGCGTACAGATATTAATGGTCACACCACTGTACTTCTCTATACAATTTTCTGTTTTCAAGCTTAAAAGTATATTTCATTTTTTTTTTTTTTTTTGCAATTTAGAGTTATGAAAGATTTCCTAAGGATACTGATTTTTACACTAAGGGCACTTTCACCATTAGAAGCATCAAGAAATGGTCTGTTGAGTAACAAGTTTCTTCCAGAGTTCCACCTACAATGTTTATTCCATTGTTCTAAACATAATAAAAAAGAAGAACTAGAAACCTACAGACTTTCTTACAAAATAAGAAGTTAGTTAGCCTGGTTCTATTGCCTTCTATATCTGCTATTCCTTCCACTTGTTCTCTTTAGTAGAAAGCTAATTTTAAAAATAAAACTAAAAAGTGAAAGACTTAAATTAATCAAACAAAAAGAATACATTTTCATATAGCCAGTACAATTTACAGAATAAATAATTCAAACATAGTTTGGTTTACAATCTAAACTACATATAATTAGTTAACTAACCTGCATGGTGCACTATGTAAAACAAAAAAAAAATCAAATACAGTTTCCTGTTTCCTTTGAGTAATTGGCAGAAACTAATGCATTCACAATTAATAATTAGTATGGGAGAATACAGGAAGGAAACAAAGTACAGAAAAAAAATAAAGATTCTAAATTGCATTTTGTTTCGGCCTGAGTATTAATCATTACTGAAAACAGCATTCGGGAAATCTTCATAACAGCACTGTCATATTAAAATACACTAGCAACTATAATAAATTATCTGGGGTCCACATTCTCAATTCTCTTATGACAATAAATAAATAAAAACTTCTAAAGAAAAATAAATAAAACTCAAAGGGCACCTTTTGCTTCTAAATCCATAAATAATGACCAAGAAGCAAATGTCCAATTTATCTCACAGCAGCTCCAATGACCAGGGCCTAGGGTCTAGATTTTGGGTGAGACATCTCTTCTGGTATACTTGCCCTTCCATGTGCCCTCCTGCTTTGAAAAGGGGTAAAAGGAGAGGTGGTAGGGCAGGCACCTGCTGCTTTGTTATTGAAAGTAATTCTTAAAATGGTACTTGACAATACTTTTTTTTTTTTTTGAGGAAAGAAAATGTCTCCACTTGGTGCTCAGGCATCCATTTTGGGTATGATTTGATTCAAACAAGAACAAGAGCACAATTCATTCTCTGTATTTTCCTACCTTATCAGTCCCGCATGGATATGTTACTGTCTGGCTGGCACATCCAAGATCCAGATATCTGTGATACAAACATCCGCAATCCAGACCTGAGCCAGAACTGCTGAATAGGCAATCTACTCATCTCTCAGACACCAATGAGTGAAAAGCTGATGTAAGAATGTGAACCTTCAGATGTCTAAGATAACTTCTACTCCTTTACCTGAAATGAGTTATACAATGTTTTCTAAGCCATATTTTGCCTTACTCAGAGAAGAGGTGCAGTTATAGGTTCATCTTTGGTAAGTTGAAGGAAAGAGTATGTCATCTGAATTGTAATAAAAGGGGTTAGGTAGATTTGCTGCAGGAGTAGAAAGACAGACCCACTAATGCATATTCAGCAAAGGAGGTCAGATCATCTGACAGCTTCCTCCAAAGAGATCTTTATTCCCAGCAGAAATGAATGTGATTAATGCAGAACCTTGCCACAATTCCTTGGTGTAAAGAACACGGTTTTCATTGTCAAACACTAATGTGGGACACATTTATTTCAAAACAGTGCTATAAAAATGTAATATCGCTGTTTATCTGTGGTGTTATGCATTGCCCACTTTCTGGCAGAATCAAATGTGTCTACATTTTACCTGTAATCATAAATGGACTAATTCTTTTATGAAAAGTGCCTGCTACTTTCTTCCTGCAAAAACACTGTTTAAGCAAAGGAGAATACAACATACTGGAGAGCTTGTAACTTTTTGTTGTCAACTGTTTGTAAAATAGTATAGTAAGTAAGTGTGCCCTTGTGTGGTGGGCATTGTTCTGGATTACAGTATTTAGTATATTTTTAATTGTCCTCATTCAAAGAGATAGTATCTGTGTAGCTCAAAGACTTGATAAGTTGGATGTGATCATTACAGACCTAAAAAGTTGTGCATGCGATAGATTGGCATACACTTATACATTGACAGTGTTTGAATGGAAGAAGACTATATGTTTGTTTCCAAATAAAGTCCCACTTTAAACTTTTATCATTTAAATTTATGTATCATCATCATCAACAGTTATCATCATTATCATCAACCCCCCCCCTTTCCCATTTTCTACTTTGGGTCAGGGTGTCATTTCAACTGTAGCCATCTCTCTCTATTCAATGACACTCTCCTGCCTTCTTCTACACTCATGCCTGACTGTTGCAGGTCTTCTCAAACACAGTCCAGTCACCTCTTTTCCGGATGCCCTTGCTTCCTCTTGCCTTCTTCCTGTCTGTTTCAAATCTTCTTCACTAGATTGTATTATGCTTTTCTGCACATGTGCCCCAACCACCAAAATCTGTTCTCTGTGACCTTTTCTGCAATTTGAGCTTTTGGCTTCTGCTTTTCTATCCTCATTTCTTCAGCTATCCAAAAGTGTGCATTCTACCACCTATCACATTAATATCATCTCCAAGACCTCTAGCATCCTCAACTGCTCTGTGTTCACTGCCCAGGTTTCTATGCCATACAGTAGTACTGGTCACACCACTTTTTAAACATGTTAATTTTCAGCTCCTTTGGCATTCTTCTGTCATATACTACACCTGCCACTCTGTGCTATTTGGCTACAGCCCAACTGATTCTAGCTTTGACCTTCTCATTCATACTTCCCTTCTCCTCAATCACATTGTCTACATACTTGAAGCTGTTAACCTGTTCCACTATTTTCCCTTCTATCTCTGTTCTCAGCTACATCTGATTTCCCCATTTGCTGCCGTTACAACTGTCTTGTCTGTACTCAGTTTCATCCCATGTGCCTTCAGTTTTACATTCCATTCCCCTATCCTTTGCTGAAGTTCTTGCTCAGAGTCTGCCTGTAATGCCACATCATCTACATACATCAACTGTGTTGACCTGTCATTGTGTCATTGTACACAGCTTGAACTACTTCTACCAATGTTTGAACCACAGCAGGACTGCCCAAATCAGCTTTCTTGGGACCTTGTCATATGCTTTGTCCAAGTCTAGGACAACCCAGTTGGACTCTGTCCTCATCTTTAGCTTAACTATCTGTGTCACTGCAAACATTGGGTCAGTTGTGCTGCATCCTGATCTGAGTCTGAAATACTTATCTCCTATCTTACTTTCTACTACTCTGCATATTCATTTATCAGCCAACCTCTCCAGGACTTTCATTCAATGTGACAAGAGTTTGATACCTCTGTACTGTCCACAGTTGTGAATGTCCCCTTTGTTCTTGAAAACTTGCACTTGAATACTTATTTCCCACTCATCTGGGATATGCCTTTCTCTCCACACTGCTATGAGTAGCCTCAGGAGCCATCTGTCCTCTATCTCACCCAGCATCTTTATCATATCTGCTGTGACCTCATCTGAGCCTGCTGCTTTCCCCTGACTTCATTTTCCTTAGTGCTGTTCTTACTTCTTCAATGGTGGGGTCTTCCTCTTCACTCATTATAAGTTGAGTCTGTGACAGTACAACTTCTCTGGGGTTTTCTTCATTCAGAAGATGCTGGAAGTACTCCTTCTATCTGCCTTTGATTTTCTATGGACTGGTGAGCAGGTTGTTGCTGGCATACCTTATGAAGGTTGTCTGACTATCTTCTTTACCTTTCTGTCTTTGCCTTGTAACTTGATATAGTTTTTTGTGCCATCTACTGACTTCATTTCCAGAAGCTGGTAGAGTGGCTCTAACGCTTTGTTGTTTGCTGTTGCAACTCCTTTCTTAGCTTCTTTGTCAGCTAACCAGTATTCCTAGGCTTGCCTGGTCCATCTTTTCTATCTTATGCTTTTTCCTGCACTCCTTTTTTCTTTTGATGACTTCCTGGACTTCTGTATTCAGTCACCAACTTTCCCTATGTATCTTATTTCCACACCTGGCAAGACCACGTATCTGTTCTGTAGTCCTTACACATACTGTTTTGAGGTGCTGACATTCTTCTTCAGCTCTACCTATTTCCTCTTCTTCTTGAGGTGTTACAGCCCTGAATAATTCCTTGATCTATTGTGATTTCTGTCCAGTCATCTTCCAGGTCTTCAGCCTGGTCTCTGTTGACCTTAGAGCCTACTCTGACCACTGCTTGCAGCTGATTGTGCCAACCAGTAGTTTATGCTGTGGACTGATTGTTTCACTGGGGATTATGCTGATGCTACCTCAATGCCTTTTCCTTACACGCAGAACATCTATCTGAATTACATGTTGGCCACTCTTCTATGTGATCTTGTGACTGTGTCTCTTTCTAAACCATGTGTTGGCTACTATCAAGCCATTTACTCTCCTTCCTTATTTCTTTTCCCCACCCACGTAGATCCAGGCAGTCCTCGCATTCTTGTCTGTCTGCCTCATATAGGTGCAGTCAGATCACCTGCTATCAACACCACTTCATGTTGTCCTGCATTACCTAGTAGGTCCTGCAACTAATGCCTGAATGTACTCTTTTCCTCACTACCACAACCCTGTTGTGGGGCATAGGCTGAGATTATGAATACTGCCCTATCATAAGGCTAGAGTCTGATTGTCATCAGTCTGTCACTAATTCTGATGATATCCTACACTCTATTATGAAGCCTCTCCCTTACCACCGTTCCCACACCATTTCTAGCCTGTCCTCCTCCTGAGTAGTAGACTCTGGATCCCAAGCCAAGTGGCTTTGCTTCTTTGCCCTTCCATCTTTTCTCCTGGACACATAAGATGTCCAACCTTCTCCTTACCATCATGACATCCACTTCCAAGGTGCATCTTGTCAGTGAACCTACAATGAGTGTAGCAATTATTACTTCATGTTTAGCAGGCTGATGTTTTTATGTCCACTCAACATAGCTATTCCAGCAGGGCAATTGGACACTGGCTGGCAAGTAGCTTATTGCCTCAGGGCTGCTGGTCTTTATGATGGGCACACACTGTCAAATAGAGGCACATACTCCTCCCACTGTTAGCATGGGTCCCTAGCTTAGGTCAGAGTAGGTCAGGTCCTCATCCTGCTTATTAGTGGCAAATCCCATTCCATTTGAGGACATTAGTCAGCATGACCGAATCATCTAGAGCCATATTTTACCCCATTAAATTGTTATTCCTGCCACGGTACCCAGTCTGTGATCTGTGTTCTCCATTCATGAGGATACTACACATCACAGTAGATGCATAAAACAGTTGCTTTATACAACTCTTTCCCATGTAGGACCCCATGTAGAGTTTGTGCTGCTGCTCACAGCTGCATTCTTTTGTGAGTCTGAGATGGAAACACTCGGCATGTTTTTCAGAGGTGGGAGAAATCCCACAGAGATACAGGGAGAAGATGCAAATTCCAAACAGGCATTGGCCGGAGGTCAAGATAGAATCTTCTACCTTGTGCATGGGAGGTGAAGACCTTAACCATTATGCCATATGGTATCTCAGGTATATCACAGATTATTTTTATTTACCTGTTTAGATGTTAATTCTAGCTAATTAAAAACAGAAACAACAGATTTTTTTCTTTTATTACAACCCTTCATTTTCCTCACTTGTTACTGATTTATTTAATTGTGACTAGAATTTAGAACAGTGATGAATTTCCTAGCTTCTTGTCTGCATCCTGTGTTAAACCACAATTGCGTTCTACTCCATTCAGAAATCAATGAAGTATCTCCTACGGTCAGTGCATAATTGTTTTCAGGAAACATACCTGCCTTGTTTACATCTCCACCCTGTGAAAACATATCACGAAATGACCGTTTTTAATATCATACATTTGCATGAACAAACTTGTCCCTCTTGTAATGCTGATTTATTAAATGTATTGCTGATTTAAGTTTACCTGGGATGTTTACCTTGTAGCAAGAAGAAAGAATGTGAATTTAGTCAAGACAACTTTTGCCAGAGAACTTACACTGCACATTTGCTTCCTCTTGGCAGTAATGTTACTTTGAACAATTTGTTCTGTGACCAGACTAAGTGGCATAATTTAACATTCTGATGTTTTAGAGCTCACAACTTATTTTCTATATAACTAGAATTAGGATGTGTTTTACTAAAATGTCAGCGTTAAGCATTAACCCACTTGTTGATTATTTTCCTATCAAATAATACAGTTTGTAAAAATTGTATTTTACCAAAAATCTGATTACTCTTAGTTTTGCCTTCATTGGAAATGCAATAGAACAAATTCAGCTGTAACTTTGCAGATCTAAAGGGCCCATTTAGACATGCAAAATACTTTTTTCTGGTCTATATATATATAAAGTTATGTATCTGTTACAGAATTATAAATTTAGTAATTATATTCAAACCTAACTATAAATAAACCAGCTGTTACACAGGAAATAGGAACACAGCAATGGTACTAGGCAAATGATCATGGGAATCACAGCATGCCTATCTATATGCTCCTTTAAGGAAAGATGCTTAAAAATGATTGCCATCTTTTTTAATCACTTAATACTGCACACCTCACAATTCAAGCAGGGTCAACGGACTTCCAGACCAGTTATGTTTTTTATCACTTTTATTTTTATTGATTAAAACGTTTTCAGAGACTCATAACTGGTCCAGATGTCTATTGGTTTTCTGAGTGGTGGTTGGTTTATTTTGATGTACTCACTACTTACTTTTTGTAGAACTTTATACAACCACAAATATATATAAATATCTGATTCTTTATTTACATTTGATATTAAGAGATGATAAACAGCTGTTTTTATGATATGTATCGTACATGAATAATATAGCAATAACCCACGCCTGGGTTTGGATAGTGCTGGATTTACCCACGGTTGGTGTGGTTTGGTCACGAGGGTGAAGCCCAAGTGGCCAAACAAAGACAACCGTGGGTAAATCCAGCATTACCCACATCCAGAAGTGGGTTATTGCTATTATATAATGACATTATTTAAGAAAAAAAAAATTACTTTTCTTAAATAATGGCATTGTATAATGCCTCCTTGCTGCCCTTCCGCAGCTGTCTGGGTATTCTGCGGCAGTTCTGATGTACTGCGCATGCGTATGCTTACGTAGTACATCAGAGCTGTGGGCAAAAGCAACGGAGAAAGCAAGATCTCTGTTGCTTTTTACAAACTGTCTCGCTATGTTAAAGGAGTTTAACATAGCAAGACAGCTTTATAAAAAGCAACAGAGAATCTCCGTTGCTTTTTTTAAAGCTGTCTCGCTATGTTAAACCCATTTAACATAGCAAGACAGTTTTGAAAAAAGCAACAAAGAAAGCAAGATCTCCGTTGCTTTTTACAAAGTGTCTCGCTATGTTAAAGGAGTTTAACATAGCAAAACAGCTTTAAAAAAGCAACGGAGAATCTCCTTTGCTTTTTTTAAAGTTGTCTCACTATGTTAAACCCATTTAACATAGCAAGACACCTTTAAAAAAAGCAACGGAGATAGGAAGATCTCCGTTACTTTTTTTAAAGCTGTCTCGCTATGTTAAACGAGTTTAACATAGCGAGACATTGTGTAAAAAGCAACGGAGAGCTTGCGTTCTCCATTGCTTTAAAAAAAGAGTTATACTAATGGAAAAAGTCCGGGCGACTGGACCTTTTTCCATTAGTATAACTCTGATTTACAGCGTGCACACTGACCAGTCAGCATGCACATTTTAGAATATTAATGGGGGGGTCGTTGTATAATTAGGTATAATTAACTCGACAGATAGCTGAGCAGTCAATAAAGTTCTATAATTAAAACAATCAGAAACTTTTCATTTGCTTAACAAGGGCAATTCTTTTGAAACAAAAATGGATTTTCCACCTAGAAGAATGTTTGGATTGTCAATTACACTTTGAAATTTAGTTTCACTAAGTCCTAGTTCCTATACTAATGCATAAAAAAATCTAATCATAGTATTTACCTGAGGGGGTATGACAACTGTTCAAACCAATGTGGGAGGTAATAGTAACCTTCATTTTACTCAGAGATTAGGAGCACATTGTAACTCATATTGTGACCATATTATCTAAACACCACAGCAAATTAGTGCTGTGAAAACACTTAAAAGCTCTGGTAACCATCTAATAAACATGAAAGTCTACAGCTTTTAATCTTCCTTTGCTTTTTGGAGCCATTAGTTTAGAATAACACATTCTAGGAAGTTTCAGGAACTACTAAATATATTAATTGAATTATGCACCTCCATAAAGAATTTGAATTGATCCATTTGGAAAAACCATTTGGGAAATAAAGCATGTTTGCTAATGTGTTCATTTTCAAAACAGAAATATTTAAAAATTATGAAAACTGTTATTTAGTCCAATGTTCAATATTAATACTAATTAAGATCCATACTTTATAAAGATTTTTTTTCCTAGGTGCTTTTTTCTTCCCTATCTGCCAACCCCCCCCCCATGAGTCTTAGCCTATCTAGTCCGTATGGATGTAAATATGGCCATACTGACTTGAGTGACATCTGACTAGAGGGAACCATTATCCAGCCATCCAGACATGAAGGTTATTTGGTGCCACAACCATCCATGAACCATCAGCTTTCTTGTTGTCCTGCCTCCATAACACACTACCTGGATTAGCATCCCAAGGGGCCCAAAAGGAAATGCTGATCTCTCCACTGGTCCCCGCCCTGCTTCAGCTCCCAAACCTACTACTTCTCGCAGCATACCAAAGCTAGGCCACAAGTCCTGTTTAACTTGAATGGCTGGTGCAAGATCCAGTGCCACATTAAGGGCTTTTGCATGCATGTTTTTATGCATATGCAGAGAGAACTATCATTTTGGTTTTGGAGTCCCAAGCCCACATCCCAAGTGCCTGGCTGCCAAAACACACTATGTTCACTATATCTAAACAACATATCAACACGTCTGTTTTAATACATTTTCCCTGTTCCTCTAAACATATGTTTTTGATGTTTCTGAAGGCTGAATGTATTTTTTGCTCACAGAAAAAATATTACTTGTCATTATAATAAAAATATCTTCTTTTCAGATTTACAGTTGGATTGATAGCCTTGTATCAGAATATCCAAACCTGGTCAGCAAGCTTCAGATTGGATCCAGTTATGAAAAACGCCCACTTTATGTTCTCAAAGTAAGTCCATAAAATTAATTTAATATTTTTGTATTTTCTGTTTGTTTTTGGAGCATTATTATTATTTGCAGTGTAGAACAACAAATGTTAAATTGGGTAGAAACTGTACTAAATCCAGTTTTTTAATGTTTTTATAACTGACATTGCAGCAGACCTTTCAACCTCCAAAGGGCAGAAACACAGACAAAGCCCCTGAAAATCAAGGATGTCTACTTAAAATCAGGGACACCTAATAAGAAAAAAAGTATCATTTTCACAAATGAGGTAGTAAAAGTTATAGAAATTAACAGGACACAGTTAAGTTTTATTTGTGTCATAGTGTCTTATAACTAATTTTACAACAGCATATGTTTTACTGCCTCAAACAAAACCTTTCTCTTACAAAACAGAGTGCAAAATCATGATACTACCAACACTACCTGACAATTGCACCCTGATTGTAGAGTGATGCTGAGTCACTTGAAATAAAAAAAAAAAAAAAACACTACGCAGACAAGAACATAAAGGCTCACTTACTGCCATTCTTCACAAGGCAAGTTTATTTATAAATTAGGAATGCTGCACTTAGCTCCAAAATTACTTCACTTTCTCAGTCATAGTCCTTCTTGTGAGTCTATGAATGTACAACTTCCATTGTCAGCATTGCCAGTGTTTGTATTTTACTGCGTGTTAGAGCACCCCATATTATAGTGATAGGTTGACATTGTCAGTGTTTGTATTTTACTGTGTGTTAGAGCGCCCCATATTATAGTGATAGGTTGACATTGTCAGTGTTTTTTATTTTTGTGTAGAGCACCCCATATTATAGTGATCATATTATAGTGATAGGTTGACATTGTCAGTGTTTGTATTTTATTGCTTGTTAGAGCGCCCCATATTATAGTGATAGGTTGACATTGTCAGTGTTTGTATTTTATTCCTTGTTAGAGCGCCCCATGTTATAGTGATAGGTTGATATTGGCAGTGTTTACATTTTGTTGCTTGTTAGAGCACCCCATATTATAGTGATAGGTTGACATTGTCAGTGTTTACATTTTGTTGCTTGTTAGAGCACCCCATATTATAGTGATAGGTTGACATTGGCAGTGTTTGCATTTTGTTGCTTGTTAGAGCGCCCCATATTTTAGTGACAGGTTGACATTGGCAGTGTTTGTATTTTATTCCTTGTTAGAGTGTCCCATATTATAATGATAGGTTGACATTGTCAGTGTTTGCATTCTGTTGCTTGTTAGAGCGCCCCATATTGTAGTGATAGGTTGACATTGTTCACCAAATTTTAATGTTTGTATTTTGAATGTGAGTGAGTCACTCTTGAAGTTAGAACTTTTGCTATGCCCATATTTTAGATAGGTAGTTAAGCTCCTGATGGTCATTCTATTGGTGCTTCGAGTTCCCCTTCTTATAGTCATAGGTCAATATTTATAGTTTACTCTTAATATTTATGTTCTTGACCAGTGCAGGTCTGTGAGTCTTTTTATTTTATGAAGTTGATATTATCTATGATAAGAGTATTTTTATTGTGTTGTGATTTGTTTAATCTGTACTGACAAGACTTCATCCTGAATGTTATTTCACTTTTAGATTGCCACTTCAGATCGTGTTCTTTTACTATATTTTTTATGTTGCTTAGTTAATATTTGTCTACAGTGATAGGCTGTGCTATAGAATGCATTCAGTGTGATTGGTTGTTTGTTTAGAAGCCTGCATTTTCTATCATGAATTGGCTAGCTTTATGCATCTATGATGTTAATGTACCAGTAGTCATATGATGTTATGTCATGCTCCGATTGATAGTTATATTTTTTATTAATGGAACTTGATTGTATTCATGTTTAACGGTCTGAGGAAGTGCCATATATAGTGTGAAATTCCTCGTCTGTCTATTTTTTTATTTACTTTTATAGTAAAGTGATATATTTCAGCCTTGCATCTGATTTTATTTTGTACTGATTGTTTTGTTATTTTGCCGGATTTGGACGTGAGGTACCTCCACCAGACAGTCATATTTTCTTGTTTGCTTTCTTGTTTGGTTATTGCTGGTGTGAGCATGGCTGAAGGCACAAGTATAGAACTGGATTATAACCCCAATGGGGTGAACTCTGCCTTACCTTCTGGGTGCCATGAACATTTTGTGAGCATGCTGGGAGTTGTAGGTAATCCCTTATTAATGTATAAAGTATTGGGTAACAAGGAATTGACTGTTCACACTAGCTATGATAGTCAATCGGTGCATTCTCTCTTGAAGTGGTTAGAGAATGACTTGTTTAAACTTAAACATTTTCAATACCGGCATTTTCATTTGGAAGCTTGTTTACACTGTAAAGGAGCCCAGAGGGGGCTAAGGATTATTAAAATGACCACTTATGCAGACTTTTACCAGGAGCTTCTAGCCAACTGGCAGAAGCTGAATCTTGACAGGATTTTCAGTGACATCACACTACTTATAGACTTTTTTAAACCTATGGAGGATACATTGTTAAAGGAGGTAAGTGTATTATTCCAGCAACTGCATGATACTTTTTCTTTTGATATCGTTCGTTCTCCCCTAGATGAACTCACAAGTGATTTATCATTATTTGAAAATCGAATTCTGATGCAGAAAAGAGGAAATTAAGCAGAGATCTGGCAGACTTTAGGAGTGGCAATGTTTTTTCATGGCCAGAAGTACCAGTTAGTAATGCGAGCACAGGAAATGATAATACATCAGAGGTTAGAGCAGAGACTGCTCCTACTATGCAGAGTGCACCAACTATTACTCCAGATATTACTCCAGATGCTCAGACTGCTTCAGCTAGCAAGGATACCTCTGTGAATGTTTCTTTACTAATAGCTACTGCCAGTAATAACCCTCCATCATTGGGCAATGATGTTCACAGGAAGACTCTGCTGTTTGCAGGATCTAATAATTTTTCTTCATCTTTTTCCCTCTTTACCTTTACCCATACAAGACACAGTGATGAATCAGAGATCTCAGAGCAGAGGGAGGAAGCATCACAAACCGATGTAATATCAGTCCTCAACCCCACCATCAAACATATGTGAAGTGAGGAAAAGACTCCCTAGTTTGGAATGTTTCCTCAGTGCAACTGACAACTACATAGTTGTCACTCTTAGAGAAAGGACTATCTTTTATACTTTCTAAGACTTCAATTTTTTTGTGATGTTTTGTTAGATTTGAAATATTATAGTAGGAATGTTATGCTTAAGTTAATGTACCCTTCAGATATGGCCAGAGGTGCTTTCAAGAAGCCCAGTACATTTGTGCCTCCTTTGCATCTTTTACTAGAAGCTTTTACTAAGGTCTGTGAGTCTGATTTGTCAGAGAAATGTAATAATCGTTGTAGGAAAAATAAACATCTGTCCAACCTGAGTAGGAATGAGTTTTTAGCCATATCAGAATTACAAGACATGAACAATCTTGTTATACCCCCTGCTGATAAGAGCAGAGACATCATCCTGATGGACACTGATTTTTATCTTGCTAGTATATACACTCTGTTAACTGATGTTAATACCTATATTGGAGTGAGCAGGGAGAAGTTGAACATGATTATTTCTAGGATAAACAATGATTTATTTGATTGTCTCATGGGTCAGAGTATCACCATGGAACTTTATAACTATCTAAAAGTGGACAATCCAATAGTTCCAACATCGCATGGTCTCCCCAAGATTCACAAACATCCTAGGCACCCACCAATGAGGCCTATAGTGTCAGGGAGAGGATGGCTAACAGAAACACTATCTATATATGTTGAAAAGAATGATTAGACCATTGCTGGACAACACCCCAACATACCAATTGCTATGCAGGTTCAAATGTTACTTCTGGCAATCCTGTAACCACCTAACAGAGCCTATGGTGGAAATGCACAGAATGCTTTAAGAAAATTGGCTACGGCTCTGTAGTCACAATACACCTTCCAGCAATTCTAGAAGATGTAACAGCTACTAAGAAGACTGCCAAGGCAATGGAAACACAGTGTATGTCTACAGCTTGTTGCCAGAACAAATTATCTAGAAATAAAGTGGATATACAGAGAAGGCCACCAGTTGTTGAAGGCACCTTAAAATTAACCAAGCAAATCAAAACAGTCCTAAGCAGAGCACATTACCAATATTCCTCCTATAGTCATGGATGATGGCTACATGACTCTAATTCTGTGGTAGTAATATATGCCCCCAGACTGTGAAAGTCCCACTGGCTACATGCATGTCATATAACCCATCTCATTATGCTACTTCCTGTATAACATAAGAAAGTCCAACTGGCCACATGCATGTCACATACCCCATCTCATTATGCTACTTCCTGTATAACATAAGACATGCATGTCACATACCCCATCTCATTATGCTACTTCCTGTATAACATAAGAAAGTCCCACTGGCCACATGCATGTCACATACCCCACCTCATTATGCTACTTCCTGTGTAACATAAGAAAGTCCCACTGGCCACATGCATGTCACATACCCCATCTCATTATGCTACTTCCTGTATAACATAAGAAAGTTCCACTGGCCACATGCATGTCACATACCCCATCTCATTATGCTACTTCCTGTATAACATAAGAAAGTCCCACTGGCTACATGCATGTCACATACCCTGCCTCATTATGCTGCTTCCTGTATAACATAATAGCTGCAAATATTGCATGACAAAATCATATCCATCACCATTTAGCTCTGTACAATGCATGATCAGTTCTAGCTGGAAAATGCCACTATCTTTACTCACACATCACTTTTGATGGATTGATGCACACTGCTGTAGTAGTGGTTTCATGCAGTCCAAATATTAGTGAGTTAGCAAATGCCAGAATGGTACCAGAGACAGTCTTTGACCCCCTAATTTAGTTCATATGTAGCCACCATCTATGACTGTATGGCGAATACCAAGTGAGCTTTTGGCAAGTGTTCACCCATTTTTATCTCACAGTAACCCTCTCAGCTATGCTGAAAAGGGATAGTAACAGTTCCCTATGACGATGTCGCAGATGCAGTTTGTCGAATGTGCCTTCACCGAACCAAAAAGTGTGAAAAGGCAAAATAGCGAAACGGCTTTTCAGCGAATTCTTTCCTGGGAAAGAATTTGCTTGGCTGCTTTCATTACTATGACGTTTTCGGCACTGTGGTGCGATCTCAGAGTTGGTATATTTATGTAGGGGGGTATTGGGGGTGAAGCCTCCCACATTATGTAATGTTTTAAAGTTTTGTTTTTTTTTTAATTTCAAAACAGCAATTTTTTTACCTTTGAAAAAAATAGCTGTTCTGAGGTTTCGACGTTGTACGCTTTTGCTTACATGGGGTTGATTATGTGTCGCTCGCTGTTGTGAGTATGCAATATCATAATATAGATCCATATTAACTATTAGGCTGTGTCACTAACCACTAGTAGCACTCAGTCACCTGGCTATGCCTATATGTAAAATGTTTAGACTTAAAGACAATATGAGTGCTACTGTATAACTGTTATCACATGTCAGCATGTCTTTATCATATCCACATGGCCTTAATATGCCACCATGGCTTTAAATATTAAGTGCCACTCTTTGAGCTCAGAGTCATTTCAAAGGTTCATTGCAGCTTTAAGAATTGTTTAGCCATTATGCCCTTGAGTGGTCATTCTTAAACTAAAGCTGTGCAGCTTGAGTTAAGATCAGATCCATAAAGTGGGTATCTTACACGAAATAATGGTATTTATTTTTGTTTGTTAACCAGGTAAGTGAACTGGCTTTTCTCAAATCCCTTTCAGCCAAGACCCAGCCCACAATGACAAGCATAAATACAACATATAGTGAAGCCAGTCAGACATATATTAATGAAGCAGTAAGGGGCAGGCAAAAATAAATGAATAAATACATACATAACTAACTAAATAAATAAAATGATTGGCCAGTATTAGAAATCAATAAGGATTTACCCCTACCAGTCACAGAATACAGAATTCAGACTATACATCACTTTTTGGTCACACATCTGCACAGACACTGAGCACATCACCTTCTACAGACTGCCAGGCAGGTTGTTCATTTCAGAACAGTTATATATCTTATTTTCAGGCTTGAATTAGAATAATAAAAAATAATACAGAAGAAAAAGGTGCAGCTGCCATTCACCACTACTGGTCCAGGACTTTAATGACCACTGGTGGAAGTGGGATACACAATGGTGTAACCATAAAGCTGCAACTTAAACTCAGTTACAATTAAGGTTTAGCACTGGCTGAGACTAACTAACTGAACTGCAACTTAAATATTCAGAATTACATAAGAAAGGAAATCTGTCTTTCTTTTTTATATGAACATTGATTAATAATAATAATAATAATATAAAAACAGGGTTAAGCATAACCCAGACTGCTGAATTAATCACTACCCTGGACAACATGGGAGTCTAAAAAAAAATTAAAAAGGTGTAAATGCATGTGTGCCTTCCATTCTTTGTAGTGATTGGATTTTGCAAATTTTTAGCATCTTTCCAGTGCCATAGTCATCCTTGTTCTATGATTTGTTTTTGCACAGTTTAGCACTGGTGGCAGTAATCGCCCAGCCATTTGGATAGATTATGGAATTCATTCCCGTGAGTGGATCACTGTTGCTACAGGACTTTGGACAGCAAAAAAGGTAATGTTTTGACTAGAATTTTGTATATACAAAGAGAACTGTTAACTAAAAAATGTGTTTACTAAGTGTAAGCTTCTGTTAAATATTTCAGTGCAACATATCTACAAACTGCAGTGTAAACAGCATGACTGAAATGAGTCCTGAGCATCTGGAACAACAAGCTAGTGTTTTGACCACTGGTCAGCAATATGGATGCACGCAGTTGATTTTAGCCTTCCTGCACACTTTTTTAAATATGTTATCCAAAATGACACTGTTGTTGGATTCAGTCACTGCACTGACAAGCATGAAACGTCATGTGTTAAAGTGAGGAAGGACTAAAGTAAATTTACATTTAGGTTGCATAACTTAATTTTCTCTAAATTGTTCAAAAGTAGCATTCACTGCACCAGAACTATGCAGTGTAAGATAATTATAATGGATTTCAGATTACAAAAAGCTGAACTATACTTGGGATGTCTTGACTACAACTAAAAGGAAATAGTTGCAGTACATTAGTATTACAGCTCATAGTGTCAGGTCAGCTATCCTAATTACTGATTCTGCCAATCATTAGCGGACAGGAATGACACAACAACAACAACTCCTGGGAAAAGTAGGAGGAGACAAATAAGCAGAAATTTCTGACATTCAGTAGTCACAGACTAGGTCAAAGATGAAAGGAACAGCCATACCTCTGTGATGACTTTAGTACATGGAGACTACTCTATAACATCTTCATTTACCAAAAACATAAATACATACTTACATAAGTATATTCTTTTTTCTGATATCAGTAGTTGATAATATGCTATTAAAATAAATGCAGAATGACCTTCAATAATTTACTTTGCAACTTGATAAGAAATTACTGATGGCCCAAGTCCTTTTTTCTTTTTTAAGTAAAATAAATACAAAGAATGAAGCCAGGGTCCCAATTTATTGTGACAGTAGAAAGTTGATCCAGATAAAAACACTCTGCCTGGTATGTTTTCCATAGTAAACTCAGTGATGCTAATATTTCTTTCTATATGTTTCTTGATGTAAACAAGGTTATAACGTTAATGAATTCATGAAGTCAAATAAAAAAATATTTTTATGGAAAAACATATGCTTGTCATTATAACTTTTTCTACCATTCATTAGATTGCCTCAGGCTATGGCACTGATCCATCTGTGACAGCAACCTTGAATAAAATGGACATCTTCATTGAACTTGTTGTGAACCCTGATGGGTATGTCTACACTCATACAAAAGTAAGTTACTACCATAATTATACTATGTATTTTGAATCATATGAAAGCATTTTATGGACTATCATTTAGGAATCTCACTAATATAGTATCAAATGCGGATTTTTTTTTAATATATTTTATTGAAATTTTATATAAAAGAATAAACACTTTAACCTAATATAACAAATAATTTATTTACACAAGTGCCTACATTAATTCTTGCTGTATGACTTGTGAAAATTCATTAAACAGCATAAAACTAATCATAGAACATGGATAATATTTCTCTATTGATAAGATCATTTTATCCGGTATAATACTATGTATTTATTTTATCTGTTTTCATCTTAATAGTACACATTTCTCCATGCCAAATTATAGTGAAAGTATTTATAAATTATGTAAATGAAGGTGCAATCTCATTTTTCAAACTTTTTGTAGCCATGTTTCTGGGCATTGAGGTTTGGCATAATGGCTAAGGTATTTACTTCACTGATATAACATACACAAAGTGAGTCTTACCTTAGAAAGTAAAATTGGCTACTCTTAAAATGGCCCACAAGGGTAGTTACTCTAGCACTTACTTATTAAGAGCTCTCCTGTGGCACTTGCTACTAATACAGTGCTGTCTAGATTATGTAACAGATAGCTAGGAGGTTCAATGCCCAACTTGTGAAATTTGTGTGTGTCTGTGTGAATGTGTAATGCTTGGTGCTATATGCACGTGTCCTGAAAATTATTAATTTAACTCTTCACTGAGCTCTCTTATCAAACTTTTTGGGATCAGGAGATGACGTAGTGGTTAAGGTATTTATCTCACAAACACAAAGTATATGGTTTGATTCTCACCTTTGATGAAAATAGGGTAGGTTTAAAATAACCTACAAGGGCAGCCTAGTACTTACTTAGAAACCTATTGTTTATAAGCTCCATAGAAGTAGGAACTAAAACCTGGGTACACGTTCAGGAAATATAGCATTAAGCAACACCAAAAATTTAGTTAATGTGATTTATTAGACCACAATGCTTGCAGAAAATATTTATTTTTCTCAAAAAGGTAGTAGAACTTTGCAGTTATAAACCACATGCTACCAATCTGCATCTGCTTTGATTAAGGATTTATACCTCCAACACCCCAATATCTTCCTTTTTGTATATGATTTCAGTTCTCTTCAGACTACTTAGTATAGGTGTAAAAAAGAGAATAATCAACAAAATACAGATAATGAATCTCTTGAGAAAAATGAATTTTTTTGATATATTGTAGATAAAGTTGAACTTTTGGAAAGGATAAATATTTTATATATTTTGGTTAAGTATAATATATCTAGCTCACCATTTGTTTAGAAAATGTTAGAACTCAAGAATGGGTGGATATTATTTTTAATTATGTCTGATATTAAATCAAATTTAGAGATTAAGATCCCTCTATTGATTTTTTACTATAATCCAATTTCCATATCCAAATTATATTTGCCATTTAAACTGCCAGTCTTAAACATTTTAGTCTCTCTTAACATTTGATTCCAAAAAATCAAATGTTTAAGCTTAGCATTTTTTTTTCTACAACACAACTGACTGGTAAATTTTCCCAGTAAAAAGCAACTGTCTCTACATGCTAGTGTAAATGCTATAAATAATAATAATGCTATCTACCATGCTTTTATCTCCATGTATTTATGTACAGAATTAAACAATTTCTTAATATGTTGCTTATGGAAGAGGAACATATTATACATTCCTGATTCCAAAATATAAAACTGCTATGAAAGTGAAATTTATAACATAATCAGTTGTGAAATCTTGGAATAGGCTACCTCAAAATAGAGGATGTTGTACCACACTCAATGTATTTAAGTCATTAGAATATTGGTTTGAAAGCAATATATATACTCTGCAAATGTGGAACCTGTACATTAAGGGTCTTCAGTCTTAATGCAGTATAACCAAAGTATGAAACTCTGAAGTAGAATCTTTTGTATTATTGACGTTTTACATAAATATTTAATTAACAACAACTTCATATTATTGTTCAGGATTTGCATATGCTGTGCAGTGATATATATATATATATATATATATATATATATATATATATATATATATATATATAAACTGTGTCTGACTGAACTTTAAAGACATGCAGGTAGGTGTGTGAGTTTGTGTATGCCTTCTTTGAAGGTTGGGCACTGGGCTGGCAACTCAACACCGTAAAAACCCACTGCCAATCAATAGCGGACAGGTGATCCACTGTGATGACCCCTAACTGGGGAAAGCCAAACGACTTAGTGTGTGTATACATATATATATATATATATATATATATATATACATATATATATATATATATATATATATATATATATATATATACATATATATATATATATATATATATATATATATATATATGTATGTATATATGTAATGAAATGGTTTCATGCATTTTTCTAATTGGCTGTGTGACATCTCCACTCTGGGCCAGTAATCAAGGAGTCTGAATCCTCTCCACTGACACTGGAGAGGGATGTTCACTTGGAATACAAATGGATACACACAGTATTTCGTGACGCAGACCTCTCTGCATCAAGCACAATTTCCTTTAAGAGCACACTGGGGACACAGTCAGCCTGAGGTCTGGATGTCACTGTCTGTCTCCCCCCAGGCCCCCAGTAAGAATCTCCACTGATACAGCTTCAGAGTTAATTCCTCAACTGAGTGCCCAAGCCAAGTCCTCCAGCATTCTCTGTGAAACCAGTGCTTTGTGTCCCCGCTCCAAGTAGCTGACACACACACACTTTGAGATTTGATTTACACAGACACACACACACACACACACACACACACACACACACACACACACACACACACACACACACACACACACACACACACACACACACACACACCTGGGAAAGGCTGGCATGGATTATCTGCTCTACCAACTATGCCTAGACTATAAGGTAGATTCACTGCCACCAATCAGTTACTATACGGCTCTTAAAAGGGTATCCAATTATAATGAGTGAAATTAATATTAATACAAATGGTAATGTTGACCAAACAGCCAGGCTTTCAGGAGTGGCCAGAGTTATCACAAAATAAATATGTGCAAAATACTCTCAAAACTTAAATCTTTTCTAAAAAGGACCAGCCACAATGAAACGTTTAAATATATTGAATAATAAATAACAAAAGAACATAAAAATACTAAATATCTATTTTCAGTCACAGGAAATATTAAACATAACACTGATGGAAAGTTTCACACAGATACAGAAAAACAGCATTTAGTTAATCTCACTATCTTTTCCTGACTGACTAAAAGAATTACTGTTCCCTAGTTAAGTTACTTACTACTGCAAGGCAAGATACTGTGGGTGAGGGTCTTTCTAGTCAGGTTTCCAAGGACATACTGCACCTGAGACTTCAGTCTCTTCTAATATTAAAACATTATTTCTGTACAGAATGGCATAACATAATCTGGTCATCTGACCTCTGGTTCCAATTCTATCACCAACACTAGAAGCTGACAGGATTTTAGCACCTATGTGTTACCATACACACAGATAGTGCTCTTTTCAGATCTCCTGGAAGTCATAAAACCATAACACACTTCTCTTCTTCTTCCTACAGGAGCTAATAAGCCATACTTTTGCATCTCTGGTTTCAATCAAAACTGTGAGATAACATCTTCATGGCCTAGGCCCAGTTTAATTTTCTTACTATTTTTGAAGTTTAAGATTAACCTCTTGCCTTCCAGTCTATGCTGTTGAAACATATACATTAATTCAGTTACAATAATGCATGTACATTCCTTTGCTTTCCAGCATGGTACACTGTTGTTACATTTTAACACAAGCGAACCTCACAGATACATTTTCAGCACAAGCATCTGTACAAATCAGTTTCATATACAAATGACATAGAATTATTTACAAAATTCCAGCTAGCTGTGCTAGCATATGTTACACACCCACTACAATTTCTCCTGGCATGGATGGCAGTACCTCCTATCGTCACAGGCTAAATAATAAGAATTTAGCCACATAGCAACTGTTTTAATAACTGAAGCTATAGTACAAGCTTCTTTTTAGGAAATACTAGTTCACCATTTCTCTTACATGATGCCCCAAAGCAATTCCATGTTTCCAGGGGTGCAATAGTATCTTCAAACAAATGTCATTAAATTGTTTAGTATATTCTTTACAAGAAACTAAAGCTGTTGTCTATATAATGTATAGTATCTGAGGTAAAATAGCCATTGCAATTAAAATTATCTTTCACAGAAAAGAATAACATATTCCATTTATTATTGTTTGAATACTATCTACAATATTTTGCAATTTGTTGTTGCTATTTCTTTAAAGTTGCATGTAAGAATAACCCCTAACTATTTAATTTCTTTGCTATCCAGTTTAAATGTGCTATTAGTTTCCATCAAATAATTCAATTCTGTTTTAATTAATAAGGTGCTTTGTTATGATTGAACTTTAGAACTGACATCTGTTCAAGTTAGTTTTATTCTGATTGAAGTTTAGACCTGACATTAATTCAAAATATTTAATGACTTTTATATTTATAGGTTTATAAGTACTTAGCAAAGTAAGAAAGAAACATCTAGTCAGGCTGCTGTAATAAGTAATAAAAAAGCATTCTACAGCTCAAACAGACTGTGTAACACATTCTGCCTGCTTACTTCATCTCACAGTTGCTAAAGAAGTAACAAAATATCTGTATAAAAGTCAGGTTAAACGCTTGCTTTCTCCCAAGAGTCAGTGAAATTGCCTGGCAAAGCTACAAACTTTGTTTAATACAGTACTGAGTACAACACAGCTCACTTTTCAAAGAATTGAGTAAAATTGAGTAAATTGGAGCTCACTTTAAAAAGAACTGAGTAAAACACTGTAAAGTTGTATTCTTTAAGCCTGCATACTCACAGACCCTGGAAATCCTTGTAACTTGGTATATCCCTGCTCCGCTCACCCTCGCTTTGCTCGGGCTCGCTCTGTGCCCCACCCTGCCCCCAAATCTCACCCCCCACTGCTAAACTTAAGCCAAATAAACTACTCCCCCTCCTACAACCTATCATTGATAACCTGCACCTCCATACACCACCCCTCCCTGCCAACAACCCCCTTAATTCTCCAACCACATTCCTTACCAAGTACCACTACTATCAAGATGAGACCAATTATGTTCCTCTCAGTTATATTGCCTGGGCTATATCTCCTCACCATCTATGAAAACCAGCCCTATTGTGGCTTTCACCACCCCATATCTCATACCATCTCTGGTCCCACCTTGAGTGAATCAGACCAACCCCTAGCTCACTACAAACCTGTCCTCTCCACTTTTAACAACCACCAACTAACTAGACCACAGACCATCTCCCACAAAACTAGATATTATCATAAAATAATAAGTAAAGTGCTGAAAATAATAATCACGGTACAACTTACTCTGATGAGGGATGGAGACATCCACTCTAACCCTGGACCCACCCTTCCCACAAGATCTCAGCCCACTACCACCTTCAACATATGGCCAAATGTAAGGTCCCCTAACCCTCTCCTGACCTGTCACCTAAACATCAGTAGTATTAACAACAAGGTCCATAATCTTCATGCCCTTCTAGCCACTCACTCGCCTGATGTGCTATGTCTTACAGAAACCTGGCTAAAACCATGAACTAAAAATGATGAGGTTATCCCACCAGGGTACAACATACTTAGACTAGACCAAAACACCAAGAAAGGTGGAGGAGTAGCAGTTCTGTTTAAAACACAATAGATGTCACTCTAGCCCCACAGCAACCCCCCCTTGTTCAATAATGCAAAAGCCCTAGTTAGCAAACTACAGCTTAACAAAAGTAAATCTATAGTCATTGCCTGCATTTATATCCCCCCAAGCAACAATGCAAATTCCCTAGAAGACTTTCTCCAATGGCTTTCCAACACATATCCCCATGAAACTATGGTGTTAGGAGACATTAATATTGACTGGAACAATTGTTTCTCTGAATCTCCCACCACCCATATAAACCTTCACGGCTATACCCAACTTGTATCCTCACCCACCAGAATAAATAAGTCCAACTACAAAGGCAGTATCCTGGACTGGATTCTTATCAACAATCACCCTGACCTGTATAACATGGTTACCCTCCCAGATGATATAAGTGACCACCTACTCACTTACATCATTAAACATAAAGTAGATAACCACCACCAAGTTCTTTATAAATGTATCAGAAACAACAAGAACTTAAACTCCACTGACTTTCAGAATGAACTCAGAGCATGCAGTTGGATCATACTTAAATAACTTCCACTAGATGATGCTGTGGACTATTTTAATTCTAAATTCCTCTCCATTCTAGATTCCCACGTTCCTATCTGCACCCTTAAAGCCAAAACCAAGACCACCCCCTGGCTCTCTAAAGGAACCAAAACCAAAATCATAGCAAGAAATAACGCATGGGACAACTGGCGCACATCCAAAGACCCACTTTACCATATTAAATTCTGACAACTAAGGAATGATACCAAGAAAGCCACATTGTTAGACAAAAAAAAACTTCTATCAACACCTTCAGCAAAAACACCAGAACAAACCTCAAAAATTTGGGCTGGCATAAACAAACTGCTCCACCCTGGCCAAACCTCCACCCCCACCCCCTACACTTGCGACCTTAAAACTTCAGAGGAAACTGCTAACATCATTAACAACTTTTTTACCAAAACCATCCAATCACTAGCTAGCCAACTACCCCCCATCAGCTCCTTTCAAAACTCCTCCACAACCACTACCCCACTCCCTTTCGCCTTCCAACCTGTATCTACATAGACCATCCGATCTCTAATTAACAAACTAAAGCCTACTACCCTGGCAGCTGATCTCCTCCCACCAGAATATTTACAAAAAGGGGCAGATGCCATTGCATACCCTGTCTCGATCATAATAAACCGCACATTGACTGAAATCACTATACTCTCTGTCTGGAAGGTTTCCCATGTCATTCCCCTTCATAAAGGAGGGAATTCTTTAGACCTCTCAAACTTCTGACCAATAGCCATACTATCACCACTGGCCAAAATTATGGAAAAGTGCATTCACAACCAATTAATGCACTATCTCACCCAAAATAAACAACTGGCCAACTCTCAGCATGGTTTTAGGCCACACCACAGCACCACATCAGCCCTCCTATCCTTCTCTAACTCTATCAACACCAATCAAACCAATAACAAACTTACCTCAGCTCTCTTCCTAGATCTAATATGGTCAATCACCAACTGCTTCTCTGCAACCTGAAGGAACTGTCACTGAATAGTAGCTCCATTAAATGGTTCCAATCTTACCTGTCTGATAGACAACAAGCAGTTTTGTGGCAGAATACCCTATCCACATGTCTACCCATTACTCTAGGAGTCCCCCAAGGTTCCATACTAGGACCACTATTCTTCTCAGTCTTTATCAATGACCTACCCACCATCACTCCCAAGGCCACCTGCATCCAATATGCGGATGACTCTACTTTAATATGTACCACCTCCTCCTCAACTAAACTTATAACCCTAACCCAGAATACTTTCAATGATGTAGAAGAATGGTTTACAAACCGTCACGTTCTATTAAACCCCAACAAAACTAAACTGCTCATCTTTTCCCCCACCTGCAAATCCTCCTCACCATTCTTTACTATAAGTTCCAACAATGGCACAATCATATCCCCAGATACTCACACAAAACACCTGAGCGTCACAGTCGATAACACCCTAAAATATGATATCCATGTCAATCAAGCCATCAAATCTGTCAACAAAAAACTGGGCTCCCTATACAGGCTCAAACCCTTCTTCACTCCTTTTGCAAAAACCACTATCACTCGGTCCCACCTACTTTCTACCCTCCTCTATGCCTCCCCCCTCTTCACTAACCTGAACCAAGCCACCCTTACCAAACTTGCTAGTTGTTACAACCATATTGCTAGATTTGCTACAGGTGCTGCCTCTAGGACCCATCATTGTATCAACCTAACTCAACTAGGATGGTTAGAGTGGCCCAGTCTTTTCCGATACAACCAACTTATAATAACCCACAAAATACTATATCAGCCCAAAAAAACACCAGCACTAAATAAGATCATCAAATCATACAGCAACCTGAGGACACTACACTCTGCTGACAAACTGCTGGTGCAAACAACTAAGAGCATAAATGTGGCTGGGGACTCACTATTCGCCAACTCAGTAGGCAAAACTTGGAATATGCTACCTGCCAAACTTACTGACCAATCCTCCTTAATCCAGTTCAAAAAAAGCCTCAAACTACATTTCCAACAGCATTGGCAGTGTCCCTGCTTAAACCCCTACTAATCACCACCAGCTGTTCCTGCAAACTCTCCCTAAGCATTTCAATCTTATACTCTAATAAGTGTATGAATTCTTGAAGGGACTTAGCTCATAACTCCGTGTATTATTGTCTGAAATTGAAACCACATGATTTTGATGTTGTCTACTATGTCTTATCCATGTTTGTCACCCTACTGAAAACTACATATTATACTTATCTCTAAATGTTTCTATTGTTCCTAATGTATTTATACTCTGCTTTCTGGAGCTTTTCTCCCCGGGCCCCCACTGAAAATGGACATATATCCAGTCAGACTTTCCCGGTAAACAAATGTAAAATAAATAAATAATAAATCTACCATTGTCTAGCCTTATATTCCCATGGTAGTTTTTAGCCCTTATATTTTGCAGGAATCATAGAAAAACTCACTAAGCTAGGCATCAACCCCTATATCACTAGATGGGTTGCAAACTGGTTCACAAGTAGAATCCACAGTGTGAAAATAACTGACTCCAAGTCAGACTGACAACCAGTCATGAGTGGAGTCCCACAGGGTTCAGTCCTTGGTCCTCTCCTGTTTGGTATCTACTTCTCTGAAGTCCAGGCCAACATGAAGGGACTCCGGCTGACAAAGTTCACAGATGATTACAAGTTGGGAGCTATTATTAACTCCCTGAATGATGTTGACATCCTACAGAAAGGCCTCACTGAGACCAACGACTGGTGTCAGAACCATGGCCTTAAGCTCAATGCCAAAAAATGTGCCATCATCCCCTTTGGGAAAAAACATGGTTCCCATGAGTTACCACATCAGTGGTAGTCCACTGAACACAGAAGGCTTTATATGAGATCTGCGAACACAGGTTGACAGCAACCTCTCTTTTGATCACCACATTGCCACTGTGGTCAGAAAGTCCTTCTATGTGGCACATCTCATTACTAAGGGTTTTGCATCCAGGAAGAAAGAGGTCATTGTCTCCCTCTACTCTTCCCTTATTAGGCCAATCATTGAGTACCATGCCCCATTTGGCATGTACCTCACTAAACACCTGCAACAACGGGAGAGGTCACAAAAGTACCTCACAAAAAGGATCCTAGGCCTTAAACATTTATCCTGTATGGACAGACTAAAAAAACTCCGACTATTCTCTGTCTCATATTGCCGATTTAGAGGCGATCTCTGCTTGACAAAGCCATGTCTGACCCAGCTCAGTTAGAAATGCTACATGTAAAGATATCAAAATCCCTCCTCACCACATGCTCCAGAGACCACAACCTCATTACCACAATCAACTGAACATGCTGGAGAGACAGGTGCATAACCCAGAGACTGCCCATGCTATGGAATAGACTTCCCATACATGTCAAGCAGAGCATCTCACTGGCCCTCTTCAAGAGAAATCTTGATGAGTGGATGGGTAATAGAAAATTCACCCCAAGGATCACTCCAGTGGCTTTACTTGACAGAGGCACTGGGAACTAAGGTCAGGTGGCACGATGCCAGGGTAATCCTATGGGCTAGGCTTGTAAAGACTCCAGGGCCATTAGCCTAGTACACACCTATGAACCTATATGAATAATGCATAGATGGGCTGAACAAGCATATGAGGACAGAGGTGCTAAGTGAGGGGTGAATTTATAGTTATCTATCCATTTGTCCAAATTACATTTGAATAGGGCTAAACTGGGGTGAATTTTAGTTATGCATCTGTTTGTCCAAATTAGGTTTGAATAGAGAATGATGAGTACTTTGCTTTATGTGGAGTGGCAGAAGGTGCCGTAGAAGTGGCATTCTCTGTGAAACAGACCTATTCCTCCAAGGTATTCTATTTATTTTGCAAAAACAGACCGCGTTACCTTGAGTAGGTACTTATGATACTACTGGACTTTGGAATGTATAACAGGTTTGACAGAATAAGATCTACTGAAGCCTTATACATGAGGAAGAGGTCACTTCTCAGTAGCCTGTATAATAACAAGAAGAGAGACAAAATTTTGAGATGGTCTGCATAGTTTTTCTGATTTAGGGCCTTGATTTTTTTAGTGAGAAAACATTGTGGTCATACCAGTTGTGACAAGTGTTTGAAAAGGTAAGTAAAGAAAGGAGCATTGTACTCAATAATCAGCAGAATGAGAGCCAAGGACAGTGGAACAATTACCTCCTGGATCTGGAGATATACTGTCTTTAGATACCTCCTCAGTGTATCATCCTTCAGATGAGATGCTAAACCACGGTCCCATCTGCTTGAGCTGGTGGTTGCTCAGGTGAATGTAAAAGACACAGCACTTATCAAAAAGAGTAAGAAAATTCCCCAGTACCCTGGCCAAATTTCCTCTAGTAGTATAAATACCACCCTGTGTCTCCCCTTGAATAAAGACTAGTAGCTTAGTGAAACTAACACAGTCAACAAAGAATAAAAATTAAATAAAAATATAAGCTGTGCAATGAAAAATAACTTTTTTACAAAAGTGGATATGTGGTCATCAAATGCCAGTTCATTGTTGACATAGGTTCCCCAAAATCTAATTACAGGATCAGTTTTCAGGGTGTATTCCCAGTGCGATAGCTAAAATGGAGTCATGGTTACACTTCTTAGCATTTAGTTTTAGCCTATGGTTTTGACACCAGATATTTGTTTGGGACAGGCCCACCCGGAGGATCTTTGTGTTCCCTGTGAAGTTTATGATGGCACAAAGCTTGCGGTCATTTGCTGACTTGGTCAGCCACAAACCCTTAAGATTAGCATTGACCTCTAAGAAGTAAATTACAAAGAGGAGTGGCTCAAGGACTGAACCCTGGGGTACACCTTTAGTGACAGGTCTTTTGGAGGCGATAGAGCTGCCCACATTAACTTCCTGTTTTCTATTTGTGAGCCAGTTTGCTATCCAATAAGTTACATAGGGATTACCATTTAGCTGAAAGAGTTTACAATACCAGAGTGTGGAGTGGTGTTAATGCCTTTGTGAAGTCTAGATATGTGGTGTGAACTGTTTTGACTTCATCTATTGTTTCAGTATCTTTTTGAAGAAGTCACCCAGGCTAAGTAAGCAGGACTGACCCTTGACAAACCCAAACTGGCTTGGTTTAAGAGGCTGTAGGTTAACTGCATCCTTATTTATTAATTCCATAATGACCCTTTCCATACTCTTACAGATGAGATTGGTCAGATCTGTTGATGCCCCACATTTGTGCAGGGTGATGTCTGATGGTATCCTCCATTCATCCATCACAAAGACTTTTTAGAAGCTAATACTGAGCAGCATAAAAGATTTAACACAGCAGGCAGTGGAATGAGAATCTTTTTATCTTTGTTAGAACTTTTTTGCACACACGTGTCTTTTTTGTGTGTGAAGCACTGAGAAATGCCTGCTGTAACAGCCAAATTCATTTAATTCCTTTCCTTGCTTATTTAACGTAGAGTGGGTGCTTAGCTAACTACACTAAATATGGAAGATGAAATGGGATACAAGCTGCCTAAAGTACAAAATACCCTCCCACTTCTCCAGAGAACATGCAGGATACACAGACAAGGTTCATCATAAGGACTTCACACTGAAAGGTAGCATCCAAGGTCATGGTGCTCAGCTCGTCAAGAGAGGATAAAAGCCAAAGGAAGGCATTTCACAGTCTGGGCCACAGCACACATTACATGTCAAAGGTACAGTAGGCTATATGCAGCCTTGCCTTACATGCCGAATTAAGCACATTTTAATAGGTAATGGAGTGGGCACAAAGTTACTACATATCATGTATTGTTAACATTAACAGTGAGTAGGATACAAGAGAAAGCTGGTTAATTATCCAAAGGATTAAGCAAGAGCAAATCATGTTCCCAATCTAATTCCCAAATTATATATATATATATATATATATATATATATATATATATATATATATATATATATATATATATATATATATATATGGGTCCACTTTGTAATTTCGAAATACTGATATCCCGAATTTCAGTATTTAGAAATCACAAAGCCGAAAACCCAACCACAACTCACAAATCCGAAAACACACAACCGCCAAATTCAAAATCCCGAAACTATGCTACTCATATACACACACAAGCAAATCAAACAAATGCATCTAAACTACATATAAGCAGGAGGGTACCCCCCTATGTGGGGGGCTGCGCCCCGCCACCCCCCTTCTTATATAGTCTAACACCGAGATTGCACAAACAGAAACACAAAAGAAACTCACAAACACACATCTTACAGTCCCACACACACACACACACACACACACACACACACACACACACACACACACACACACACACACACACACACACACACACACACACACACACACACACACACACACACACATCACAGTCACAACACACACTTACACACTAAAGCCCCTAATCAACATACTTACACACACAAACTTACCTAAATTAAACCAAAACATCCACACATTGCACAAGCGGAAGTGGAAATTCAAAATCTCTGTGCTTCGGGATTTTGAATTTCGCACTTCTGACGGTTCTGGAACTTTAAGTACTCGGCTTTGTGATTTCGAAATACTGAAATTCGGGATTTCAATATTTCGAAATTACAAAGTGGACCCATACATATATATATATATATATATATATATATATATATATATATATATATATATATATGGTATACCTTCATATGTGTGAACGCACATTTCCGAATGTGCTGAACCGCGAACCGTTTAGCCGAATTCCGTCATGCTGACTTCCCTAAATGTCATAAAAATATTGAAAAATGTAACATTCCCGATTGCTCCACCACTGAAACGAGCGTTACCATGGGTCAAAAAGGGGGTGAGGTTTTGTAATTCGGCACTTCGGTTTTCACGATTTTCGAATTTCGCAGTTTGCAGTTCGTGGAAGCAGGGCCGAAGATGTGTCCGTCGAACTTATGAAGGTATACCATATATATATATATATATATATATATATATATATATATATATATATATATGGTACTTGTTCAGGTTCACAAAGAAGATAAATGAAGACTGAGGGAATCAAACCCTGTACCACAAGAACTATGGTTCACAGCCTTAAACCTCTGTGTCAACAGCCAGCATAAATAAAATGTTAAAACAAGTAAGAAGAGTTACTTAGAGCAATGCTTACCAAACAATATGTGATACACGCACACACACACACACACACACACACACACACACACACACACACACACACACACACACACACGGTGTATATAAAAAGCCAATGAAATGGTGCATGGTCCTTCAGTGGTGCAAAGAGAAAAAGTATATAAAATCCAAAAATTATTCCAGCACTCAAAAGTAGCAAGTAGAAGAAATCCTTCATTCATCGTAACTTCAACAACAAACACCAAAAGACTGATCAGTTTCACAACATAGTGTCATCAGTGGTGAGCAAATGTAACTCCAAGGCTCCTATCCCAGTCCTCTCTTTTGAACTTCAAGTCTTTTGAGCGGCTTTCAGGCCTCCAGCTGTCTGCCCCCCATGTAAATTTCTCTCTCTCTCTTTCTCTCTCACTAATCAGTCACTCTCATTTTTTTCTCTCTGACTTTGGATTCGACGTATTTACAAGAAGGGGGTGTGGCTTCCCTCATTCTGGGCATCTATGTGTTATTCTCCTCCCAGAATGCCTCAGTACCAAAGTTCCATGTACTCTGCAGTGATCACTAGGTGACACCATACGGCACCATGTATTAACCTGCTAAGTATTTAAAAGGGAAAACACACCCTGAATTGTATCTTATTACAGTGATCGCCAGCACAGTTTATGCCATCAAAGCGTAGTTGTAAGGGAGCAGTACACTGATTGTTAAGAATGCGTAAAAGTAAGAAGACAAAGCATGAAATTAACAACCTTTGAAATGTACATTTTAGGACAGAATGTGGCGTAAAACAAGATCTCCTAATTCTGGCTCTTCATGCATTGGAGTGGACCCCAACAGAAACTGGGATGCAGGTTTTGGATGTAAGTTTGCAGAAGTGAGCACATCACTGCTTTAATATTAATACATATTTTAGTATATGAACAGACAGGTGTCATGATAATTTGATGACATGTTTTTTGCATGGATGTTAGGATTTTATTATTATTTTGCACATTCTATAATGATGCTTCCAATTACATAACGAGTTTGTAACCAGTTCTGTAGGGCAGACTTGCTTCAGAAGCTTCTTTGGCTGTAAAGCTATGTGACAATTCTACTATGTCAGAAAAAACACACCACCTCTTTTCCTATGGAACTCCTAAGACCTAAACTTTGAAAAACACATTACACATACAGCCCTAGTTCTAGTTAATATATCAGGTTTTCTTCTTAAAACCACAGAAAAAGAAGCTATTAGTATATTTCAAATTATTTTAACAGTTGGCCAATAAAGAAAACAAAATTACAATATAAATGCACAAGCTTTCATCATTAACACATTTTTTAGAACAAGTATCCTACTGAAAGAATATTGATCTTTTCCTCTCTAATGCTAAAATGATCTCATTCTAGATCCCAGCTACTTTTGTTTCAATAATCAGGATTTATTCATTTTAAAAGTTTAACCCTTCACACAAAATGTAATATGCAATGTATATTTGCATCTTGATTGCACACCTATTCTTATATTCCTATATTTTTTACAATAATGTTAACGTGAATAAATTGTCCTATAGCAGAAGTACAATGTAGCAGCGCTTGACACTATGGATCACAAAACTGGGACTGCGCACCATATCAAATGATAAAAATCCAACCCACCTTCCCCAAAATGAGTGAGTTGACAGTTTCTGCTCCTTTCCACACTTCTCTGTAGAACTCCTTCAGCACATGAGACACTAACTGGACTTAGGTCACCTGGATGACTTGTATTTCAGGTGCTTAAGTGTTCCCTTTAACTACATTCTATGAAACGAAGTGAAAATTAAAAAAAAAAAAAGACAAGCAAATAAATCACCTGCTAGCAGTACTTAGCTCATCACAGGAGTAATAAGAGTTTCTGAATATTCCCACTATCTAAATACATGCCATTTTTCCTTTGTTTGCCATGTGTGGTTTATTACGTGCACTGAAGTACAGAGTTCTGTAAAAATTATGCAATTTTATTGTAGAACCCAAACTTAACAGGCAGAGCTGGATTTTTCCAGCACGGTTAACTGAAGCCTTGGCAATAGCTTTTAGAGCAAAATGTAATTGAAACTGGAAGCCATAGAGACTGCTTGTCTTTTTCACAGTATCTTTTGTGTCAAAGTCCATAAAGTAATGACTAGCAGCTAATAACTAGCAGTAACTGTTGGTTAAATGTCTAGTAAGTCTCTTCTGCTTCAGCAAGAGTCAGGAATAATATTTACAGCAAACAGGTGTTTTCAGGAAGAATTTAATCTCCTCAGGCTCCACTGGATTCCCTTTTTAGGAAGATGTGTAGGTCTCTCCACAAACACACCACAAACATTCCTTCTTTACTACAAGTATGCCATCTGGAATCCTTATTCCAAACAAACAACTATCCATTCATAGGAGGAGAACTTCTGTGAATATGTAGTATTAAAGTTCTTTCTTTTATAAATCACAAATCAGGTGTTATTACCCGATTAAGTTTACTGGCAAATGCAATCTTGCAGCTTTTGCAGTCATTTGAAGAAACCAATTATCCAACCATAAAAAGGATGTGGCAAAAGATAGACAACAATTAGTCTGGAATATATTGAATATAAGTTTTTCAACAGCTGAATATCAGGTCCTTAATAAAGCCCTATCGTTTATGCCTGCTCAGAAAGCAGACTTGCCTGACACTATTGATATAAAGCTTTTTATTAGAAATTTGATGTTTAAATTAATGTTTGATAAACAGACTGATGTTACTGCAGACACACATGTATTTAGAAAGCCCAGTGCATACACACTACAGAACCAACCTGTATTAGAACTATTTAGTCGGGTCTGTAAAGGAGAATTATATGATTTGCTTGTCAGTAATAGGACACCTGGATTTGTTAATTTGGCGAAGGAAGAGAGGGAAGCCTTGAAGACACTGCAGATAGATAGATCAATAGTCATTAGACCTGCTGATAAGGGTGGTTCTGTGGTTGTGATGGATAGGGCATTCTGTTTTATGAAGATGAATGAAAGGTTACAAGATAATAGCATGTACAAAGTCATTGAAAATAGTATAATAACCTTCATGTCCCAAGAAATTATAACTTCATTAAGTGACTGTGTGAATGCTGGCATAATCACTAAAGAATTGTTCCAATATTTTATGATTGAGAATCCATTAATTCCCATGTTGCAGGGAATGCCAAAAATTCATAAGGACCCACTGACACCCCCATTTAGACCTATAGTATCAGTTGGAGGGTGTCTCACTGAGCTACTATCAGTATATATTGAGAAACAGCTGAGACTTGTTTTAGATCAGCATGGAATAGTAATATGGGACAGTAAACATGTTTTGCAAGATTTATATAATAATCTAAGAGAAAGTGACAACAGAATACCCACACACATGGTGACATTAGTCGTTCAGTCTTTATTCAGTGTGATTCCGAATTTAGAGGGTATATAGATGGTGCAGGAGTTTTTACAGGTGAACAGTATTTATTCTTTTGATAAGATAGAATTTATCTATTTTTAGGAAATGTAGTTTGAATAGCAAAAAATTTTTTAAAGAGTTTGGATAATCAAAAAAAACCTTTTTGGGGGGGGAAAAGGGGATAGGAATATGAGTTGTTTTTTTTAAAACCCTTATTGAAAAACAGGAAGCCAATTTGGTTGGGGATTTTTGCCAATTAAAGCCTTGAAAAAAGGCACCAAAATTTTAAAGAAATCTTATTAAAAGGGGAAATTTTTGGGCCCCAAATGCTCCCAAAACCCCAAATAAAAGTCTAACTATTTTATTTTTTTAAAGTTAAGTTATAAAAAAGAATAATCCCTATTTGAGCTGTTTTAAAATAAAACATTTTAGAAAATTAAGTAACCTGACAAGAGAATTGATGTTGGGAATTCCGGGTTTTTTTTTAAAATAAAAATTAAAAGGAAGACTTTCCCCATGAAAAAATTCCCCAGATAGATAATGTACTAAGTAATTGGGGTAATGAAAGTTATGTTGGGGAATCTGAGGTTTTTAAAAAAAAAATTTAAAAATTTAAACCCAAAATTTTTTAAAAGAAATAATTTTTTAAACAAAAAATTGGAAGTTTTTTTGTAATAATGATAATTTTTTACCTAAAAGGAATTAAATTTCAACTACAAACTAATTTTATATTTAGTGGCCCTTGAAAAATTATTGGAAAAATAAATTTAAAAAGTAAGGACTATTTTTAAAAGGAAAGGGGAAATATTTCATTCAAATTTTAAAAATGAAATATTTTTACATTTTTTTTAGAGTTTAATTTTACAAAGGGAAAAATTTAAGAAAGTTTTTAGGGATTTTTTATAAGACATTGGGGAATAAATTATAATTGACGTGGGGATTCCAGAAGGCTAAATGGACTGGCATGTTCAAGCCTGGTTAATAATGAAAATTAATCCCAAAAAGGGCCCAAAACAACCATAGGAAACCCAATTTAAGAAGAAAAAGGGGATTGGGGCCCAATTATCTTCACTTTTAAAACATTCAAAGGGTAATCTTTTTACCCACATAAATTTTTTAAAATAAGTAAAGTCCCTTATTTTAGCCTTTTTGAGTAAATCAATTAATAGGGAGACTCTCCCAAAGGAACAAAGGTCAACCGGGTTTGGTTAAAAGGGGTTAGACGTTAAAAATAAAGTTCTTTTCATCTGTTTCAGAGGAACCTGTTAATGGAGCCCCCCAGAATTGTTGAACCTTATTTGAAAAAATCATTATTTGGGAAAAACCTCCCACAATGAATAAAAGCTGGGGGATAGACCTTCCCAGAGATTCCCTTTAAAGGCCCCATAAAAAAAGGGGTCACATTTTAAAAAAATTATTTGGTACAGAAATTCAACGGACCCCAAAAGCAATAGATAGGCCAAGGGTTAAGTTTGTCAACTAGGAAATTAAGGGTGAAAGGACAATTGTTGGGCAAATTGTTGGGGAATGCCAATAACCTATCATAAACCTTTATTGAAAACCCTTTATGAAAAAGGAAGGTTAAAAAGGGGATTTTAAATGTTTTAAATTTTGTTAAAATGAATTTTTTAAGATATGGCAATCGGTTAATGCCAAAAAGGGAAGTGGAAATCGATTTAATGATTTTTGTTTTTTTAAAATTTTTTAATTTTTAAATGTTTTTGGTTTTTACAAAACAATTTTTAAATTTTAAAGGAAATTTTAAAATAATTTTGAAGTATTTTAAATTAGTTAGTTTTAAATTTGGTTAAATTTTATAGTAAAATTAATCTTTTTAAGTAACTTGCAATTATTTGTAGGTTTTAAAATTTGTCCCTATATTTTTCCCAATGTTTATAACATTAGGTACTAAAAAAACCCACTAAAGCAAAAAAAAACCAATTCACACCTAAATTTTTAAAAGAAAAATAAGTTCCCAAAAAGGCTTTTTCAGAGGATGGAACCCAACAAGCTTAAAACAAAATTGGAACTGCTATAATAACCACAAATTTGCACACCGGGCATTAAAATAAACAAAAAAGCATGTTAAATACATCAAACTGGGTAAAAATGGAAAAAGACCAAATTTACACAGTCAACAAATAAAGATTTTGGGGGAATAAAAACAAAGAAAAAATTAATTAACATTAAGAAAGGCAAAGATCTTCCCAAGTAACTATTTTAGGGCCCATAAACAAAGAATAATTTCAAAAATTTTTTAAAAAATTTAGTAACAACAAATGGACCTTAAAATTAAAAAATTTGAAAAAAAAAACAAACTTAAGGAAATCCAAAAAAGTGAAATCCCAAGTGAAGGTTTCACTGTCCCTTCAAAAGGACTAATCAAAGTGAGGATTTCAAAATAAAGGAAACTATCTCAATTTTAAATTTGGGAAAGGCTTTGGTATAATCAAACCGGAAATTCCCGTAAATTAAATTTTCCAGTATAAAAGGTAAATGGGGTGGTAACCCTAAAGAAAGATGGAAAAGAAATTCAGGGATTATCAACTCTATTTATGGAAAGGTACAACTGTTTTAAGCTCTGGGTCTTCGGCGTAATGTACAATTGAAAAAATATAATCGTTTTATACAGAAAATATGAAATTTTTTTTTCCCCTTTGCAAAAATATTGTTTTATTAGGACGTTAAAGAAAAAAAAATCTACAAACCCAAAATTTAAAATTTTTTTAACCCAAAGGCGTTCCTTTTACTGCTTATGGTGATAAAAAAGTTTAAAAATTTATCATTACAATGTTAAATAGTAAAAACCTTTTTAAGGGGAGTTAAAAGTATTCTATTTAAATCGTTTAAACCCCAAAAGGCAATCTTTTAAAAGAATCTGTCCCATTATTTTTTATTCAAATTTTATTATCAAAAAATCTGGTGCACTTGCAAAGGGTAAATTAAAATTTCAAATTAATTAAAATAGCTAAACGCCCTTTGTTTGCTTTTCAATTTTAAAAGGGGAAAAAGGAAAGAAGGGAATTATTTCTTTTTGAAATTAAATTTTTAAAAATTTTTCAAAATTTATTTAAACAACAAAATAAATAAATTAAAAGGTTTTTTTAGAAACAAATCTTTTTATTTAAAAAAAAATTTTCCAAAAAGGAATATAAAAAATTTTAATTAAATTTTTAATTAAAAAAAACAAAAAAAAGGTCCCAAGGGACCCAAACCTTTTGAATAAATGTCTTTTTAAACAAAATTTATAAAATATAACAACTTAAATTTTTAAAACTTATGGGCCAAAGAAAAGAATCATTAAAATGCCTCCTGGTGTGATGGATTAAAAGTCCTCTATGGTAAAATTAATCCATTTCAACGGGGTTTAAGGAAAGAAAGAATTTTTTAAAATAGTAAATTCCTTACGTTTAAATCACGAATTTTAACAAGAAAAACTACTAAACATTTGCCCATGTGGATCCCAATTTTTATCTTGGGGATTAAAATAATTTTTAAAATGTTAAAATTTTTTTCCCCATATTTGGGAAAAACCCAACCCCACCCAAACCGAATTTTTTGGACAGTGAATTAATATTAGAATCAAAACCCTGATTTTTTAATCACTGCTAAAGTTTTCCACCTTTTTTAAGTTGACCAAATTAGGTCAGTAAGCTTTGGCCCTTGGAAAATTAGGCTAAAAACGGCCCTTAAAATTTATCACAGGCCCAAACATTTTAGCCACATGGGGGGTTAATATGGGATTTCACGAGGGGTCTTAAAATTAAAAAGTTTCATTTTTACACATAACAAAATCCTAACACCTGGCAAATGCATTTATAGAAGGTAAAAATTACCCAGTACATTCACATTTTAAGGAAGGAAAAATTTAAAAATTTAAATTACCTTTAAATTCTTCTTAAGGGCCAGTTTAAAGGGGTTTTTAAAAAACCCCATTGCGCCCTTTTCGTCCTAAAATTTTCTGGATTTTGGGTCCTACCAGAGCAGGTAACATGACTTATGTACCGATTTATTGGTTATCTAGTCAATGTTTTGGTTTGAATGACCAGCAAGCCAACAACTGGTTTAAAAAAACATTAAAATTTACTAAAAGAAATTTTTATTTTAATCCTTTTTTTTGGGAATTTTTTTTTTGAATGTACAATTAAAAAACCAATATTTTTTAATTAGTATTCCTTTTTTTAAAAAACCTTTTCAAATAGATTCATAATGGTTTCCCAACAATAGAATTAAACCCAACTGAAAAGGGTGAAATTTAGGAATATTATAAAGTAAAATTCCAATCAAATGCCCTTCATTGGATTGTTAAAGATTCCGCTGATTTCAATATTTTTAAAAAGAAAAATTTTTGCAACAAAAAGTGGAAAACGCTTTTACAAGGAAAAAATGTCTTTTTTCCCAATGGTGGCAAGGGGTTTCCGTTTTTAAACCCGGTGGAACAATTGGAACGCATAATTTTAACTAAAAGTCTGAAAGGATTTGGTTCGATCCGTTAAGGAACAAAGGGCATTAGAATAGAAGTTCAAATTGATAAGTTAAATGAAAACTATTGAGCATCGAGTAAAAGCGGTTAACTAGTTTTTTCTGACATGTTTGCCATGTCAAAGGTTCCACAAAAAGAAACTGGTAAACACTTGAAAAAATCCACAAACGTCTGAAAGCAAGGAAACCAAAGAACAAGGCAGAAGCCCTCACAGTCCTTTTTCTTTTTGTGGAACCTTTGACATGGAGAGCCCAGCAAGCCAAGTGATTCAAGATACATCAAATGGGGACACTATTGGTATGCCTAACCTGCTGTTTTCACTGTCGCAGAAAATTGATGCGCTCAATGAGCGCTTTAATGCACTTGAAAGCTCTTTATCTTCGCGACATGGTGAACCTTCAATTCTGAGACTTTCTATGAATGGGCACTGTAATGTTCCTGATTCTCAGGCATCATCCGCACAACCTCCTAGGGCTGTTTCACCTGTAATTCAAACTTCTGGGGCCGTTCTGATGCTGCTTTCCCTATTGAAAGTAATGGTAACCAGCGTCCTTTACACGCACTGAAAACACAGAACGGACCACTTATCGGTGGAGCCACCATATCCAATGGATTGCCAATACAGGTGACTTTTCACTTTTGTTAAACTCTTTAATGATGCACCGCCGTGCAGGACCGCTCTGCTTCTGCCACTGCTGCTGTTTCTCTGGCAGACAAACTGAAACTTTTGGATTCAAAAACACTTAAACTCAGGAAAATGCAGCTGGAAACTGCTTACTTCAAACAATGCCTAAATGAAGGCATTGTTCCGAAGGGACTCAGGTGTAATTTTGCACCATCTGGCTTGATTAATAGCGATGCTTTCCTAATTGACTTAAAGACACTTTTCCAGTCGCAGGGTTTACATCTTCTTGAGTTGTTAGTCAAACACTATTCTATTTGTATATCTGATTTGACTAAAGAGGTTTGTTTGCTTGATGAGGAAATCAGGTTGAATAACGCTTTTTCACAATTAAAATATGATCATTCACGTTTTCCAGCATTGACACCTACATGGTCAAATTGAAAACAAATAAAGCCAAAAAATTACACAGGGATAGGTCATCCTATTCTAAAGATATGGCCTTCCCTAATTTACGTGTACAAATTGAGGGTAGTTTTGGGGTTAATCCATCTGAGTTACCTGGAGACTGTTAGAGCAACTGGTCCTGGGTTTGTGGATAGCCAAGATGTACCAACACAAAATGACCAACCTTTACGTAGGAGTAACCGTAATAAAATAGACAGGATACCAGTAGGGGTCTAATGAAACGATACCTGCTGCTGGGTATGAAGGACCCCAAAATACCAGCAATAATTTTTTAGGGAACAGGAACAACAGGGGTCGCCGTAGGGGAATGCAATTGGAACAACTAATCACAAACCCCTTTACATTCTGAACACTCCTGTTAAGGTTGTTAAGAATATGAAAGGTGATTTTACAATTTATAATTTTTCACACCTTACCCTTGAACCAGAAATTGTCGAACTGTTAGCCTTGGGTAATACTTTTGTACCTTCTATCAAATGCGACTTGGCCAGGTGTTATTGGATTTAAAATGTTATGTACGTAAACTAAATTTGAAACTTCTGTTTAACTTTTCCACAGACTCCCTGGTCTCGAAGCTGAAACTGCCTAGTACTTTCAACCCGCCCCTCCATGTGGTCTTAAAAATGTTTGAGAGTGCCTGTGAGTTGGACATCAGGTTTTATTGAAGCCGCCTTGTGTTGGTACTAGCCGCTTCAATATTTCCAAGGACCAACTTGAAGCATTACGTGACCTCCGCAATGTCGGGGTCAGGATCATCAAGCCTGATAAAGGTGGCGGTTTGGCCATCTTTGAGCAGGCTGACTATGTAGAAAGAATGCACAGGGTCCTTGATTCTGACTCATATGAAATCTCATCTGTCAACGAGATGAATATCAGTGCCAGTAGGATTAGGGGTTATTTGAGGGATTTTTTCATCAACGGCAGAATAGATGAGGAGACATATAAATATATAGACATTTTCCACGCCAAGACTGTCATGTTTGGAATCCCCAAGATTCATAAAAACCTTGGGGATCCACCTATGAGGGCACTGATAGATGGTAGGCTTTCCCTCACCTACCCTTGTTCAAAATTTGTGGATACTTTACTGAACCAGTATGTTGACAGTGTACCTACTATTTGTAAAGACTCATGGTCTTTTCTTTCTGACCTAAATGGGCTTGAGTTGGATATGGATGTTAACTTTTTGACCATAGACGGGTCGATCTTTATACATCCATACCACACCAGGAGGCCATTGAGTGGATTGACTTGCTTGGCGTGAGCTTCAGGCTCCTATTAATGTCATTAATAATGTTACTGAGTTGCTTAACATCATTTTGTCATCAAATTATTTCCTGTTTGAAAAAGACATTTACATTCAAAGAGGGTTGCCATGGGCTCCCCATGTGGGGCAGCCGTAGCCAACCTTTTTATGTCCTATTGGGAAAGAAATTTTGTTTTAAACAACTCAGAGTGGAATGGTAAACTTTTCTACTATACTCGTTACCTTGATGACATTTTTATTCTTTTTAGGGGTGATCATTTAACAGCACAGAGTTTTGTCGATTACATCAATAGTACAACACCGTTTCTTAAATTCACTTTCCAGTTTGATAGTGTTAGTATGAATTACCTTGATGTAAAACTGACTAGGGACGGTATTACAGGAAGGTTAATTTCTACAATTTACAGGAAAGATACATACGTGAATTCCTTCCTTCATTATACCAGTTCTCACCCCTTTAAACTTAGAAAAGCAATAGTCAAAGGGCAGCTTGTGAGGGCCGTGAGAATTTGTAGTCAATTGTCAGACTTTAACGTTGAATGTCAATTTTTGACAAACCTCTTTGTCAACCGTGGCTATCCAGCTACTCTTGTGTCTGAACTAATAGAAGAGGTCTTGAATAAAAGAAATAGTGGGTTTTACAGACCTCTCTTGCTTCAAGAAGAGTTGCCTTGCACTGTGGCGGTTTGTAGATCTAGTACCTCTGGCAAGTTTTCCGATGCCACGTCTCCTATTGAACCTGCCTCTCATAGGGCCTCTACTTGTAGTTTCATTTCCACATTTGGGGTGAACTCGTATGCAATACAGAACATTTTGTTTAAAAACTGTTTTTTTATCACCAGTAATGCACCTGTAGGTGAGAAGTTAGGTGATAGACCTGTTGTAGTGTTCAGAAGAGGTAGAAACATCAAAGAATTGTTACAGACTCCTTATGGCACTTGTAGTGCTAGAATTAATGGTTCTTTTGCCTGCGGCTTCTGTAACTTCTGCTCACATATTAAAACAGGTAGTAGTTTCTGCATTGAAGGAAGGAAATATTTTATACATCATCGTATTTCCTGTGATACGAAAACAGTAGTTTATATTGCTTTTTGCACATGCTGTCCAGCATTCTACGGAAAGACGGACAGAAGGCTTAAAGACAGATTGTATCAGCACTTATATGCCATCAGGAATAAGAGACTTGATAATGCCCTTGCCAAGCATATCTGTTCTTTTCCTGGGCATGCTTTCTCTTTCATGGGGATTGACCACCTCCTGTTCATCCTCGGTGGACCTAGTGCTCTTATACTTGAGACAAATGAATTGCTTTGGCAACTTAAGCTTAACGCTTTCTACCCTCCGGGGTTGAATGAAAGCTGTAATATTGCACCTTATCTCAAATTAAAATCGTATATGAGATAGTTGTTCCCTTTTTACTTTAAGAATCACATTTGCCTTGACACTTTTGATTTAGTCCTTTTTGCATTAGCCCACTATGTGTGGGTACAGTGTCAAGCCACTTGGTGGCACTGTTTCCTACCTTTTTGTTGGTATTTGACCTAGCAAGGTTCGGCTTAGGTTGTTATATTTACACTTAGTAATTTTACTTAATTTTAAGGTCACACTTTAGATGTGGGTTGTCTACATCTTTGGAATTTATATTAACTTTTAGTAAAAAGTTATTCATTTGTTTTATTATGTCGTCCCCCTTTTTAAAATAATGTATACTTGGGAATGACTATTTAGCATTTTGCTTTTTAAATGTACATATAATTTTGTGACACTTTTTTCTTGTGTATTTTTATTTCTTAGGAAATATACTGAATTTTATTTGGGTTTGACTGTGTCAAAATATTGTGTCTTTTTGTATTGTCACAGTCTTTTAACTACATCAACAGTTTAGCATGTATTTAAACTATGCCTGAGGCTTTTTGCATTTTACTTCTTCAGTTTAATGCAGGCATCTTGTTGCATAATTTGTGGTTAATTGATAGCATTTGACTTCAATTAACTTTCAGTATTTAACTGCTTGTGTTTGGTTGCCTTTGTATCCTCTGAAGAAGCCACCATATGTGTGTGGCGAAAACGCTGTGATTTTCTGTTTTAATAAATTGCGTTTAGGACTGTGAGGGCTTCTGCCTTGTTCTTTGGTTTCCTTGCTTTCAGATGCTATTGGCATTTTATGATATAATGAAGGGAAAGCATTTACACTGCTTCTACACCTCTGCTGTGTTTCTGGTGGGATTTTTGGTGACTGCTGAATATTTCCTATGTTATTCCCAAGCAGTTAATTGCCAGGGGGCTTCTCTTTTTTTGCTTTGAATCTTGCAGCTTTGCTGACTGTACCATTTTCTGAAAGTAACAGCCTTTATTTAGATCATTTGAATACCATATATTTTTTGCAAGGCCTACCAGTACTATATAACATATGCTTACTTTGTCCATGTCCCACTCCACAGCTTGGACTTATGAACACCATTAACATGATGACCTCCCATATACATGCACTCTCTCATACTTTTTACATGAAAATGGACAACATTTTAATAACTACTTAACATGTTTGCATGCGTATTAACCTTTTCGACCCCACAAACTCACTCTTGCTCATCTAAGATTTTACATAAAACAGATAGCACTTTAGCAACACACAACACTTTAAACTATTGTGCTAGTTGTGGTTTTAACATAACATTGCTTCCTAAACAGTAGACTTTTTCCACTGATACCTGGATGTGTATTGTATAGCCCTTTAAATCCTAGTTCAACCTTAAACTAGATGTTCTTCTCCCATCATGTCATATTATGTACTTATAGTTTAACTGCGTATGCTGAACGAAAATTAAAACCTATAACTCAAAAATATTTTTATAGATTCTTTGCTTTTTGAACTATTTTAATCCATCAAAATCACTCTTAAGTTCTTGTATTTTACTTTTTTTCCCGTAAAATGCTGATTATGGGCATGCCATGTTAAAATTATCTTATTTATTTATTATTTTACAATTGTTCACTGGGGAAGTCCGTCTGGGCACAAAGGCTCCTTTACAGTGGGACCTGGGAAGAAAAGCTCCTGTATATGCAGTACAAACCAAATCTTTTAAATTATACAATATCAACAATGTCAGGCAGAATACATTTAAAACAATTTTTACAATGTCAAAATAGATAAAATAGTAACTATACATACAGTAGTTAGGTTTCTTATACTAATTATATTCTATGCAGACATAGTTAAATAACTATGCAGTAGGATAGATGTCACAGTACAGAGTAATGAGTTATTTACAAAGGGTGGAAAGCAAATGGTTGAATTAAATGCTAAATATAAATGAAATGAGTGGTCAAAGAGTTAAGAGACGCATAGGAAGAAGGTGGAGTGGGTGAAGACAGGTTGCTAGTTGGTAACAGAGTAGACAAGAGCAGATGTGTAGTAGAAGAGGAGAAAGAACCACAGATGTTATACTTATCCTGCAGAAGTACAGCTACAGAGCCAGGACGTTGAGAGGTGTTTTCTTAACAGTGTTTTGAATGCCTGTTGGTTTTCAAGAAGCCTGAGAACATGTAGGAAGTCATTCCAGAGGGTAGCTACAGAGTTTGAGTAAAAGGAGGCTCCCCATACATCTTGGGCTTTTGTGACAGAGAGAAGGAGCTTGTCTTTAGAGTTAAGAGCTTTAGTAGGGTGGTAGTGTTGAAGCATGACAGAGCTTCAGCTGCAGTTTTTAGGAATTCAGGAGGAAGCTGGTCTGCAACAGAGCTTATAGTTTAGTTTTTGGAGCTTTTTTCATGTGTTGCAGGTAGGGACAGATTTCAGTGAGAAATGAGCTTCCATGTGGTTTTCTTTTTGAGGGGTTGGTTTGATGGTGGGATTGTCTTTGATAAGTAAGTGAGGCTACAGCTTAAAAGAAGTATTCCTTAAAGTTATTAGCAATTGTTGATGAAGTGTCTTCTGGGGTGGGAGTAGGGTGTTGACTCTGGCCTAGATTTAGTAGATTTTGGACTGATGACCAGAATTTTTTTTATTATTTTGGTGTGACTGCTGTAGGTTAAAGTATTTCAGTTTTTGTCAAGCCTTATACTGTGTTTGGTTTTATTTCTTATCTGTCTTATATGTCTGTAGGGCAGACGTTTTTCCTGAGATTTGTTGGCCATGTCACGCTTTCCTAGCTGTGTCTCTAAGCACCATCAGTTGTCTACATTTTTAGATTGCCATGTTGCTGAACTAAGTTTTGCTGCCTTGGATATCTTGTTTCCAGAATCCATTTCAAGTCTCTTTTATATAAGTTACACTTCACAAAAAGGAAATTAAATGATTTTAATGCTTATGTAAACAGAACAGCATTACTATGAGTTGCAGGCATCTTAACAGCTTCTGGAACCTGGCAACTTTTCAATTTTTGTTTGAATTACTCTGATTTGTAATTTTCTTAGAGTCGCTGCTCTAAGCTATTTGTAGTAGTTGTAAATCCTCAGCAAAGCAAAGTAGCTAATCCTCTGGTATTCTAAAGCTATCAAACTGTAATCCTGTAAGTATTAACTGACCCTTCCCTCCTCCATGTTACTTTTGAAGTGGCAAAGCTCATGCTTTAGAGAGCTTTTCAACAAGCATGTAAACTACTTCTGCTATTAGCCAGTATCTGCAGTAGGAAGACTTTTCATCCTTGTCGTTGGAGCAATCTGCTGTGTTTGCTTAAAAGTATTTTACTTTTATAATTTCTGTAATGTTATATTCATTCTTACAATCCTTACAATGCAGAACAGCACAAAATGGGTACAATTTGCATTATGAGATTGTTTTTTTTTTACTGAAGTACAAATGCCTTTGTGCATTCCATTTCCTTCTTCTGCTATTATATTGGTTGTTGTTGTTGTCGTGTCTTTCGGCTTTTCCCGGTTAGGGGTCGCCACGGTGGAACTCCAGTCTGCTAATGATTGGTAGTTGATTTTTACGTGCCAAGTTACCAGCCCTGACGCACAACTTTCAACAAAGGTACGCCCATTCATGCATGTCTCCACGCAGAAGACGCTCTGGCTGAGAATTGAACTGGACAGCGTCTGACTGTGAGGCGACAACGCTACCGCAGCACCACCACTGCGGGTTATTTCTGCTATTATATTGGTACCCCTCTTAATTCATTACATTGTAGTACACTGACACATCATAAAAATCATATGCCTAGTATGAGAAAAATAGCCCCATGACTAAAACCGGGAAATGAATGCAAGGGATGCTACTTGGAAAGGCTTGAAAAAAAGACCCCAGTAATCAAACCAAATATGCCAATTTCCAATTCCTAAAGAAGTGCACATAAATAAACATCGATAAGTTCAAAGTGAAGTGCAACAAAACAGCTCAAACAGCTTGTCATGATCATTAAAAATTATTTTGGAGAGCCATCAAAGGGGGAACTATTTCCATAACATTCCACAAGGCTAGTTTTCCAAATAACATTACACTACAATTACTAAACAACATTAGGGATAACACTTCCAACTCCCACCACTAGTGACCACATTTCTAAATGCTGCGCAGTCTGTATCAGTTATGTCACTGCACCAATCACTCTCTGTGCCACCGTTTTATTTTAGAACTTTTACCAAAAAAGAAATTAAGGAACTTCTGTCAGTACTACAGACCCACTATAACTACAGCCTTCATTCTGTATACCCATATATACTTCAGCTAGGTGTGAAATGTTGCAAAAATACCCCTGCTTAAAACTGCAACTGGTTACTGACCCATCTCTGAAATAGATCCACTAACCAAAATACTAGAAAAAATAATTTATAAGCAAATTTTGGATTACATTCTTAAATGTGGTATCCTGTGAGATAAGCAGTAAAGATTCTGGCCCAAATATAATACATCAACAGCCATATACTCCCTAGCCAATGAAATCTACACAAACATGGAATAGAGGTAGATAATAGGAGCCATGTTCATAGATCTGAAAAGGGCATTTGTAATGGCTGATCATGGTATACTACTTTCAAAAACTACAACATTGCAGGTTTTCTGTGGACATATGCAACTGGTTCGCTAACTGCTTATCTAACAGAAATTTTAATGTTAAAGAAGCAGCCTTAAAAGCAATACTGCTTCACTTAATATTGGTGCCCCTCAAGGTTCAGTCCTTGGACCATTGCTATTTTCAATATTTATTAATGATCTTCCCTCAGTAGTACCTTCATGAAACTGCCTATTTTATGTTGGTGACATTTTCATCACTAAAGCTGATAGGTCCTCTAAAACAATAAACTCCCCCCATTACTAAAAACAAACAAAAAAGAGAAGTAATGTGGAAATGACTGCAAGAGAATAAACTATCTGTGAATATACAGAAATCAACTGTTATGCTCTCTGGCACCAAACAAAGACGAGCCTATAGTATACTATCTGGCCCTTCTGGGCAAACCCTTCATGTTGATATTCATCAAAAATATTTGTGATTGCTGCTTCATCAGACCCTATTTTATCTACCTCAAGAAGAAATTCAAATCAATTTAGTCTTAGCCGAATTAAAAACAACAAACAAAATCATCCATCTACTGACCACCAAAGCCAGTCAAGCCATTGCCATTAACTTCTGTCTCCTGAGGTTAACTATGCTTTACCAGTGGCAACACTACTCTCCAATCAAAACAAAATCATTTTACAAAAGAACTGAAGATAAGATATTGAGGTTCACTCACCTAAACCCTAATATGGAACATAATTTTTAATGTTATTTATTTATTTATTTTATTTTACATTTGTTTACCGGGAAAGTCCAACTGGACAAAATGTCCTTTTTCAGGGGTGGCCCAGGGAGGAAAGCTCCACATTTATAAATAACTGTAAGATACATATACAACATACATATAGAAATGTTGATTCAATATCAAATATAAGTGCAAAATGAAAATACATGCTATATATTTCAGTGATACAATCATCTAGTCTAGATAGGATACAAAGAATAGCATTACTTTGATTGTAAATAGAAAACAAGCAAGTTAAGTACACATATCCTTAGTAGGGGTATGTTATTACAAACAAAAATAACAGTTTGTGTTCCTTTAGCTGCTTTAAGACATTTATTTCCTAACCAGTGTTAATGTTGAGAAAAGCCGTTTGGTTGCCATTTAATGATAGATCACACTTCTTTTTAAACACTCTCATTTTTAAGCTACTGTTTAAGAGGTTTCTTTTCTCCCTACAGTATGGCCTTGCACTTTATAAAACTTTAATTTCTTTGCATAAAAATATTGAAAAATTATTGCCCCCCCCACACTGAGCAATACACTCTTATAACAACTAGCTGTTATCCCCCCACACACACACACACACACACACACTGAGCAATACACTCATAACAACTAGCTGTTATTATCTTAGAAATTTTGGGTCTGTAGATCTGTTTTTATAGAGGATTTGAATGAAAATGCGTTTGCTGAAACAGTCTCAGCAGTATGGAATACTGTACAAGAGAAAATTAAGGACATCATAGTCTTAAAAACATTCACGAAGCAATTAAAGGAGCATTTAATGAAAGCCAGTAAAGTGTCAGAACTGATCACCCTGGCTAAAATAAGCACAATAAAATGTGTATGTGTAATCAGTTTATTCATATTAATTGTCTTATGACTGTTCATTTTGACTGGCTATCAGGCCCAGGTAATCCCTGAAAATGATCCTTAGATTAGTGTACTTACCAGGTTGTTGTGTCTTTCGGCTTAGGGGTCGCCACAGCGGAACTCCGGTCCGCTAATGTTTGGTAGTGGATTTTTACGTGCCGTGTTACCTGCCCTGATGCACAACCCTCAACGAAGGCACGCCCATTCACGCATGCCGCCACACAGAAGACAATCTAGCTGAGAATCGAACGTGATAACGTCTTGCTGTGAGGCAACAACGCTACCGCAGCACCACTAACAAATGGTAAATAAATAAAACCCTTGAGCATGACAAATCAGCAGTTGTTCTCTGTGCTATACATAAAACTAAAATACATCTGTCTGTAAAACTGTTGCATTTACAGAAAAGAATACAGCTAACAAATGGACCTATATCCAAAAAGATATAGTCAGCTATATGACATTATACTGTATATTATATTTTCCCCCTTTTGTCATTGTTCTAACACCCCTGTTTAGCTACATTGTAGCACACTAACACTTCATTAAAATCATAATCCTTGTACATGACAAATTAGTAGTCATTCTCTGAGCTTTGCATCAGAGTAAAACACTGCTGTCTGTAATGATGTTGCACTTACAGAAAAGAATACCTCCATCAAGCAGATCAGTACTCAAAAAGATGTAGTCAGCTATTTGCACTAGCAATCTTACTGTTTTTGTCTGCTACAAGGGCAGAAAAGAAAAGTTCCACAACGGTCTTCACATTTTATATGGGAGCTGCTGACATCAGTAAGACTGAATACTGCTTATGTAAGTTTGCAGGCAGTAACTGAGAAAAAAAAAATACAAATTTTTTTCATGTTTATGGTGCCACATGTAGGTGGAGAGAAATTCTTCTGACAAAGTGTGTGAGAGGTTAATCTTAAAAGCACAAAGTGGTCTTGGTCTTCTTTTGATTCCAAGGCAAATAAATGAAAGCTTTATAAAGTACAAGTTGGTTCCTGATAACTAAACATTACTAAGACTATACTATACAGATTAAGTTAAACTGCAAGTGATGGTGGACTTTTATTTTAAATCTTGCCTTTAACTTTTCTTTGAAGCAGGAGTAAGCTCAGAAGTCATATTTTGCTTGGCAAATTGTTTGTTAAAAACTCATTTAGCTTCTTTAATATCCTGCCAGCTGTTCATATCATTGTGGCTACTGATTTTACCCTTGTTAATTCTATACCTTTGGTTATAATTGTTTTATACTGATTGGTTTAAATTACTTTCACAGTCATTATACTTGTTTATATCTGAATTATTTTGTAGTCATTGTATTCAGAAGCTGAATTTATTTTTAAACTGGAGTTTCCCCTTCAAACTAAAACAAGCTTTGTGTATATGTCAATCACTACCTGCAGATACTATTTCTGATACATGTGCTTTGTCAATGTTTAATTATAGTTAGGTTCATAGGTCCATATGTGTTAAAAACTCTAGAGACTCCAGCTGCATCTGTACATATACACTTTAATAATATGTAAAACAGACAAGAACTATAGTGAGGGAATATGTATTCTGTTACTTATAGCAAAGTACACATTTTTCACCCTGTACTGGCAATATCAAGCCAAAAAATATATAATTGCAGCAGCAACTCCTCCTGTTCTAATTCACACCTTATCATTTTTAGGATCATCTTGTTTTCATAGCATGTCTACTGGTAGGTTTTGACTAAACTGATATGGTAGCTTACTGGCAATAGTGATACAAACATTTACATTATAGGCTATGACTCCCTTTAATATGCTTAATCCAGTTATACAACTGAAGTAAATTAGTCTTATAGTTTTCTTCTAGACATTCTGATGTTATTTTGTTAACCTTGTAGGTTTTAGGGATGCATATACCACAGCGGCAGCAGTTTTTTTCTTCTGATGAGTTAGACAAGGAAATTTCTGATCCCTACAATAACAGCCTATGTTTTTTGTCTCGCCTTTTATTATCTTCTACTTTGAGTTGTGCTTAGCCTCTTCTATCTCCTGTAAAATGTTATCTTTTAGAACCCCTTAACTGCATATAAAAAGTAATATATTTAAATTTCTGTAAGATGATCCCTATTTCTCTATCATCTTTCTCAGGCTGACTCAGAATGATGAGCAGAAGTAATTTTATCTTCAATTTGTTTTATGGCTATGGAATATAAACTAAGACTAATACCATATTTAATAGTATTTTTAGCTACCTTATGCTTTTTAGCAGACATATTTCTAAGTGGCTGAAATGTGTGCCATGTACCAGTATTATTGTTTGCATTAGGTGAATTAACAGCCTTTCAAGTAACTTTTAACTATATTATTCTTTTGTAAATGTAATCCTACCATTTTTGTTTTCTAAAATGTCATTTTGATATCAACAGTAACTTTCAAATTAGTCATAGCACCCTATACATTGTAATTTGTCATGTAGCTGTGTATGTTGTAACAGGGTGTCTACTGTAAAGCAACTACATTATGCTGATACATTTCTCTCTCTCTCTCTCTCTCTATATATATATATATATATATATATATATATATATTCAATTTATGATGGTTTAGTTTGTAAGTTAGTGATAGCTTTTGTCTGCTATTTGACCTCATGAAATCAAATGACAAAGGTCAACAATGGCTCTGGTAAATATGTCTCACATCAAAGAAGTCTGTGTATAAAAAAAAAGTTTTTTCTATTTGACCTCATGGTCACATAACGGAATGGCTATAGCTGCAGTTGTCAAATGTAACTGATTTACAGGGATACCCCTAGTTTTGTGTGGAAATGTTCAGTTTTTCACAAAATTGATAAAAACAATGAGGATTAAAACATTATGTAGTAGTTAATTCCAGTCAGAAACTATTTACTTGTCAGAAAATGTATGCAGAGATCATTTTATCCCAACAGTTTTATAAATGAATAATGTGGCCCTGATTTTTAGCCTTTATCCCCTTTTATTCCGGAACATTTCAGTGATTTTTGAGTAAAATTGTTGAGAGCACAAAATAGCTATCAGGTGCTGTATTAGCTTTTGCATGCTTAATATGATCGGTAATCTTTTTATTTTGTCTCTGGACTGTGTTGATGTCCAACTGATATTGACACTATCTAGCATCATGCAACATAACAGTAACTTTTGAGGAGGGCTCAATTAAATATTCTTAGTATTTAAGCAAAACAATTTTATTAATAGTTTGACATTCTTGCTTCCACTGAAATGATTGCTATGGAGTAAAAGACTAATTAAGCACTCCTCTCTTACCTTAACCAATGAAATAAAACAATGTTATTACCTGTCCAATTATATCTGAATAGCTATAACAACAGCAGTTACTTGCCAAAGCTAGTCCAAATGTATAGATCTTAACTGCGGTAACAGTCACACTTTGGGAACTAAGGCAAGCATGTACATCCAAAAATCATAATGTGGTTATGGAAAACACCAAAACAGGTATGAGCTTGACTCCCTGCAGCACATCACTACCATCAACCAAATATGCTTATTACATAGGAGGCAGAGTTTAAACACATCCCAGACAGGAATTCCTTAAAATCTTTTTAGAGTTTTAACTCACAAAATATAACTGATATACACTTTGATCTGGTTAATATTCCAGTTTCTCCTCTAAGACCCACAATGAAAACTTAGTAGGATATTTATAATGGTTTTAACAGAGTGTTGTCATGACATATTGTGATGCACACATTTACAAAAAGAAATGCAAACTGAATACAGTTTAGAAAAAGTCTTCTAAAAGAACATTTGTTTTTACTCTTTAACCTGAAAAACTGAATTAATTTCTGATCCCATGTTTTACTTCAAAAAAGCATGATGAAAAATATCTGATGTATGTTTTCATAAATGTACACTCACTCTTCTAAAATTCAATAAAGCAGACATATAATAAAAGAGCTAATTATTTCCTGTCTATCCAAGTAATGTTTTGGATTAGTGCTGAAATAAAGACAAAGTAGTCTTATCTCATTAACAAAAGATAATAAGAAAATCAAAGATATTTTAGCTTTCATAAGTCACACATTTAATTTGCTTAGTATGGGACCCACTGTGTTTTGGCAAACTCAGAGACATAAAATAGTGAATTGTAATATTTCTTATCATATTGCTGCAAAGGTATTCAAAGTTTCTGATGCATCTGATATACATGCCATGTGTTATACTTTGTTTTCAGGCCTGTTGCTTATTTTTTCAGTGTACCAGACTATATACTATCAGTTTGTCATGTACACTACTCATGGTTTGGAATAGATTTTAGTTTACCATTTCCAGTAGAAGCTCCTAACCACTTTATTCATAAGCAGGATTTATAGAAGTTGGATTAGAAGACCATATGTGTGTTTTAATATTACAGTCTCTGTCCTTGCTAACTACTTGATGTAACATGCTGTCTGAAGATAATAAGTTATAAGTCATATTCTGAAGCTGTATACCAGATCTTAATTTAAGGATTATGTATTTATGAGAATCCAGTAACTTCATCTACTGCAGACTCTCCTTCTAAAAATATTTGTAATATATTTTTCTTTTCTACAAAGCATCTGGTTCAAGTGGCAATGTTTGCTCTGAATCGTATCGGGGACCGTATGCTCACTCTGAAGTTGAAGTGAAAGCTATAGTTGACTTTTTCAAACAGCACGGGAACATTCAATCATTTCTCTCACTACACAGTTACTCCCAGATGCTGCTTTATCCATACGGCTACACTTACAGCCCTGCACCTGATGATGCAGAACTGGTAAGTGTGTTGCATTTCTTTCAGACCCTCTGTTTAACATACATTACCATTAAATCTTTACAGATACATCCGTCTGTTTTGGTCTCATGTGAAGTTATGTTTTAGCACAGCATATGTGATTAACAATCCAGTTGATAAAAATTCAAGTTTAATAAGAAACTTAAATGAGCTTTAAATCTTTGCATAAATGCAATATAAAATTACTGTGCAATATGGTTATTACAATGGCTGTGGAACTATGAACAAAAGTCTATGCATTCTTTTTTGACTGGCACTGTTAACTGAACATTATAGTTTTATAAATAGCACAGGCCTTTTACTCTAAGATCTTAGAGAGGTAACAGTATCTCCAAAATAAAACAGCCTTGATGCATTACATAAGCTTCCCCAAGGAAACAAATTTTAAGTTTAGTCCATAATACGGTGTTTATGATATACGCAAACAATGGAAAACATATTTAGATTTAACTTTATTAAGGTGCTTTTTACATGAGCAAAATGAAAAAGAGAGACAGAAAATTAATGAATGAATAAATGAATGTAAGACATGTTTCAGCAAAGTAAGTAAGCTTTAAATATATCTATTCTTGTGAACTGTCTTATTTATTTTTTAGACAGTTGTATCTGCTATCTACATTTCCAGATTCTCCCAGCTTTGTCATAGCAGTTTTTGTTTCTGTTTATGCTCCATGCATACTTGACATATACTGTGATGATACTGCACACAGAAAATATTAAAACTCTGTATTATTATTTGTATATTTGTTTACTAATACTTTATTTATTCATTGATTTTTACTGTTTAACAATCAGTATTCTCATCAATTTAAATGTATTTATTTCTGGATTATATTTATTTAACATTTGTTAACTGGGAAAGTCCAACTTGGAACGAAGCCAATTTTCAGCAGAGGCCCGGGGAGAAATGCTCCGGATGCATGTCTTTGTAATGTGGGAGGAAACTAGAGCACCCAGAGGAGACCTACATGAACACAAGGAGGACATGTAGACTCCACACAGAAAGCACCCCAGCCAAGAATCGAACTGGAGAACCTTTTGTTGTGAGGTGACAATGTTACTGCTGCACCACTGCACCATCCATTGTAACATTCCCACAAACTGTGCATGGAAGTAACACCTGTTACAGTTACAAGTTCATAAAAGTAAATAAAAGTTTATAAATAAGTTGATAATGATATACTGTATGTGTGAATGATAAAGCAGGGCTTTAGACTTAAGAAAATACTGACAATATTTTTATTTGTTAAAGCTCAGAGAGCTGATATTATAGTAGAGTGTGTGACTCAGACAATGGAAAAGTAGTTTTAGATGAGGAAAGAGTCCAAGTAGACATTTTCAGAAGTGGAGAAGAATGTGATGAGGTCCCAAAAAGATTTAGACTGGCTTGCAAAGGTTCAAAGTTCCTGAAATACTGGTAGCATAAACAAGGACCCAATGACAAGGGTATGAATAATGTCCTGACTCACAGATGGGTTTCACAGGGAGAATGGACGTACATCAGTTTTCAGATCTAAGCCCACTCCTGTTCATACTGGTGGAGTACATCAACAACCAGGCCACAGGGGGCAAATCAACAAAGCTGTATGTACAAGCAGACTGAACAAGAACTTCAGCAAATGATAGGAGATTGGAATGCAAAAGAGAAGGCACATAGGATGAAAAGCCAGGGGTCATGGGAACAACTGGAAGAATCAGAAGAAGCTGAAAATTAAGATAGAAGAGAAAATAGTGGAACAGATTAACAGCTACAAGTATCTGGAAAGTGTGGTTGAAGAGAAGGGAAGTCTGAATAAGAAGGTTAAAGCTAGACTCAAAGGTGAGGTTCTGCGGCCAACTAGCACAAAGTATATTGCCTAGTATGTGATAGAAGAATGCCTATGAAGCTGTCAAAAACAAATAGTGGTGTATCCAGTCCTTCTATGTCATTCAAAACCAGGATAGTGAAGGCAGAGCAGCTAGGAAAGCTTGAGGTGATGGAGATGAAGTGCCTGAGATGAGTAGTGGGATGCGCACTGTGTGAAGATGAAGAAATGAGGATATCAGAGTGAAAGTCAAAGTAGCCTCAGTTGTAGGGAAGATCAAGAAGAGATTGCAGTGATTCAGTTACACATGCAGATAAGCAGAGGATGATTTAGTAGAGCAGACTTGGGAGAGACAGGAAGAAATCAAAAAGAGGGGAGAATGGAGGATGTCCAGCCAAGAGATGGATGGATTGCATGAGAGAAGACTTGTGTCAATTTTACATGACTGTCAAAGAAGGTAGGAGCATGGCTTTAAGAGCAATGGCAACAGCTGATATGACACCTCGACCCCATTATAAGAAAGGGAACAAGGAGGGGTGATGATGATTACTACAGCCTACTGTCATGCCATTTGGTGGCGTCAGAGAGGAGTTAGACTGAATGCACTTAAAAGTGTTTGTAGCCCTTTGACCTGATATGTCTGTTCTCATCTCCCATAAGAATTATTTCCCATGTTATGAGAATATTATGTGTTTCTTTAGAAAAACTTGCAGCCCTACAATGCCACATCTAGTGGGGTAGTGTGCTACAAACAGATTAACCCTTCACTGCATTTTCGACTCCACCCACATAGTTCAATTAAGCCCAGTTCCACTCTAAACCTAAACCAGTTTAAAGCTTCTTCTAACCTCCAGTAGGTATCTATGGAGTAATTTGCTACCGCATATTTATTTACTTTGTTTTTTTGCAGTGAATGTGCCATTATCTGAGTTACTAGCCCTAGTAGTAATGATTTCTGGGTTTTGTCAGGATAGAGAACAGCCAAAGGGGGACAGATACTCACCATTCACCCTACTTAACTTAGGATTCATAATTCTAAATTAATTTAGTGGAAAATTTTAAGGTTGATGCAACAACAGGTTCTCTAAGGCCTGATGTTCTAGACTAGAGGTTATAGCTGAAGGGTGTGTCAGTTGCACTAAGGATGTAATAAGAATGTCTGCATAAATGACTACCTGAAACATTATATAGGCAGACAGAAGTCTTGGTGTTTCTGTTCTCTGCAGCCCTCACAGATGTTCATAAATGTATTCAAAATTAATGCTAGTGGGAAGGTAGTTTTTGAAAAAGACTGGTGTGAATCACTGCAAGATGGAGGACAAGGCTGGAATGAAGGTGTACCTTTACTCAACCTCGTTTAGATGATGAATGGGAGTGATAGCAAACCCATTATGCATTATGTTTGCAATCATCTACAGAAGCATTAAGATTATGATAAATTTAGTGAAACACCCAAAGCATGCTGGCAAATTCCACAGGTTCATAGGTTCATAGGTAGATACTAGGCTATCAGCCCGAGGGCCAAAGCAAGCCTAGCCAGCAGTGTATCTGCTTTCGCTACCCATGTATTGTTAAATTCCTGCCCCTCTATCGAGCAGTGCCCCAGACATAATCCCAGGGTGAATTTCCTATTACCCATCCACTTATCAAGGTTTTTCTTGAATAGTGCTAATGATGAGCTCTGCTTGATGTGGATGGGAATCTTGTTCCAGAGCATGGGAAGTCTCTGGGACATGAATCTATCCCTCCAGCATGTCCTATTTATTGTTGTGGTGAGGTTTAGGTCCCTAGAGCGTGTAGCTCAGGAAGATTGGAATTTCTTCAAGTGGAGCATGTCCAATAATTCCGGGTTTGACATAGCTTTGTATGTCAGATAGTGGTCTCCTTGGAGTAAGCGGTATGCGACTGAGTAGAGTTTGAGTTTCTTGAGCCGGTCAGCATAGGGCAATTGTTTGAGGCCAGCAATCCTCTTGGTGAGGTACTTTTGGGGCCTCTCAAGTTGTTGTAGGTGTCTTGTGAGGTACATCCCAAATGGGGCATTGTATTCAATGAGGGGTCTGATAAGTGATGAGTAGAGGGGAATGATGACTTCCTTATTTCTAGATGCGAACCCTTTTGTGATTAAGTGGGCCATGTAGAAAGATTTTCTGACCACTGTGGCAATGTGGTTATCGAAGGAGAGGTTACTATCCACTTGGGTCCCAAGGTCTCTTATCACACTTTCTGTGTTAAGTGAACTTCCCCCTATTTGGTAATTCATGGGTACTGTGTTTTTGCCAAAGGGGATAACAATGCACTTTTTGGCATTTAGTTTGAGGCCATAATTTTGACACCAGGTGTCAGTCTCGGTGACGCCCTTTTGCAGGATGTCTACGTCAGTAGGGGAATCGATAATGGCACCCAGTTTGCAGTCATCTGCAAACTTGGTTAGCCATAGACCCTTGGTGTTCGCTTGCACTTCAGAGAAGTATATACTGAACAGGAGGGGTCCCAGGACTGAACCCTGGGGTACTCCACTTGTCACTGGTTTGGAGTCAGATCTGGAGTCAGCAATTCTTACCGTGTGGGATCTGTCCATGAGCCAGTTGGCCACCCATCTCGTGATGTAAGGGTTTATGTTAAGGTTGGTGAGTTTATCAATGATTCCTGAATGAGGGATAGTGTCAAAGGCTTTAGTGAGGTCCAGGTAGGCTGTGTGGACTACCTTACCATCGTCTATGGCCTTTTTAGGAGGTTACCTATATCTTTGTTTATGAGTTCCATGATGATTTGCTCCATGGCCTTGCAGACCAGGCTTGTCAAGCTATTAGGTCTATAGTTCCCGAGGTCTGTGGTGGTTCCTCCTTTGTGGAGTGGGATAACTGTTGCTGTGTGCCATTCTGTGGGCACATAGCCTGTGGTGAGGCTGTGGTTGAACATGGATTTTAGTGGGGGGGCTAGTTCATTTTGGAGTTCATATAAGATGCAGCCTGGGATGTTGTCTAGTCCCATGGATGCTGTGTGTTTGGCTTTAGAGAGTGCCATTTTTACCTGTGTGTTTGTGATTGTTGGGGCTCTACAACCCTCTGGTATATTTACAGGCCCTTTGGGAGGTGAGGGGGGGAGTAAAGTTTGCACTGAACCTATCTGCCAATATGTTGGCAATATTAGTTGGCTCTGTATATTTTGTGCCGTTCTGTTGTAGCTTGGTGCAGATCGGGGTGTTGCCATGGAGATTCTTGACATAGCTAAAGAATGCCTTGTGGTTGTCTTTGGAATCCGTGGCAATTTGTCTTTCAAAATTAACTTTCAAGGATTTTATGAGATATCTTAGTTTCTTACTGAGGCTCATCAGTGAGTTCCTCCATACCTGAGTTTTTACTCTCTTTTGGAACAGTTTCTTCCTTCTGTTGTAGAGTTTGTTAATGGAGGATAGCTTCAATAAGATTCTGTTTGCAGTAGATGGTGAAGCAACACCTTAATGGTTTCCACAGCCTGACACAGTTTTCCTTTATGAGGATAATTGGATCAAACTGTAACTTAAAACTAATAAGTACACAGCATTTGTTGCAAAAATTGATTTATTAAGGTTATGACCAATGTATGTTTCACACTATCAGTGCTTCATCAGGGTTGTACAATTACAAATACAACTTCCTTAAACACTATAAATTTAGTATTACAAATGTATTGCCATCTCCTCAGCCATAGTTCTAAAGCTTCAGCCAATATGGTGTTTAGTTTTGTATATTTATTATGCCTATACAGTTTAATGGCATATTTTCTTCAATGGTAGGTGGACTAATAGATATTTTCCTCCAGGGCACTGAGTAAGCAGAGTCAAGAGAGTCATATGTTACAGATGACATCTGGTTCAACAGAATTTTAAAGTGTTCATTGCACATTGTTTGAATGTTTCGCTTCCCATTAAGAGCATAGAGCCATCTAGAGACAGCAATACCACTCAAGTGTCTCTATTGTGGAGTTACATACATATTTCCAGGCTTGATTTACCCATTTCCATGATGTGTGTCTGTTTTTTGAAGTACATACATATTTTCAGGTTTGATTTATCCTGGAAACCAGACTACATGGCCAAAATACCAGTGGCACCAGTAATCTAAAGAAAGGACCCATATAGTACATCTCCCCTTTTTAGAAGCAAAAATAAATTACTTTATGCAGTACATTTTGCCATGTCACTGTTGAAGGTTACGTAAATGGGTGACATTCATTTGATCTGAAGACAAAATATTTAAAAGCTGTTGCTAGCACAAAATATTAAATTAGATGGCCCTGATTAGATATCACTAACATAGAAGCAGGAGCTGTATTTAACAATGTTTATATCTTTGTGTCATTTTAGGCACACTCAGTTTTGCAATATAGATTTTCTGAGAAGCATTCAACAGTAGTACTAGAAATTGGAAAATTTATGTGCTAGTCACTATTCAAATTTATACTACTTTTATGTTAATTACGTTCCCTGATTTTTGGCCTGATGTACCTACTTTTCAAGAACCTTTGTACCTGTTTTCAAAGTCTGTAAGCTGAGAGGTATGTGCAAAGGACATGACTGTTTTCATATGAGATTAGATGATAAACTCTCCCAGAAGCTTAGAAAATATTCCACTTGTCACTTTTATGACTATACAAATGTTTCTCCGTGGCTTATTATTGCCACTATTTCTTTTTGATTTGTTACATCATCCTTTAAGCTTTTGTGTTGAATCGCTGGTTACGGATTTATTTTTTTGTCATGTAGTGACATCTTGGCATGCATAATAAACTGTTCATTTCTTCTGTCTGATTGAGTTTTCAGTCTCAACATAGTTTTCTTCCAACTAGTCATATTCTCAGCTGGTGATATAACTAATGAATACAACATATACAGAGAGAGCATAGAGGGCTTACACATCATCCAGTGTCTCCTGATATTATCATTATCCAGGTATGGCAGTGGATTTTGTCTAGACACTGCAGGGATTTCTCATGTGATAGTTCCTCTTGCAGGCTCTTGGGAATTGAACTTCATGCATAATGTTTTGGGTGCCTGTTATGTATGTGACTGGATCAGATAGTCATAATAGATCTGACGTGGCAATGATAGATACATCAAGTAGGAGGTCCTCATATTCTTCATTCTGGGCATATCCTTTAAGATGTATGCTTTAACAGTAATACTATTATTAATAATAATAATAATAATAATAATAATAATAATAATAATAATAATACATTGGTGTACTGACTAAGGTGTGCCAAGTACAGCTGGACTTAATGTACTGCATGAATACAGTGCCAAGTACATCTGGACCTACTGTACAGCACAGAGAGAAGGACAATATAAATGATGTCCAGGTCATTTTATGTAGGTTTCCTCAGAAGGAAAGAGTGTTACTGAATGTTTTCCCTTCTTCCTAATGGAATCTTTGCAGATGTTATTATTAAACATTACTCTGGTTTTGGGATAAAATGCCGCGGTAGTACGGCGGTAGCGTTGTTACCTGACAGCAAGAGGTTCTCCCATTCGATTCTCGGCTTGGCTTGGGAGGGTCTTCTGTGTGGAGTCTGCATGTCCTCCCCATGGTTGGGTAGTGTTCGAAAGACATGCGTGCGTAAATAGACGTGCCTTAGTTGAAGGTTGGGCATCGAGCTGACACCTCGGCTTTTCATAAAAAATCTACTGCCAATCATTAGCGGACCGGAGTTCTGCTGTGGCGACCCCTTACTAGGAAAAAGCCAAAAGCAAACAAACTCTGGTTTTGGGATAATAAATCTTGTCCCTTTAATGGTGTTGGCCAAAACTCAGTCAAGGATGGAGTAGATCATAATCTTTACATGCTTATTAGTTTGAAGTATTACCTGCTGGTTTACTGACTACACAAATTGTCCATATATTTGTTATGTTTACATTTGCCCTTATAGCCTGAGTCATGGCAGAAAAGGGTCCGAGGAAGATGATTTCACTTATTTCATTAACAAGCAGACATTTAGAACAATGTTTATGATCCAACTTGCTCCATACTGGGATATCTATCTATCTATCTATCTATCTATCTATCTATCTATCTATCTATCTATCTATCTATCTATCTATTTATAAATGGGCCATCTGCTAAACCTGCTAATGTAGAATGCTATTAGCTGTAGAAAAGAATTACTGCGCCTGTTTGAAAACTGCTGATATAATGCTGTTAAAAAAGGCTGAGGTAGAGCATGGTGTAAGAACTCCATCTGGCTTTGCAGTTCATCTCAGTACATCCTGATGGCTGAATACAACTGGTCAGTTTCCCATCAACCTTATAATACCAGGCATGATGAGGATGTACCTTCCATAGCATTCCTTAAAACCTGAAAGTCTCAGAGTTTCCATGTGTTCAGACTAATATTTATTCCATACATTTAAATTGTTCTTTATAGCTTTCTTGTGCTTAACACACTGTCTTCTATTTGAGGCAAAAAAGTAATTTGTAGATTAGAAGGTCTTGCTACAATGACGAAGGGGTTACTGTTTTCATTGTAAAATAGGCAGTGTTACAGATGACACAAAAGGAATGGTACTTTTATCTTTCAATATTTTTTTCATTTTGAAAGTCAGTCTTTAACATGTTAGTTTTTGGGGTTATCAAACTGAACAAATGTCCAGCTGCTACTTTTTCTACAGTGGGCCGACTCTATAAAAATTATTTGAAGGATAAATTGATTGCACCTTTTACGATTTACTCCATTGCAGTGTATGCTTACTCAGATACACTTATTCTGCTTGTACACCAAACATCATATGCAAATCTTATTCATATGCCACCAGAGTTAGTGTGAATACAGCATATTTCTTGTGCATTGTGTAAGTATATGTTATTGCCATTTTAATGACCCCTTCATATATATGAGTGTAGTAATATTACATACATTTGTGGTTGCAGAATGCTGTTGCAAAGAAGGCAGTAGCAGCTCTAACTTCCAAATATGGCACCAAGTACACCTATGGAAGAGTAATTACTACCATCTGTAAGTATATATTCTTTTGTACATAATTATATACACTGTTATACAGTTGAGGTTGAAGCACTAATAATATATATTTTTTTGATTTAAGTAAAGTTACATTTGTCTTCTTTCTGATATTTGAAGCTTATCTCAGTGTTTTTTTACATTTTGAGTCATTTTCTTCTACATTGCTCAATCCTCTTGCCTGCCAGCCATCAGGCCTCCCTGTTCTACTGATCATACTTGAGTGTTTTGATTTTTTCACACTAGTTATCAACACCACAGAAACAAAAGCTGTACAGATGGGCCATAATTCAGGGATCTGTGAGGTGGGGTTCTACCCTTGCCAACATCCTGATAATGACAGTATATATGACATGCTGTCATTACCAGGATGACAACACATATGATGAGTCCTAACCCCTACACTGGTTGAAAGGATAGTTGACCCATGCATTGGGGGGGGGCCATAATGCCTTGCTCTGTGAGAGTGCATGTTCCTATACACTTGCAGTTAAGGCTATTAAAATGGTTTAGAGACAGAACACCAAACTCTACACCAACCTATGTATCACTGCCCTTCCTCTGAGGACTGTGGCATTAGATGGTCTCAATATACTTCCATCCCCAGGATGTGAACACTCATGCCAACTCTAGCAGACACCTAAGATGTTAATCAAATTCAAGTCATTGGGTCATAGGCAGGGCTTAATCAATCTATGCCAATGGAGATGGCTTATTTTTCAAATACTTTTATTTAGCAAATCTGAAGTAAAAGGCAGACCAAGAGGTAAATATTCAATTGCTAAAGAACAAATTACTGTAAACAAGACAAAACCTTGCAACGGAACGAACGAGGCAAAGTCCAATACAATAAGCACAAGGACTAATAGTCCAATACTATAAGCACAAGGACTAATAGTCCAATACTATAAGCACAAGGACTAATAGTCCAATACAATAAGCACAAGGACTAATAGTCCAATACAATAAGCACAAGGACTAATAGTCCAATACAATAAGCACAAGGACTAATAGTCCAATACAATAAGCACAAGGACTAAGAAGCTCTATTGCGAACGCGCTTACCACCTTTTAATAAATTTCCTGTGGATTATTTGTTATACCTGAGGACTTGTCGTGGTTTCATTACAGGACTATTAGTCCTTGTGCTTATTGTATTGGACTTTGCCTGGTTCGTTCCGTTGCAAGGTTTTGTCTTGTTTACTTTTATTTAGCATTTTCTTTCTAAAACAAAAATGTCAGCATGTATTTCCATTTGCAGGACTTCTTAGAGATGGTTAATATTAATGTGAACTTAACAATGTCCTCTGGAGAAAGGAACTTCTTCCAGAAGGAGATATTTCCTATGTTTTTGGTGTTTGTGTGTGTGTGTGTGTGTGTGTGTGTGTGTGTGTGTGTGTGTGTGTGTGTGTGTGCGCGCGCATGTGTGTGTATGTCTATCCATACACACCTACACTAATCAGCAGACTTACAACATTGAGCGTGAGGTAACAACAGCACTACATGGGTCAGAGAGAACACTCGGTAATTAAGTAACATGCCTTAAAGGCACTGAAGTGGAGGTGAACCCTGCACCTTTGCCACATTAAACCTTTAAACTAATCCCATGCACTAACTGAGAAGTTAATACACCAAGTTTTTTTTAATATATAGTGAGGATCTTGGGCATTATTCCATGCTTGTAACAGTTTGAGACATACCAGGGAAAGGGATGTTAGACATACCTCTCAACCTTATAGTGCAACACAGGACAAAATCAGGAATGGATGTTACACTTGCCTTCTAAAAATATAAAAAGTTGCTAGTTAAACAACTTTTGTATTACCATAGATTAGTGTCCTGAATATACCCATAAAAACTGAAAGAGTAAAAAGTCAGAAGCCATGTAGCTGAAACACTGGTATGTCCTTAATGACTGTTTACATATATCCTGTGGGCCTCCATTACAGGAGGTTTAAGGTTTTACATAGTGAAGAAGCTAGCTTGGCTGTGTCTTTTTTTTCAGTTTTTATTGAATGGTCTGTATGTTTACGCTTTAGTAAGGATATGGAGTATGAGACTCTAATGTCTGGCATTAATGACTGACTGAATTCATTCACGATTTATGAGGACTGGTCATTCACGATTTATGAGGACTGGAAATAGACATCGGCAAAGTCCTGGCAACACAGGGATAGGTATGGTGTGTGTCTACATACATGTGCTTGAATGTGCATATTTTGTGTGGCAAAGTGAATGGGGCTGCCTGTGCTAACACGATGTGGCTGCTAGCACTGTTACCTGTTTCAGGAAGTGCTGATCTGCACTTCTGGCAGATAATGGGAATTCAAAGACATGCAAGTTGTCCAATAATGAGGTCTTTTCTCACTGTTGTTAATGTATCCCTGAATCAGAAATCCCCACATTGCAGACACGGGGTCTTTTACTGCAGACCTTAATGTGAGTGGTCAGGTTCTTTATGAATCCTCAAGACTACATTTAAAATGAACGTGTATATATCAGTTTTTGAGGAGTAAGAAATTAAAGCTTTCAAAATATGCATGTTTAATATTGTTATGACTTCAGGATAAAACTAATATACATTTCTGAATGAAAAATTTTATTTATTTAATTATCTATTTACTTACTTATATTTGTGCCATACAGATGACACTGAAATTGTTTATTTTTATTATAATTCAAAATCTGAAGTAGTTAACTTCATTTGATCAGCAACCTGTGGGTAATGGATCTGGCCCGGATCTTAGCCGGCAGCTTTCCAAGCTAGAGAGCCGAGCTCCAAGCCCCTCCCCCTTACCCATAATACCCTGCTACCTCCCTCCAGTACCCAGATCTCGTTTGCCACGGCTTCTTGAAGCACGAGTGATGAGCTCCTGGTGGTTTTGTGAGTAGTTTCATAGGGTTTTTTACTCTGTTTTGTCTCAAAAAAATTGTGTGTGTGTGTGTGTGTGTGTGTGTGTGTGTGTGTGTGTGTGTGTGTGTGTGTGTGTGTGTGTGTGTGTGTATTAATCGACCCTTAGTTTATTTAGCTTAAATTGTTTTAGTAGTCAGTTAGTCTTAACCTTTCACTTCCCCTTATCTGTGTGTGAGGGTGTGTGTGTGCGTTGTCATGGCTGAAGGCCCTAAGGCCGTATTTTCTAAATGCTCTGAGTGTGGCCATAAGCTGTCCCCAGCCGATGGCCACACTCAGTGAGTTATTTGCCTGGCGGTGGCTCATTTATCATCAAGCTGCTAGATCTGTGCCACCTTCAACCCCCAGGCTTTGCGGGACAGGAGGACCAAGTTAATCCTTGCAGGCCTTTTGCCCTCGGATTCTGCTTTTTCCTCCTCTCCCTCAGTGGCACCAGCCATGGCTGTGGCTGTTCAGCCTACTGTTCCTGCTCCCCTGGCCAGGACTCAAACTCCCACTGTGTTCCAGGGAGAGAGGGATGCCAGTAAGAAAGATAGACATAGAGAGAAGGAAAGAGACAGGGAGAGGCATAGGAGCCATAAGCGGCGGGCCGATTCTGTCCCCTCGGCCCCGCTGGCTAAGCAGCTCCTTTCTCCCTTGAAGGTCTCCGGGTCTTTCCCCTCTTGGCTCCATTCTCCATGTTTCTCTCCGGAGCCGGAGGAGGAAACCTGGTCAACTTCGAGGTCATCGAGGCAGCCTTCCCGGCCAGCCTCGGTGGCTTCTTCTAGATCAACGAGGAGCTTTTCGGATGCCAACATGGACCAGATGATGCGTCGCTTCCTCCAGGCCCAGATGCAGATGAGAGTGCTCTTGCCTCCCCCCCTCCAGGGGGAGACCGGCCCCTTTCTTTGCCCCCATTGCTCCTTCTCCAATCCATTATCAGGATTCGGAGCCATTGGAGCCGGGGAGTCGGTGCCGATAGTAATCGCTACTTTGATGCCAGCTGTACCCTCAAGTTTGTCGGGTCCTTTTTTGGATCTGAGCTCTCAGGGCCATGAGCCGAGCCTTGGATCCAGAGGGGTGAGTGTGTCTTTGGCTCCGATGCAGTCAGAGCACACTTCTCTTTCGGGTCCGATCGTTTCAGCTCCAGCGCCGATCCACACGTTTGATCTGAGGGGGCTGCTCTCGGATCCTAGGGAGAGTGGTTCACCTTCGGCCTTCGACATCATGGAGAGGGTCCTCTCAAGGGATCTGAGGCCCCAGGCTCGTGCTACGGATCCACCCACCATTCCCTCGCAGACAGGCCTGTCTTCCATCATCCGGCCCCAGGGACAGCCCGCGTCTACGTCCCAGATGGTTCCCCTAGAGGAACAGGACCTGGTTGGTGAGCCCTCCTCGGACAGCCACCCCGAAGAGGCTCCTCACAAATGAAAGTGTAAAAGGAGGCACTTGGACTCCCCTGAGTCCCTCACGGAAGACACTGACTTGGAGGAAGGGGAAGGTTCCCCCAGGTCACCCCCCGAAGACGTCTCCTTTGGAGACATCATGGAGATGCTGCGCATAAGAGGGGGGTGGTCAGCCCAAAAACCTTCTTCGGATGAGTCTGTTTTTCTGGAGGCATTTGACGCAGGCCCATCTACCTCTTGGGTGTTCTCTCCGGCCGACCCCCTGGTAGATCTTATAACTACCAGGGCATGGAAGGAGCTGGACACTGTAGAGCCAATCCCCAGGAGATCAGATAAAATCCTTAGTCCCCCAACAGACAGGACGGCATGGAGCAAAGGTTCCCCAGTAGATGCCATGGTGGTGGCAGCTGCCACCAAGAAGGAACTGGCTCAGGATAGTTCCTCGGTACATCCTCCCGACAAGGAGTTTTGGATGATGGACCGCATTGGAAAGTGAATGTTCGCTTCAGCCCCCTTCTCCGTAAGGGCGCTGAACTACTTGGCATACGTGATTCACCTTCAGCGGGATCTAATCAAAGAGTACGCTGGGTCACACCCGGAGTCCATGTCGGCTGAGGACAAAAGAACCTTTTCAGCACGAATGGCCACTCTAAAGTCAGTATCCAACACTTCTATGTGGCTTCTCTCCCATGCCACGGAGGGGGCAGCTAGAGTCAGCGGAGCAGGCATTGCCTTGTGGCGTCATGCCTGGCTCCATCTTTATGATTTTGCGGAACCCTTCAAGGCATCCTTCACGAATGCTCCCTTTGACAGTTCTACCTTGTTTGGCAAGAGCGTCTGCGATACGCTACTCCAGAGTGAGAAACATGGGAAGACATTGTCTTCCATTGGAATACGCTTCTCGGCTCCTCAAAGGTCCTTTTCCAGGAACCAGAGAGGACAAAAGAAGATGTGGTTCCGGAAATCTCAACAATCCTGTTTCGCTCCGGAACCTTCATCCTTCAGAGGCAGGGGAGGACAAGGCGGACGCCGGCCCAGAGGCAGAGGGGTGGTCGAAGAATTTCAGTTGAGGGAACCTTTTTTCCGACTGACCCACACAGCAACCCTGAGGGATTGTCCAACTGCTCCTCTCTGGAGGCAGTCAGAGGGCATTTTTTGGAACACCTAGCACATTGGGAGTCCATCACAACAGATCGCTGGGTGCTCTGAATAATATCCAGAGGCTACTCTATTCCCTTCATGAACCCTTCCCCTTAGTTGGGGCACCTCCCTGATGTCCCATCCAATCAGAGGGAGGCAGCAGCTTTAGAGATAAAAGAGCTGTTAAGAAAAAAAGCCATCCAGCGCATCTCCCCAGGCCAGTCTGGATCAGGCAATTACTGCAGTTTCTTTTTGGTGCCAAAAAAGATGGGGGACTTAAGACCAATTCTCCACCTGTCTACATTGAACCTGTCCATTGCCAAGGAGAAATTCCGGATGGTCACCATTCAATCTATTCTCCCCCTTCTGCAGGAGAATGACTGGATGCACTCCATAGACCTCAAGGATGCATACTATCACATTGTAATGAACAGGCGATCCAGAAGGTTTCTCCGCTTTCGGTTGGGGGCCAGTCATTATCAGTTCCGGGTCCTCCCTTTCAGCCTCACCACAGCCCCCAAGGTGTTCACCAAGGTCATGACAGTTTTCGCAGCCCACCTGAGGCTTCAGGGAATACAGGTCTTTCCTTACCTGGATGACTGGCTCCTCGCCACCCCCACCAGGCATCTACTATGCTCGGCCAGGGATTATTTCATGCGTTTGGCCCACCAGTTGGGGATCACTATAAATTACAAAAAATCATCCCTTCAGCCTGCTCCGGTCCTGGACTTCATAGGGGCCAGAATAGACACGCTTCAGTCCAAGGCCTTCTTGACGTCGGACAGACTCCACAACCTAACTCTTCATGTCTTAGCCCTTCTACAGTCTCTGGCCCCACCAGCAGAATTAGTTCTGAGGGCTCTAGGGTCTAAGGTGGTGGCTATCAACCTTTCACCCCTAGCCCACTTGAATATGAGGGTTCTTCAATGGACCTTGCAGGTCCAGTGGTCCATCCTTCGACATCCGTTGTACTCCCCGATTCCCCTCAGCAGAGTTTCCAGGGAATCTCTGCTTTGGTGGCTCCATTCCCGAGAGCTTTGGAAAGGGCGGCTCTTTTTGATGCCTCTACCCCAAGCCACGGTGACCACGGATGCTTCTTGCCTAGGGTGGGGGGGGGGGGCATTGCATGGGCAGAACCGTCCAAGGCACGTGGACTCCAACAGAGACCATTCTGCATATCAATGTTCTGGAGATGAGGGCAGTGCTTCTAGCATTGCAAGCTCTCCATGCCCTTCTTCATCTAGGGACTATTGCAGTTCAGACAGACAACATGTCAGTGGTCTGGTACATCAACAAACGGGGGGAACCAGGTCTTACCCCCTTTGCCGAGAGGCCATGAGAGTTTGGGAGTGGGCGATATCCACCAACCATTTTCTGCTAGCAATGCACATTCTGGGTCAGTCCAACATTTTAGCAGACAAGCTGAGTCGAACTATCCTCTCAACTTATGAGTGGTCTCTGAACCCCTTAGTAGCAAAACAGATCTTCCTCAAATGGGGTCAACCTTGCTGTGATCTGTTCGCATCGCCTTTGAACGCAAAGTGCAGTGAGTTTTTTGCTCTAATCCCGCCACCGGGGGAGACCCCCAGAGACGCTCTAGTTCATGCTTGGCCATCCAGTCTTCTTTATGCTTATCCTCCTCTCCCATTAATGACAAAATTCTTGCAGAAAGCTCGTCGGTTGGGGAGCAAGGTTATCCTCATAGCCCCATTCTGGCCTCATCAAACCTGGCTCCCATACCTGCCGTCTCATCTCATAGCTCCTCCTTGGATCGTAGATCCCATTCCGGATCTGATTTCTCATCCTTTGGGATTGAAAACTCCAAACCTGGACGACCTCAAGCTTTCCACTTGGTTGATCCAGTTCCGTTAGTGGCTAGGACTCCCAGCATCTCATCCGCAGTTAAATCCATCCTGGTGGCAGCTCATAAGCCTTCTACCAGGAAAGTCTACAACAGTAAATGGAAACGTTTTTCTATCTGGGCCAGGCAAAGGAATTTGGACCCCTTTACAGCTCCCATTCCAGCAGTACTTGAGTTCTTATCCCACATTTTTCATCAGGGGGCCAGTTCTTCAACTGTGAAGGTTCAAATGGTGGCCATTTCCCACTTCCACATCGGAGACAATCTTGGCCCCTTAGCTTCCTCTAAGATCTATAAGACCTTCTTGAAGGGTATCTTTCTTTTAAGACCTCCTGTCAAGAATGCGGTTCCTCCGTGGGATCTAACCTTAGTCCTCCAGGCTCTTACTGGCCCCCCCTTTGAGCCTGCAGTTTCGGTTGACTTCAAGTATTTGTCTTGGAAAACTGCCTTCTTGATTGCTATTACCTCAGCTAGAAGGGTATCGGAGCTTCAGGCCCTTTGTACTAAACCTCCGTATCTTGTCTTCCATAAGGACAGAGTATCCCTCAGGACTAATCCCTCCTTTTCACTTAAAGTGGCTTCCGAGGCTAACATCAACCAATCCATTAATCTGCCTGTTTTCTTTCCTAACTGCCAGAACAAAGGAGAGTACAGACTACATTCATTAAATGTGCATAGACAATTGCGCTTTTATTTGCACAGAACAGCTGCCTCTCATAAGTCGGAGCAGCTCTTTGTTTCCTTTGCTAAGCTATCTTTGGGTAAACCAGTAATGAAGGTGACTCTAGCTAGGTGGATATCTCACTGCATTTTACTCACGTACAAAATTTCTGGTCAGCCTGAGCCCGTGAAGGTTCGTGCTCATTCTACCCATTCTATGGCTACCTCTTCTGCCTTTTGGTCAAGGGTACCCTTGGATGACATTTGTTCAGCGGCTACTTGGGCTTCCTCTCATACCTTTATTTCTCATTATAAATTAGATCCAGAGGGAGGGCAGTCTTTGGCTCTGCAGTGCTCCGGAATATTCTTCCTTGAGGACCTCCCAAGTTTTTTTTGGTAGCTGGGGACTCTGTCCCACAGGTTGCTGATCAAATGAAGTTAACTACTTCAGATAAAGAAGTTATGTACTCACCATAACATTCCATCTGAGTAGGTAACTTTATTTGTCAGCAACCGACCCCCCCCCCATCCCCCTAACCTCTAGTTCGTTACCTGAATAATTAAGTGATTCACTCCTGGTAGGTATCAGGTTAGGATGTTCAGGTTTTGCTTGTTTTAGTGCTGTCTGATAATTGGGCAAACTCGATCTGAGGACTGGAGGGAGGTAGCAGGGCATTATGGGTAAGGGGAGGAGCTTGGAGAGTGGATCTCTAGCGTGGAAAGCTGCCAGCTCGGATCCGGGTTGGATCCGATACCCACAGGTTGCTGACAAATGAAGTTACCTACTCAGATGGAACGTTATGGTGAGTACATAACTTCTTTTTGCAGTCAATCATTTCTGTTTGAGGCTAGGTACAAACATAAGAATGTTTATTAGGCAATTATTCCCAGGAAGTTTCTGGAGAGTATTTAAAACTAATCTGAACATACAAACATTTATATACAGGGAGACACGATAGTTTCCATACTTCCTTGTGCATAGAAGCAACCCGAATTCCTCAGACAACATCATGTCCAGAGTGAGCATGCATATGAGCCCTGCGTCACTTGAATGAGTGCGTCCATGCTTTTCATTAAAATATAAAAAGGTTAAATACTGTTGTTCAACTAAGTTTGAGTTGTATGATGAAAATAAGTATCCATGTTTCAAAATCTGAAAATGATCCTCATGTTGTCAGTGTATGCTGAGCCCAGAGTCTAACAAAGTAGATTACTAATCCAGCTGATCAAAAACAGAGACCTGTTAATACATAAGACAAATGAATCATTGTGCATGTGATCATGCTTTGAAACTGTTAAAATGATAAGCTTGTTATGTGCCTTATTGACATAATAAAAGTGCATAACTGAGAGTATTACATTAGGGCTCTTACCACAACTGACTTGTTATATTTTGGAGATATGGATATCAAGAAATCAACCTCAAGAATGAAGTCTGAGGAGTAACTATTGGCATACAAATGGGAAATATGTGGCAACTGTTCTATGAGTGAAGAAAACCAATGACAATTTTGTAGTGCATTGAGCTTTACTTGTTTCTATGTACTACAAATTTTACAGAAAAATGTGTAGAATTGTTAAGCGTTTTACATCTCTGAAAGCTGAACACTGAGAATGTCCTCCACAAAAGCAGCCAAACACTTCATTTAGTCCTTTGTTAAGGCTGGATGGAGTGATTAGAAGCTTTTAAAGCTGTTTACACTTCTTGTCACTCTTATATGGTTCCCACTGACTGATGTTAATGCTCTGGTGTGAGAATATAACTAAACAGAGGTGAGAGAGGGCTTAGCAAGCTTGTCTTTTCCCTAGTTCTGTAGCATAATCACTGCAGTTTATGTCCTACAAACTTATTATGCATTCTTCTGATGTCTTCAGTGTCCTTAACAATGTTATTATCTAGTATTATATAGTAACACACACACACACACACACACACACACACACACACACACACACACACACACACACACACACACACACACACACACACACACACACACACACTGTATTAGAGAGTGAAGTGTGAGACAGATTTTAAAATGTCAGACAGTTTGCATGCCTACACATTGTCTTTTTACTTGTAATACATTGGGGCACCTAAAACTCCACATGCATTAAAAAAAAATGAATAAATAAAATACATAAAATAAAATCAGTGACCCATTTGTGATTTTCAATATTACGGACTACAGAAAAGACATGAAATTCACTTGCAAAGTGAGAGTTTTTCTTATATACAGTAAAACTGCTAAGGCTTACATTAAGAATTACCTGGGTAAATACCTTTAAACATATTCTATATAATCACCATAAAACATAAGGTTTAAGTATTCTAAATCCTATTATATTTTAATAAACCATTGACACTAGATGACCATTTTTTTAGTTTGTGTTCATGTATATAATTATACAGACACACACACACACACACACACACACACACACACACACACACACACACACACACACACACACATATGTATAGGGTTCACTATCAAAAGTGCAGGACCTACTTGTGCAGTTAAGAAGACTTTAAAAATGTACTGCAATTCAAACAGAAGGCAAAATATTAATTTAGCTACTATACCATTGAATCATTTTTGGGTGCTCTTTGCTCCCCTGCATTTCCTGCTGTGAGGATTGTGCTCCCATACCTCTGCTAGTCATATATACTAACTGAGATCAGTGTACCTTAGGGGAATTATTTATAAAAAAATACTAAATTAGTAAATACGAAAATACTATAACCTCAGATATTGTGTATACAGCCTTCATTTGTGTTTGTAGTTTAGCAATTCTAAAGACTGCAGCTATGACCCTTACACTTTCAACAAACACCCTACCAATATATGCAGGTATGCACATGCACACACACACACACACACACACACACACACACACACACACACACACACACACACACACACACACACACACACACACACGCACAAACACCCAAAAACATATATGTGCGTACATGCTCACGCATGCATATCAATCTCCTGTTCACTCATAAACTGAATAATACACTTTGTAAAGAAGTTAATAAATAGCTTTCATGAAGGCAAGGTTATTCTAAACAAAATTTGTCACATCCCACTTGCATCATATAATTTTATTAATATTTGACCTACATTTCTAACATGATCTGTTACGTAGCTTTTCACAAAACAAACACTTACCACCTTCTTTATCTCATGAAGGAAGAACATGCATCTTTTCATGCAGAAACCAAATAGCAACCAGTAACCTCCTCATAGCATTGCTGAACCTTAAAAAATACAACGCTCCCTTGAAGTTAACTGATAGTAATTTAGAATAATAGAAATGATAAAATATTCCTAGTCATTACAACGATGTCCTAGCACAAGCTCCTCAGATGCCGGAACTGCAAGCCTCTTGGACCTTACATTCACTCACATGACCCCTACTCCCTCACTAACGTCAAACCCCTCCCCCCTAAAAAGCCACTATTTCGAAAAGTCATTTAGCAGTGAGAAATTGTCAAACACAGAAAAGCTTCAAAAACGAAAACAAACCAGGAAATCAATTAAAAAAAGCTTGAAACACCAAACATATATGTAACCAACTTATATACATTACAATGTCTGCATAAAAACAATAAGAAAATATAGGACAAAACAAGAATCAGAACTGTGCTACAAATAAACAGCATTTACAGTAATAAAAGCATTAAAAACACAAATTTAAGGATATTACATGACAACAAACAGTAAACGACATACATGAAGGTAAAACAAACAGTCTCCTAAAGAAAAGGAAAACATAAGCTTCATAAACAGAAAATGAAACTATGCAGGAAGAGACAACAAAAACTATCACCACAGCAGATAGCAGTCACTCCAGCCTAAGAGTCAAATTACATACACACACACACACACACACACACACACACACACACACACACACACACACACACACACACAGCAGAAAGAGTTTGCCAGGCATTGTTTGACGTAAGTGGTATTTCTAAAGATAACAGTACACAAAAATAAAACACTGCATGAGTATAAATACATATTCAAATATAAATAAAGCACACATGCTTAGTACCACAGAAATACAATTACACAAAGACTACAAGTAAACTATCAGCTAAAACAACTTGGGGGGACATTACTGCTTACCTATGTCTTTTGATTATTTGGGAATTGCTACCAAATGATTAACCATTTGAATATTTTTAGGATGCAACAAGCATATCATCAGTTAAATCAACTTAAAAATGATGGAGGAGAAAATGACTGTTTGCATATATGTGTGTTCTTGGAGTTGCCATCAGAATGACTACTTTTGCGAAGAGTTTTTAAGTTATGTTATTTGGAAAGCAGTATACATGCTTATGAAGCATTGTGTTACTGATGTATTAGTCTCCTATCTGTGCTTGTTCACCTGCCAGAATTCAGTTGAGATATTCACAGTGTTAACACCCATTTAGAACCTTTGTTTAAATGAGTACCCCAAAATTTTAAACCAAAATTCCACAAAGTGAACAAGTTATGACCCTGCACAGCTATCACTTAGTTAAAATGGATAGATGAGCTATTGTACATTAAAATACAATAGAAAACAAAAAAACTGTCATATATAAACTATTAAATGTAAAACTCAAACTGTGAAAATTATGAAGATTTACATTTCAAAAGTACACTAAGGCACTTGAGAGAGTGTGTAGTACACTTGACTCACAACCGCCCTGGTATGTGGTAATATACCCAAATGTTTTGAACAGTTCATCTGTCATTTCAAACATTCACCTAAAAATAATTTCACAAATATTAACTAAATTACATGTTCAGCAAAAATAAGAAATAACTGTTACATTGTCCACGTGCTTATGGCTTTAATTCTGAAAATTTGAGTTTTCACAGATTTCTGTAGGTTGTAGATATGCTATTATAGAAAAGTAAAACTTCTTCCACCAACAGAAAAGAACATACTGAGTCACATTCAGAGCATTTAAGGCCACCCCTGTACAGGGGGATTACCCTGTTATGTTGTCTGAGTCCATTTCTTGCATACAGAAATGTATTTTATTTTATTTTTAACTGGGTAAGTGGGATGGTTTATTGACCCTTTTTAGCCAAGACTTAGGCTCATAAAACTGGCAAAATAGGACAAATATGCAAAACCAACGTAATTCTCACTCTACAAAAACAATATCTATAGAAAGAGGCAGAAGCTGAAACAGTCAATAGACACGTATACAGTTGGATAGTCAAACTTAGATGTAGATAATTGTATACAAAACATACAAAATGTAGGTTAACACTTTCCATTAAATGAGTTGAAGACATCACAGTGAGATCTGAATTTCACTAACAGATTAATTAAGTTGGAAATGGATAGCTTTGGACACTTAACCATTGTCCCAAAATCATTTGCACATAGCTTCTTTCTGGGGATGCTCTCTTAGGGCATTTTTAAAAACTTCCAGTGTCTGCTACATTTTAACTTCATTTGGGAGTTTGTTCCACATGTTAGGCCCCAGACTGCAGAAAGCTCTGTCACCTGTAGCTGGTTTGAATTAAGGATCGGCAAGGCCAATATTGTCCTCCTGACTGTTTCTCAGAGAGTCGGCTTCTGCTGTAAAAGGAAGCATTACTTTCAGAGACAGACAGTATCCGAACTTTATAATACTGAACAACAGTGTGCTTATAAGGAAGGTAGGCCTGCTAGGAGCTGGGCACCATTGTAATCTGTTTAGGGTCACAGTGATGTGTACATGTGCCTGCCAATAGCATGAATCTGCATATTTTATTTTCAGCAGTCTGCAGCCTCTGAGTAATGTAGAATGAGTGTAGAGCTAATAATTGGATGGCATAGTCTGAGTATTGTAGGATGAGTGTACAGCTAATAATGGTAGGCCATATTCTGAGTATTATAGGATGAGTGTAGCCCTAATAATGGTAGGCCATAGTCTGAGTATTGCATCAAGAGTGTAGAATTAATAATAGCATGCCATATTCTAAACTGGGGAGAAGCACATTTTCAGCTAATAGCTGCCAGGGTAACAAGTGAAGGAATATGTGAAATCCTGTAACATTACTTTGGTTATACTCAGGACTTTGCTATTGTTAATATCAGTTTGATTTGTGAATATAAAGGAAGGATAAAGAGTGAGATCAAAGTATTTGTATTCTGAGATATTAGAGATAATATTTTCCTGGCTGCTATTGATTAAAATAATTTCTAAAACTAATGAAACTAAAAGGCTTTGTTGATATTTAAGAGATGAAAAATATGTTCAAATATGATAACTGTAGAATACTTCGTTAACAAAAATAAATAGAAATAACATCAAGCGCTTTCATCTCCTTAATAGGAGACTTTATCAAAATAAAGCATGCCCCAAAATCCATTCCCTTTATATACATAAAGGTTAACAAGTGCGGTATCCATGCACCAATCACATTAATTGCCCCTCATAATTAATAAAACATGAGGTGCAGTAATTTAAAGATATATATATATATATATATATATATATATATATATATATATATGTATATATAAAAAACGTTTTAACCATAACAAAAAAGTCCTTTTGGCTTACAATATATAAGATGTAAGACATTTATATTGTAGTATCATACATTCACAAAACGTGCGTGCTCCTCCAAGCTGCAACCTAATTTAAATTGTCAAAGCATTAAAAATAATGAAAAAATAGAAAAAAACTATTTTTCATTTCTACAGAACCAGATTAAAACCATTATGTCTGTATACATATACATATATATATATATATATATATATATATATATATATATATATATATATATATATGTATGTATATATATATATATATATATATATATATATATATATATATATATATATATATATATATATATAAAATAAATGCAAGGTATTAATATAAAATGTGTAAACATAAATATATATATTAATGTTAATATATAATTATAACTATAAATATAAATAGATAAATATGTATGTAAAATATATAAAATATAAAATATGTAGAGGAGGGTCATAAGATATAAAAAAGTATATGTACATGTTAAAATATAGCATAGTATGTTTCAGCTAAAAACTTGTGGATAAGTAATATGCTGTGAAATAAAAGTGTAAGTAAAAATACAACTATAATAGATGTTCCTATGAGAGGCTTCACACACCATTTAGGCACTGTTTACACATGATATATAATATACATATTATATGTTACATATTCAACTATTATAAACATAAATTTCACCTTTCCAAGGCTTTCAATTTTAGAAAACAAGTAATTGAAATAGACTCATTCAGACCCGGTCATTGAGTGGCATTCATTCTCAATTGCCATAATGCCTCATTCCTTTCTAAATACAATGGCCATGGTCCACCTCTTGGATTGTACCCAATTGGTTCTATCACAGTAAATTTAAAATTGTGACCAGACCGTTCTTTACAATGTTTTGCCAGAGCATTAGTATCTTTTTTTAATTTAAATTTTATATCCCTCAAGTGCTCATAAATGCGATTTTTCAACTTTCTTTCCGTCTTCCCAATATAAAAGCAGAGACATTCACAACAGAAAGCACAACAAACAACCTTTTCAGTATGGCAAAAACACTTTTTCTTTAACAGTACTCTAATACCATTAACATTAAATTTTCCTTAATAATTTGTAGGTTTGCTAAGATATGGTCTGAGGAGAATGATTTTGCATTTTACAGGATTTATTAGTAGTTTGTCAGTAGCAGATCACTGGCAGAGGTCAGAGAAGCTTATATGTAATTTTAACTACAAATTTGCATGCGCTTTTCTTGCATCCATGACTAATACATTGTCTCCATAGGAAATAACAGCAAATAATGGAAAATCACCAGTAAAATCATTAATATGAAGTGAACATTGCTGAGGACTTAAGACTTAGCCCTGAGGGACGCCAGTATTGAGGTTCCATTATCTGAAAATACATTTTTAGGCACAGACTTGAAATTTTCTGTCTTTCATGCAACTTTGAAACCTTTGAACTATGTTGTCTCCAAAATTATTTTTTTTTTTAGTTTGTTCAGTAGTAAATTGTGATTTACAGTCTCAAGTCATGGCTACAAATAAATCAATGGTAATTAAGACTTTTGTTGATATTACTACAATTAGATCCATTGAAGTAAAGCTGTCGTGGTACTGAAGGCACTGTGAAAAGCATGCTGTCAGTAAGAAAATAGGCCGCAGTTATTGTGTTCAAACAGTTGTTCAGGCAAAAAGTTTCTTGGAAGTGTTTGCAATAAGGCATAGACACTGGCAATGGGTGTGTAGTCTTTGAGGTTACTGGGTGAAAGGACTTTAGGGAGAGGTATAATGGTAGAATGTTTGAAGGTTGGTGCTACTACTCTGAGATATGTAATAGGAGGAGGAAGATATCTGCTATGTAAGCAGGATGCAACAATCACACAATGCAATGTAATAGGCATGGGGTTGATCACATTCTGAACATTGCTCACTATCATGCTCTTTTCAACTCTGTGCATTCTGTGTAATATGATTCCAAAACATCCTATGCAAATGAAACATAGGCTGCATACATAGTACAGCCATGTCAACAATGAGGGGCACATGGCTTTATCCAAAACACCCTGCTTTAGTGGGAGCCATGATGATAATGGATTATAATGCTTTACAAAATGGAGGACTGAATGGTGCATTGGAGGGGAGAATACTACTGCAAACAATGCATTTATGCAAATTGGGCTAAAGATATTTGCATAGGATATATTAGACTTTTACAGATATGTGACCTTATAGCACAGATGTAACTTCCCACTGGTATGGAAGCAACAGGTTGCAGACAGACAAAGTACCAAAATTGGATGATTTGGGACTGCTGCCCAGAATATTACCTGGTCCTTAACAACTTCATTCAACACTACACTCTCAAAAGAATTTTACACTCTACAGAAAAATCACTAACTATAACAAATCATCTAGTACTGTAGGTGATTCTCTATATTTAATTAGTGTAGCAAAACTATGGAACTACATTCCTCTGGCACTGAAATCCATTCAGAAGGCAAACTCATATAAAATAAGACAAAAACTTCACTTAGCAAATCAATGGATCTACTCCTGTCTATCTCCAGAATAAATGCCATTGTTAGCTCCAGATTACCATATCGTCAAACAATTTTACTTCGTTTAGATTCCCATGCTTTACAACCAGTCTTCACTAATACCCGAATTGTTTTACTAGCATCTTTCTGCCATATACATAGTTTTGTGGCACTGTCCACCCCCATATCTAAACTTTTAAACTTATTTTATACCCATCCTTTTAACTGCAATATTAACATTTCTTCCTTTCCCGCCCCTCTGTTCTTTGAATTTCTAAGCACTAATCACATGATCCATTATCTATTTGATAAACACTTTAATACACATCTCTTCAAGTACTCAGTGCTCAGCATCTACTAATGAATAAATATATTTTATAATGTAATAGTTGCTTTTATTTCTTATTTTCTACCAGTTCATTCCCTCTCCAGCCGTCTATAATTCATCCTAAAATGTTCCATAACCAACTATTGTTACAGTGTCATGTCACACATTAAAATATGAGTCCTGTTGTTTATAGATCACATAGTGGCGATCTAGTTTGCACTTCAGGGTAATAATACTGTTACTTGGCTAGAAGATGGCAGGAAGAAAGTCAAAGATTTTGGTAAAACTGAGGAGAAAGTATCTATCAAGAGAAAGAATATAAATGTAAAAACAAAACATTGGCTAATGCAAAATGAATATTTTATTTTATTTATTTATTTGCAGTTTGTTTGCTAGGATAGTCCATTGGGCCACAAGGAGCCCTTTTTTTCAGTGGAGTCCTGGGGAGAAAAGATACAAAAAATACAAATACATAGTAGACATTGCACATATACATTTCAGATTATCTCATAGGAATAAAAAGTAAATATGATAAGAAAAGGTTAATAATGATAGAATACATCAGTACAGTTCATTAAACAGCAATAAAAAACATTTTTTTTTTACATAAAAGTAGCAGCATAGAGTAACTGTTAAGTAGTTGGTCAAATAGTTCAATAGAGCTGTGGAACTGTAGGAGACAGTGATGGCGTATTTAGTTCTAGGAGAGTAGGAAGTGGTATTAGAAGGATTAGGTAGGATGAGAACAGGAGCAGAATATCTCTGTGTTATGTCAGAAGATTGTACTTTAATTGAACTCATACCCTCCTCATTTAATGTGTTGTACACAGAGTGACTGTTGTGGCAAAAGTTTCACATGGGACCTTCCCTCTACCATCACTACCCTTGAAGAGATTCATGATGTTAATTGAGGGTAGATAAAATCAAATAGGAAAGAGGTCTACACCTGTGTTTTATGTCTTTTTTGTTTTCAATCTGTTTGTTAAGTGGGTAAGCCCTGGATAAAGTATTCCTTTGCAGGGGTGACCAGAGAATACTATCTGGGTAAGTGACTTGCTCAGGGTGACACAGTAGGCAAATGGGTTTAGAAAGACTTGTACCTTTGACTACAGGAAGCAGCTCATTAACAGATCAGAGCATTAATCCTCTGTACTAACTGCTAGACTTGTGTTTGGAAAATAGTAAATCATACAACATTGCAATATCCAGACAGGCCTACACTTTTAGTATGAATATGTTTAACCTTGTCAGTTTTCTATATCCTGATGTTGCATTGCTCAGTAACTTTTTATATAAGAAATTAGTTCAGTGTTGATTCATATTTGCACTTCAGTGATTCCACTTGTTTAAGTTTTGTTTTTGCAGTTGTGTGACTTTGATTTTGCTATATAAGAGTAAGGGGGTGGGAGTACAAGAGGTTTGCCATTGCAAAAAATGCTATTTTTGTTTGTTTCATTGAGCTGAAGCTTTAACTCATTTGTTTAATCCAGTTAAAGCTTTAGTAAACTGAGGCTTGATGAAACTTAGGGAAATCTTACATTACTCAGCATTTTTGTTTGCTGTATACTTGCAAATAACGTATTTGTTTTAAACCCATTAAGCCCAACTTGTCTTGGCTTTATCTATGTATTCCATCAATCTCATAATGCTTTCCTCTTGCAGACCAGGCAAGCGGTATCACCATTGACTGGACCTACCTCAATGGTGCCAAATACTCCTTCACATTTGAGCTACGTGACACTGGTTACTATGGTTTCCTGTTGCCAGCAAATCAGATTCTGCCTACTTCAGAGGAGACGTGGTTGGCTCTGCAAGAAATCATACAGCACGTCAGAGACAACACAAACTAAACAATCAGCAGTTGCGTAAATACCAGGACTGATTATGAGGCTGAAGGAAAATCAGTGACTGCATGACTTTTTTGTGACTTTCCTATTCTCTATATTCTTGATTTGGAATTTATCCTTTTACTCAGAACTATATAGCCATGCTTATCAAAGAACAGCAAATGTATCATTACAAGCAAATGTTAATCATGCATGTATACTGACTAAATATACATGTACTTAATAAAGCACATTACAGTACTTAAATTCAAATAAAATCAAGACTGGTAGTCATACTCTTCTTGCGTTCATTTTTCTAAAGTGGTTATTAGCTGCAAAATGAAAACTGATAATTATAATTAATTTATATATTTTACTTTAAATTGAATGAAGAAATATTCAATACACCACAGTAGCCTAATAATATGGTATGAAACAACTTTTAAGAACTCCATAGTTTTTATCTTAGTAATAAATGATCCTACAACCTATGCTTTTCATATTTAGCCAAAGCATATCTGCTCTCCCTGTGAAGAGACCAAACATAAATATAACAAATAATGATTGGAAACCTGTAATGTTCCATTGGAGATTGACTGTGTTCTGTCAGTACAGTCTCTGGTATATTATTGTTGATACTCAAAATCAGCAATACTTGCAGTTCAGCTTTATGCCTGTGTTGATTTAGCCATTGCTTGACCCAGTATGGAGAATATTATAAACTCTGTAATGCAGCAAAATCCCTTCAGGATGTTACAGAAACACATTTTATGAGGCATTGTAGAGAACTTTGACCTGAATGCATCTGTTCAGCATTTCTTTCTTTCTTTTCTTTTATTTCTTTGTTCAACATTGCTAACATTCTAATACCTTGTCAAACTGAACAGGAAAAACTGATTTCGAATCAAGGCTAACTATCTAAGCATAGCCCAGTTAAGCACTGGTAGTGCAGATTTACGAGGGTAAAAAATAGCTATGAGCTTTAGATGCATTTAGGCTCATCACGGGAAAGGAGAACGGATATATATTTGCCCAATAAATCAATCAATCAATCAATCAATTAAAGAGCAAGTATGACATATATCTGCAATGGACTGGCATCCCATTTAAAATGTGTTCTCTGCCTTACACCCTTTAGTTTCTAGGATAAGTACCAGCTCCCTCAGAACTCTGAACAAAATAAAACAGGTCCTGGAAAATGAATGAATAAATAAATAAATACATTTTCCAGTTCTGCAGTGTTGTGTTCAATGATTTTCACCATGTCCTGGAATCTACAGGATAGTTTTGGTTAATATGTAACCATAATTATGTTGCTACATGAGAGATCCTTACTATATTTAGAAATGACTGTATGCTGCATATATTAAGCACATCTTTATACTTCAAATTATACTGTCTCATCTGACTATAACACTCTCCGTTTATTCAAATAAAGTCACAATACATAAAAATGTTCTATAGTTTTAATGTTTTTGCCAATGAAAGTTTTAAATAAGTTGAATAAATAATAAAACAAGTGCTAAATCAACTGTACTTGAAGTAGTGAACATTTGTAACATAGTTAAAAGAATGGGAAATGGGATCTTTAGAAAAGGGTAGGAATAAACTACATAGAAAAGATGGAAATTGTGGGATTAATACATGCAGAAAATATTTTGAAGGAGGAAGATGTTTAAGAGAAAGCAGGAATTTAATATTTTATGTAATGTTGCTTAGATTACATATTACGTATATTACTATATAGTCTATAATGTTTTTTAAATGTGAACTTGCTAATATGGATTGGTTACTTTTATATAAATTTAAGTTTTCCCTTTTCCTCTTTGCTAGCCTCAACTCCTTCTATTCCCACATCACATAGATGGATTGCTGATACTAGACTGAGTGTGCTGTCTTTTGGATGAGACATTAAACTTAAGGCTCATCTGCCTGAGTTGATGGTAGCTCAGGTGGATGGAAAAAATCCCATGGCACCTATAAAACGAGTAGGGTCCTTTATTAAGTACCATATCTATTATATTTGCAACATTAACAATATGTACATTTTATGAATCATTTACAATTATTTAGATCTTTTTACAGTTTTCTGTTTACCTAAATATCGTAATTAATTTCCATTTCATTTATATACATTTCTTACCTGCCCCCACCCTTTTTTCCACAACCGAAATTGTATCTTTTTCAATATTTCAGACAATATCCATTTCCCATTAAATTTTATGTCATTTAATCTTTCATTCCATATAGTCCATATTGTATAAAACATCTTTTTTATTCTGTTTGCTTCTTTTATTACCATAACCATATTCTAACATATCCATATTTATATCCTTTATTCTCTTAATACAGGTACAGCATTACTTTCACATATTTTTCCCATAATTTCTTCAATATTTTATATCTTAAAAAAATGTTCTGTTGTTTCAGCTTCACACAATGCTTAGATATTCTTTCTTCTATTTTTATACAGCATATTCACATTTACTGGCAACTTCTTTATTGATAATCTCCATAAAAATATCTACATTCCAGGTGTTTTTAAGCCCTCTAATCTCACCTATATAGCTTTCATTTTGTCATGCTCCAGTTTTTCCCATGGATATACAGAGTAATACATATTCATTGTATTTGACTAAAATTATTTTCTATTTTTTTATGTATTACTTATCTCTATTTTCCATAACATTTTTTTCTTGATATTCTTTTATTTCCCCTTTCAAACATTATTTCCATGTTTTTCAGTTATGTCATCCTATCCCATATTTCCTTATATATTTTTTCATTATTAAACTTATCAGTGATCCATTTCCTTCTTTTAACCATGTCAATACTTTATGTAAGTTCAGGGATACTGCATAAACAACTGGGTTAATAAAACCAAATCCTCTTTATTTTTCTTTAACATATTGCACCCCTCTTTTCAGTGGGTTTAATCTGGATCCCCATATAAATGAAAACACAATTGTCACTAATTATTTTTCATACTTTCTAGGAAACAAACACACTCTCTAAATATGTTATTTTTCCCAAAATGAACAGAATTAATTAAATGTACTTTCTTTCTACAGGACAACTTATATGTCCTCCAAAACACATATATATATTCCTTATTTATTTTTATTATCTTATCCCATTGTTGCATTCTAAGTAGATCAGTACCACATTTTAGACCTAATATTTTCTACTTTTTCTTTATCAAACTGAATATTATCCATTTTACCTATACTTCCTAAACCTTTAATTTTGTCCTTGTTTATGCTCATTGCAATCAACCTCAAATGTTGATTAAGTTGTTTAACAGCCGCCTTCATACAGTCTTTGTTTTATGTCATTAAAACTATGTCATTCACAGAATAAGAGTCATAAGAAAACATAACCGGTACTTTAATTCCTTCTATAGTTCTGTATCCTGCTATAACAAATCATTCATAATCAATGCAAATATACAACTCATTGGCCATCCCCCATCTCATGCCACTTCTTTGATTAATTTTTTTGACTTAGATTAACCTTTCACCACTACTTTCAATTCATCATTTTCATACACTGAAGCAAATATTTTTTATTATTTTCTCACTTATGTTATAATCTTCCATTATGTCCCATAAAGTTTCATGCTGCATCTTATCAAATAATTTGCTCAAATTGCTTATCATAATCTTAACTTCAGCCTTCATATTCATTATGCCATCTATAGCTTGTATCACTATCATCAATAATTCTTGACTTCCTTTTTTTTCTGCCAAATATTGTTTCTTCTACTATTTTATTTACTATATTTTCTAATCTCTTCTCCATTACTTTCTTAAAAATCGTATAATCCATATTATTTAAAGCTATGGGTCTCCAATTTCTTATGTCCTCCTTTTCAAACTTTTTTCCACATAAACTTAATTGACCCTATGATGACCATGCCCTGGCCCAGCAATCAAGGAGCCTCGATCCTCACCACTAACATCAGGGAGGCCATCTCCTAGAAGAGGAAAGGATAACTAATACACACAGTAAAGTACAATTTCCCTTAAGTGCACACAGAGATCACAGTCAGTCTGGAGCTGGTTGCTCCCTTGCTCTCCAGGTCCCCAATAAGACTCCCCACTGGTACAGCTATAGGGTCCAGGTCTCAGCCTATCCAAGCTAAAACTTCCAGAACCCTCTCTGTCCAACTAGTGCTTCGTGTCCCTGCCAAGTAGTTGACACAACACACACACACTTTGAGATAAGTATTTATACAACTTCACAGACTCTCCTGGGAAAGGCTGACACAGATTCTTCAGCTGTGCCCCTTTACCCAGACTATATAGTAGTAATTACTGCCACCACCAATTTAATAACATCAGCTACTAAAAGGCTCTTAAAAGGGTGTCCAGTTATTACTGTGCAATATTATTATCCAATGGTAGTATGACTAACAGTCAATGCTTGCTTTAGAGTGGCCTATTACATAAACCTCTATAAATACGCAATGTATTCTAGAGCTTATCTCTACACAAAGCAGCCACAGGTAGAAGGTTTTAAAAATATTTAATAATAAATAATTAAAACACAAGACAAAACTACTACACCACAGAGATATTTAAGAGTTCACAGATCACACAGAAACTTAAAATAATACAGTAGGACAGGTGTGATTTCATAGCTTTAACTATTCCTACAAGAAATCCCAGTGCTAGAAACATACATGTGAGCATAAGGCAGAGTGTTGATCAGTGGATATGCAAGATCAAAATGCCTCTAGTCTCTCTCTGAGACATAGTTTATAAAACATCACTAACAAACATGTCTCTGGGTCCTCCCCAGATTACATCATTTTGACACTTAGTTTTTCCCAATATTCATATTGCATCATCTTGACACCTGCCCTGAGTTCCCAGGCTAATAGAAACTGCATTATTTAGCAAGCTAACACCTGCACAGGAGAATATAATACTAAAAGGCATTTCACATATACACTCTAGCAATTAGTCCTTATTTAACACAATAGACAGAATGTCTTCAGCCAGCCTGACCAGAACCAACTTTAAAGATCAAAGAATGTCATAAAATCATTTCAATTTCAAAAGACACATTTGAAAGGCTTGACTTAGTTTTTCTTTACAAAAAGGGGGCAATGTTGTAACAATCTTGAAGTTCACATTTTACAGTGTTTTTCTTTCATTTAAAAATACACGCCTGTATTTTACATTTATTTATACAAATGATAGAATTATGTATTAAATTCTATTTGACTAGGCTGGCAGCCTTTGCCTGTCTTTGTCCAATCTTCACATATCACCCCCCCCCCCCCGGGGAACTCAAGCAAGTTTTTCAAGTGCGCCGTGAGAAACATCGCTTGAGAGTGTCAGGTCTGTCTGGCTGTACCTCACCCCATTCCCTGTCTTGAGACCCACCTGCATTGGCATTGCTATTCCCACTGTGGTGCTGCACTGACATATCATATGCTTGCAACCCCAGACTCCATCTTAGCAACTTGGCATTTTGCTGACTGGCTCTGTTTAACCATGTTAGAGGGTTGTGATCTGTCATCACAGTGAATTTTCTTCCATACGGATAAGGCTGAAGTTTTTGTAGTGCCCACACTATGGCTAGACATTCCTTTTCTACCACTGCATAGCATTCCTCCCTGAGTTGGAGCCTATGACTGAGGTAAACCATTGGGTGCTCTTCTCCCTCTGAAGAAATCTGGCTAAGTACAGCCCCCACCCCATAGTTTGAAGCATCCACCTGCACAACAAAGTCTTTGTTGTAGTCTGGACTGGCTAACACAGGGGGTCCTCCCAAAGCTACCTTAAGCTTCTGAAATGCCTGTTCACATGCTGGGCTCCACACTACCTTATCTGGCCTGTTCTTCCTTGTCAGGTCTTTGAGGGGAGCAGATATGGTACTATAATTGAGAATGAATTTTCTGTAATACCCTGCTGTCCTTAAGAATGCCCACACCTGCATTTTGGTAACAGGTGCAGGCCATGCCTGAATAGCTTCCACTTTGGCAGGTTTTGGCCTTATCTTACCACTTCCCACTCTATGTCCTAGGTAGGAGACCTCTGCCATACCCACCTGGGATTTGCTTGGCTTAATGGTCAACCCTGCCCTCTGTAGTCTGCCCAGCACCTCCCTGACATGCTGAAGGTGCTCTTGCCAGGAATGTCTGTAGATAGCAATATCATCCATGTAAGCAAGGAAAACCCTCCTGCTCCTGCTAAGATATGATCTGCCAGCCTCTGGAAAGTCACTGGGGCATTCTTCATCCCAAAGGGGCATCTTTGTGAACTCATACAAGCCAAAAGGAGTCACAAAGGCTGACTTCTCTCTAGCACTGGGAGTCAAGGGCACCTGCCAGTAACCCTTTGGAATTTATCCTTTTACTCAGAACTATATAGCCATGCTTATCAAAGAACAGCAAATGTATCATTACAAGCAAATGTTAATCATGCATGTATACTGACTAAATATACATGTACTTAATAAAGCACATTACAGTACTTAAATTCAAATAAAATCAAGACTGGTAGTCATACTCTTCTTGCGTTCATTTTTCTAAAGTGGTTATTAGCTGCAAAATGAAAACTGATAATTATAATTAATTTATATATTTTACTTTAAATTGAATGAAGAAATATTCGATACACCACAGTAGCCTAATAATATGGTATGAAACAACTTTTTAGAACTCCATAGTTTTTATCTTAGTAATAAATGATCCTACAACCTATGCTTTTCATATTTAGCCAAAGCATATCTGCTCTCCCTGTGAAGAGACCAAACATAAATATAACAAATAATGATTGGAAACCTGTAATGTTCCATTGGAGATTGACTGTGTTCTGTCAGTACAGTCTCTGGTATATTATTGTTAATACTCAAAATCAGCAATACTTGCAGTTCAGCTTTATGCCTGTGTTGATTTAGCCATTGCTTGACCCAGTATGGAGAATATTATAAACTCTGTAATGCAGCAAAATCCCTTCAGGATGTTACAGAAACACATTTTATGAGGCATTGTAGAGAACCTTGACCTGAATGCATCTGTTCAGCATTTCTTTCTTTTCTTTTATTTCTATGTTCAACATTGCTAACATTCTAATACCTTGTCAAACTGAACAGGAAAAACTGATTTCGAATCAAGGCTAACTATCTAAGCATAGCCCAGTTAAGCACTGGTAGTGCAGATTTACGAGGGTAAAAAATAGCTATGAGTTTAGATGCATTTAGGCTCATCACGGGAAAGGAGAACGGATATATATTTGCCCAATAAATCAATCAATCAATCAATCAATTAAAGAGCAAGTATGACATATATCTGCAATGGACTGGCATCCCATTTAAAATGTGTTCTCTGCCTTACACCCTTTAGTTTCTAGGATAAGTACCAGCTCCTTCAGAACTCTGAACAAAATAAAACAGGTCCTGGAAAATGAATGAATGAATAAATAAATAAATACATTTTCCAGTTCTGCAGTGTTGTGTTCAATGATTTTCACCATGTCCTGGAATCTACAGGATAGTTTTGGTTAATATGTAACCATAATTATGTTGCTACATGAGAGATCCTTACTATATTTAAAAATGACTGTATGCTGCATATATTAAGCACATCTTTATACTTCAAATTATACTGTCTCATCTGACTATAACACTCTCCGTTTATTCAAATAAAGTCACAATACATAAAAATGTTTTATAGTTTTAATGTTTTTGCCAATGAAAGTTTTAAATAAGTTGAATAAATAATAAAACAAGTGCTAAATCAACTGTAATTGAAGTAGTGAACATTTGTAACATAGTTAAAAGAATGGGAAATGGGATCTTTAGAAAAGGGTAGGAATAAACTACATAGAAAAGATGGAAATTGTGGGATTATACATGCAGAAAATATTTTGAAGGAGGAAGATGTTTAACAGAAAGCAGGAATTTAATATTTTATGTAATGTTGCTTAGATTACATATTGCATATATTACTATATAGTCTATAATGTTTTTTAAATGTGAACTTGCTAATATGGATTGGTTACTTTTATATAAATTTAAGTTTTCCCTTTTCCTCTTTGCTAGCCTCAACTCCTTCTATTCCCACATCACATAGATGGATTGCTGATACTAGACTGAGTGTGCTGTCTTTTGGATGAGACATTAAACTTAAGGCTCATCTGCCTGAGTTGATGGTAGCTCAGGTGGATGGAAAAAATCCCATGGCACCTATAAAACGAGTAGGGTCCTTTATTAAGTACCATATCTATTATATTTGCAACATTAACAATATGTACATTTTATGAATCATTTACAATTATTTAGATCTTTTTACAGTTTTCTGTTTACCTAAATATCGTAATTAATTTCCATTTCATTTATATACATTTCTTACCTGCCCCCACCCTTTTTTCCACAACTGAAATTGTATCTTTTTCAATATTTCAGACAATATCCATTTCCCATTAAATTTTATGTCATTTAATCTTTCATTCCATATAGTCCATATTGTATAAAACATCTTTTTTATTCTGTTTGCTTCTTTTATTACCATAACCATATTCTAACATATCCATATTTATATCCTTTATTCTCTTAATGCAGGCGCAACATTACTTTCACATATTTTTCCCATAATTTCTTCAATCTTTTATATCTTAAAAAATGTTCTGTTGTTTCAGCTTCACACAATGCTTAGATATTCTTTCTTCTATTTTTATACAGCATATTCACATTTACTGGCAACTTTTTTATTGATAATCTCCATAAAAATATCTACATTCCAGGTGTTTTTAAGCCCTCTAATCTCACCTATATAGCTTTCATTTTGTCATGCTCCAGTTTTTCCCATGGATATACAGAGTAATACATATTCATTGTATTTGACTAAAATTATTTTCTATTTTTTTATGTATTACTTATCTCTATTTTCGATAACATTTTTTTCTTGATATTCTTTTATTTCCCCTTTCAGACATTATTTCCATGTTTTTCAGTTATGTCATCCTATCCCATATTTCCTTATATATTTTTTCATTATTAAACTTATCAGTGATCCATTTCCTTCTTTTAACCATGTCAATACTTTATGTAAGTTCAGGGATACTGCATAAACAACTGGGTTAATAAAACCAAATCCTCTTTATTTTTCTTTAACATATTGCACCCCTCTTTTCAGTGGGTTTAATCTGGATCCCCATATAAATGAAAACACAATTGTCACTAATTATTTTTCATACTTTCTAGGAAACAAACACACTCTCTAAATATGTTATTTTTCCCAAAATGAACAGAATTAATTAAATGTACTTTCTTTCTACAGGACAACTTATATGTCCTCCAAAACACATATATATTCCTTATTTATTTTTATTATATTATCCCATTGTTGCATTCTAAGTAGATCAGTACCACATTTTAGACCTAATATTTTCTACTTTTTCTTTATTAAACTGAACATTATCCATTTTACCTATACTTCCTAAACCTTTAATTTTGTCCTTGTTTATGCTCATTGCAATCAACCTCAAATGTTGATTAAGTTGTTTAACAGCCGCCTTCATGCAGTCTTTGTTTTATGTCATTAAAACTATGTCATTCACAGAATAAGAGTCATAAGAAAACATAACTGGTACTTTAATTCCTTCTATAGTTCTGTATCCTGCTATAACAAATCATTCATAATCAATGCAAATATACAACTCATTGGACATCCCCCATCTCATGCCACTTCTTTGATTAATTTTTTGACTTAGATTAACCTTTCACCACTACTTTCAATTCATCATTTTCATACACTGAAGCAAATATTTTTTATTATTTTCTCACTTATGTTATAATCTTCCATTATGTCCCATAAAGTTTCATGCTGCATCTTATCAAATAATTTGCTCAAATTGCTTATCATAATCTTAACTTCAGCCTTCGTATTCATTATGCCATCTATAGCTGGTATCACTATCATCAATAATTCTTGACTTCCTTTTTTTCTGCCAAATATTGTTTCTTCTACTATTTTATTTACTATATTTTCTAATCTCTTCTCCATTACTTTCTTAAAAATCATATAATCCATATTATTTAAAGCTATGGGTCTCCAATTTCTTATGTCCTCCTTTTCAAACTTTTTTCCACATAAACTTCATTGACCCTATGATGACCATGCCCTGGCCCAGCAATCAAGGAGCCTCGATCCTCACCACTAACACCAGGGAGGCCATCTCCTAGAAGAGCAAAGGATAACTAATACACACAGTAAAGTACAATTTCCCTTAAGTGCACACAGAGATCACAGTCAGTCTGGAGCTGGTTGCTCCCTTGCTCTCCAGGTCCCCAATAAGACTCCCCACTGGTACAGCTATAGGGTCCAGGTCTCAGCCTATCCAAGCTAAAACTTCCAGAACCCTCTCTGTCCAACTAGTGCTTCGTGTCCCTGCCAAGTAGTTGACACAACACACACACACTTTGAGATAAGTATTTATACAACTTCACAGACTCTCCTGGGAAAGGCTGACACAGATTCTTCAGCTGTGACCCTTTACCCAGACTATATAGTAGTAATTACTGCCACCACCAATTTAATAATATCAGCTACTAAAAGGCCCTTAAAAGGGTGTCCAATTATTACTGTGCAATATTATTATCCAATGGTAGTATGACTAACAGTCAATGCTTGCTTTAGAGTGACCTATTACATAAACCTCTATAAATGTGCAATGTATTCTAGAGCTTATCTCTACACAAAGCAGCTACAGGTAGAAGGTTTTAAAAATATTTAATAATAAGTAATTAAAACACAAGACAAAACTACTACACCACAGAGATATTTAAGAGTTCACAAATCACACAGAAACTTAAAATAATACAGTAGGACAGGTGTGATTTCATAGCTTTAACTATTCCTACAAGAAATCCCAGTGCTAGAAACGTACATGTGAGCATAAGGCAGAGTGTTGATCAGTGGATATGCAAGATCAAAATGCCTCTAGTCTCTCTCTGAGACATAGTTTATAAAACATCACTAACAAACATGTCTCTGGGTCCTCCCCAGATTACATCATTTTGACACTTAGTTTTTCCCAGTATTCATATTGCATCATCTTGACACCTGCCCTGAGTTCCCAGGCTAATAGAAACTGCATTATTTAGCAAGCTAACACCTGCACAGGAGAATATAATACTAAAAGGCATTTCACATATACACTCTAGCAATTAGTCCTTATTTAACACAATAGACAGAGTGTCTTCAGCCAGCCTGACCAGAACCAACTTTAAAGATCAAAGAATGTCATAAAATCATTTCAATTTCAAAAGACACATTTGAAAGGCTTGACTTAGTTTTTCTTTACAAAAAGGGGGCAATGTTGTAACAATCTTGAAGTTCACATTTTACAGTGTTTTTCTTTCATTTAAAAATACACGCCTGTATTTTACATTTATTTATACAAATGATAGAATTATGTATTAAATTCTATTTGACTAGGCTGGCAGCCTTTGCCTGTCTTTGTCCAATCTTCACATATCACCCCCCCCCCCCAGGGAACTCATGCAAGTTTTTCAAGTGCCCCGTGAGAAACATCGCTTGAGAGTGTCAGGTCTGTCTGGCTGTACCTCACCCCATTCCCTGTCTTGAGACCCACCTGCATTGGCATTGCTATTCCCACTGCGGTGCTGCACTGACATATCATATGCTTGCAACCCCAGACTCCATCTTAGCAACTTGGCATTTTGCTGACTGGCTCTGTTTAACCATGTTAGAGGGTTGTGATCTGTCATCACAGTGAATTTTCTTCCATATGGATAAGGCTGAAGTTTTTGTAGTGCCCACACTATGGCTAGACATTCCTTTTATACCACTGCATAGCATTCCTCCCTGAATTGGAGCCTATGACTGAGGTAAACCACTGGGTGCTCTTCTCCCTCTGAAGAAATCTGGCTAAGTACAGCCCCCACCCCATAGTTTGAAGCATCCACCTGCACAACAAAGTCTTTGTTGTAGTCTGGACTGGCTAACACAGGGGGTCCTCCCAAAGCTACCTTAAGCTTCTGAAATGCCTGTTCACATGCTGGGCTCCACACTACCTTATCTGGCCTGTTCTTCCTTGTCAGGTCTTTGAGGGGAGCAGATATGGTACTATAATTGAGAATTAATTTTCTGTAATACCCTGCTGTCCTTAAGAATGCCCTCACCTGCATTTTGGTAACAGGTGCAGGCCATGCCTGAATAGCTTCCACTTTGGCAGGTTTTGGCCTTATCTTACCACTTCCCACTCTATGTCCTAGGTAGAAGACCTCTGCCATACCCACCTGAGATTTGCTTGGCTTATTGGTCAACCCTGCCCTCTGTAGTCTGCTCAGCACCTCCCTGACATGCTGAAGGTGCTCTTGCCAGAAATGGCTGTAGATAGCAATATCATCCATGTAAGCAAGGGAAACCCTCCTGCTCCTGCTAAGATATGATCTGCCAGCCTCTGGAAAGTCACTGGGGCATTCTTCATCCCAAAGGGGCATCTTTGTGAACTCATACAAGCCAAAAGGAGTCACAAAGGGTGACTTCTCTCTAGCACTGGGAGTCAAGGGCACCTGCCAGTAACCCTTGGTAAGATCAATGGTTGTAAGATACTTAGCTACACCCAGCTGCTCTAGAGCCTCATCTGTCCTAGGCATGGGGTAAGCATCTGACTCTGTGTGACTATTTAATTTCCTGTAAGCCACACAGAACCTGGTGCTGCCATCCTTCTTTGGCACCAGTACCACTGGTGAGGCCCAGGGACTGTTGGACTCTTGAATTACCCATAGTTCCAACATCTCCTGTACCCCCTCCCTCAGAGTCTGTTTGACTTTCTCAGGAACCCTATAAGGGGCCTGCCTGATAGGCCTTTGGGGTCCTGTATCCACCTGATGCTGCATCAGGTGGGTGCTCCCTGGTTTCCTGGTGAACATGCCCCCAAACTCCTGCAACAATGCTCACATTTCTTGAACCTGGGTAGGAGATAGCTGCTGGGACAGTGCTACCCCTTCCACTGAGGTGTTAGCCCGAGCCTCACTGAGGCGATCAGTCACAAGATCTCTCTCAGTCTCCTCCTGCAATCCACTGCAAATGCTCAGCACAAGGGCCTCCCTATCATGGTAAGGTTTCATCTTGTTAACATGGTACAATTTGTGCCCCTGCCATCTGCCTAGCACTTCCACCATGTAGTTAACATCACTTACCTTTCTTACCACCTTGTAGGGTCCCTCCCAAGCTGCCTGCAACTTGTTGTGTCTGACAGGAATGAGAACCATCACCTGCTGCCCTGCAACATACTCTCTAGCTCGCGCATTCCTGTCATAACACACCTTTTTCTGTTGCTGGGCTTCTGCCACGTTCTCCTGGGCCAGGCCCATGAGTTCCCTGAGCCTTGTCCTGAGGTTCAGGACATATGCCACAACAGACTCCTTGTGAGACTCACACTCACCTTCCCACTCATCTCGAATTAAATCTAGAGGACCCCTCACCGTATGCCCATACAGCAACTCAAAGGGTGAAAAACCTGTGGATTCCTGGGGAACCTCTCTGTAAGCAAACAACAGATGGGGCAGATATTTGTTCCACTCCCTCTTAAACTGATCTGCAAATGCCTGTAGCATAGACTTGATTATAGAGTTTAACCTCTCAACAAGACCATTAGTCTGGGGATGGTAGGGAGTGGTCTTCATGTGCTTCACCCCACAGGACTTCCACAGACAAGCCACCAGGTCTGACATAAAATTGGCACCTCTGTCAGACAGTATTTCCTTTGGGAAACCTACCCTGCTGAAAATCTCTAACAAAGCATTTGCCACCTTCTCGGCCTCAATGGAGGACAAAGCCACTGCCTCAGAGTATCGTGTAGCATAATCTACAGTCACTAGGATATACATTTTCCCTGTGGAAATTGAGGTACTCAGAGAACCCACAATATCCATAGCTACTCTCTGAAATGCTCCTCAATCAGAGGCAAAGGCATCAAAGGAGCTTTCACCTTGTCTCCTGCCTTGCCTACCTTTTGGCACTGCTCACAGGTCCTGCAGTACCCTGTTACATCTCTGGAAATTCCAGGCCAATAGAAGTTTGCATAATATGTCTCTTTGTACGTTTTATGCCCATATGACCTGCAAAGGGAATATCATGGGCGATGGCTAGAAGCGCCAGACAGTAAGCTCCAGGCACTACCAACTGCTGTACTCTCTCACCTTCTAGCCCTCCCTCAGGGGTCCACTCTCTGTATAGTAACTCTTTGTTCCAGTATACAGATTCCCCCTTCCCTTGAGAATTGGGTGCCTCCCTAGCTACTTGCCTCAGGCCTTGCAATGTAGGGTCTGAGAGCTGAGCCTGTCTGAAATCTCTCCTTGTAACCCTTCCCAGCTCCCCTTCCACAGGAAGTCTGGCATCCTCTGACAGCGGTGCCTCATTGTCAGCCTGGGTACTACTACTCAGCTCTACCTTTGTAGTTACACTGTCCAAGGGAACATCAGTACCCACAAGCAGCTGTGGCTCACATTCAGTCTCACTGCTACAGCGTAGCTCACTCCCTGAAGTAACCACCTCAGCAGTCCTGGCTGCAAGTATGCAGTCTGTCTGGGTCTCCCTCAGGCTACCAGACCCACATGCTTGCCTTGTAGCCTCACTGCATGCAACTGCATAAGTACATAGTACTGCCTCATCCAAATCCTTCCCTCTCAGGGCATCTGCAGGATGGTAGTTCCATACCCCTGTTGTCTCACAACAACCCACTGTTGGCATTTTGTCTTTCCCACTTACTGGCTCCCTCACCTTTGGTTCCCCACCTTGCCTCCATGGACATCTGTATGCCACATGACCCCACTGGTTGCATTCAAAGCATTTAACCCTAGCTCCTGGACATGTACCTTGACTAGTGGATTCCTCTGCTACTGGCGGATTCTGTTGGGGCAGTCTGTGATGCCCACTATGGGTTCCTTTAGTCCCATGAGCAGTACTGGGGGTCTCTTTCCTGTGCAGGGCTGCCCTGCTTGCTAGGTATAGGTATCCCTTCTTCCCCAACTCCTCTGAAGTAGTACACTGTTTTTTATGTTATTTATTTTATTTTACATTTGTTGACTGTGCTAGTCTAACTGGATATATGTCCATTTTCAGTAGAGGCCCGGGGAGAAAAGCTCCACTACAGCATTATATAAATTGAAAACAAATAAGTACATAAGAATACATATTTTAAAAAAAAATTAATTAGACATAGAGACCAATAAAAGTGAATATACATTACATAAGAGAATACAAAAATGACATCATTATAACAGGATTAATATGTGAAAAGCTTAGGCAATATTAGGGAGTAAAGACACATACTTAATATAAAAAGACAAGACACAGTGTGCTTTTTATTTTTCAAGGGATGCATATTTTGTGCATGTGAAGATGGTGGATTGAGGAGGAAAATTTTAGTCAGGATTAGTACATGGGCAAAGCCATTGTAAAGATGGGTAGATTCTTAGTTGCTTTTTGAAAAGTGGTGCAGAATCAAGGGATGTTAGTTTGTTTGGAAGCTTTTTCCAAGAATTACCAATGGTATTATTAAATAGACAGTCTTCAGATTTGTTGTTAGATTTAATAGTGGCAACTAGTAGCTTATTAGCTGAGTGTAGGGTTGTTAGATTTTTATATGGGCTAATAAGGGTAGAGAGTATGGGTGTATTTGTAGGATGATACAGGATTTTATGGGTAATAGTTAGTTGTTGGAGAAGAAGTTGGTTTTGCAGTTCCAGCCATCCAAATTTTTTCAGATTTTGGCAATGGTGGGTCCGGAATGGGGAACCAGTAGCGAATCTGCCAATGTTATTATAGGAGGTGGCCAGTTTGTTTAGGTTATTTTTGGATAGGTTAGTATAGATAGGTGAGGCATATAGAAGAGTGGAAATTAGGTGTGTGTGGGCGATTGTAGTCCTGGCAGAGGGGGTAAGGAAGGTTTTTAGCCTATAAAGGGAACCAAGTTTTCTATTAAGTGATTTAATGGTTAAGTTTATGTGTGGGTCAAAACTAAGATTATTATCGATTGTTACACCCAAAAGTTTAGTTGTGGTATCATGTACTATTACAGTGCCATTATTTGATGCTACTGAGAAGCAGATAGGGGGAGACTTTTGGGTAGGGGTAAAAAGTAGAAGTTTGGTTTTCTTAGGGTTTAGGAGGAGACAGCGTTTGGAGAACCAGTCTTGTGCTATGTTGAATACTTTTTGGGTGCTAGACTGTAGTTCAGCCTGAGATGCTGCAGTACAGTTTAATGTAGAGTCATCGGCATATTGTATGCAGGTGGTTTGAGGGAGAGATGAATTCAGATCATTAATAAATATAGAAAAGAGGAGGGGCCCAAGAATAGAACGTTGTGGGACTCCTAAGGGAGATAGGGAGCTGAGTTGTTAGGTTATTGTCTCAGAGGACTGCTTGTTATCTGTTTTCTAGATATGACTTAAACCATTTGATTGTTAAAGTGTCTACTATAAGTGATTGAAGGGTGTCTAACATTAGGTGGTGATTCACTATATTGAAGGCTTTGGAGAGGTATAAAAAGAGAGCTGAGTAGAGCAAGCTGTCAATGCGATTCTTATTACTACAGTCTGAAATGGATAGTAGTGTGGTTGTGGTACTATGAAATGGTCTGAAGCCATGTTGGCAGTCAGCTAAGAGATTATTTACTAAGAGATGATCAAGTAGTTTCCGATGAATGCATCTTTCCATGATTTTAGCTAACAGAGAGAGTAGTACTATGGGACGGAAATTGGAGAGTTCAGTTGAGTTGCCTCCTTTGTGTAATGGGATAATATGTGAGACTTTCCAGAGAGATGGGATAGAACCTTCTGTAATAGTTTTGTTTATTAAGATGGAGATAGGGTAAGGAAGTACACCAGCTGCCATTTGTAGACATTCAGCTAGGAGGAGGTCAGCAGTAGGAGTACAAGGTTTTAGTTTGTGAAGTAGGGTGTGGATGAGAGTTGTTGGAACAGGCTGCAGTTTTAAGGCAGGAGGTAAATTGGTTAGTGAGCATGTCTTAGAGATGCTAGTGGAAGATAGGGTATTAGCTAAGGATTGAGCGGTTTCAGAGAACATTTTGTTAAAAGTATTGGCTATTTGGCTGGGAGTATTCAGAGTCAGATTGGAAGGGGTAGGTGTTTTGGAGTGTCCTGGGTGGAGTAGGCTGTTTATACCTGTCCAGAATTTTTGTGGGTTTTGATGCTGGGCTTGCTGGAGTTTCTGGTAGTATTTTTTTTTTTATCTTGGAGTATTAATTTCTTTGTAGTATTTCTGAGCTGTCTGAAGGTTTCCTGATCAGTTGGGTTTTTGGTATTTTGCCATTTGGACCAAATTCTATTTCTCTGAATCATTTTTGTCTTGTTTCTTTTGTTAGCCAAGGTGCTGGTTTTTTCCTAGTCCTAACTGTGTGAGAGGGGGCATGGTGTTCTAGGATTTGTAGGACTTTATTGTTAAAATAAGAGACAGCTTCATCAAGAGGTAGGTATTTTAGAGGTGACCAATTGCATGCTTTAAGTTCTGCTTGGAAGCTAGCTGGTTTGAAGTTTTTTTTGTTGTGGGTAGTTCTAAAGGTTGCTTGGTTGGATATAATGTTTTTTTGTCTAGTTAGGAAGGTAAGGGAATGATCACTAATATCACCAGGGAGTGGATTGCTGTTTACTAGTATCCAGTCTAAGGTGGCTAGGTTATTGCTGGGTTTATGGGTTCTGGTAGGGGAGGTGATAATTTGATTAAAGCCAGAGGTACAACAGTTCCAGTCTATGTTGAAGTCTCCAAGGAGTATAGCTTCTTGTGGGAAGGAAGTTGATAGCTAACTAAGGATATTTTCAAGAGTATTAATGTTATTGCCTGGAGGGATATAGGTGCAAATTATGTTTAATGATTTATTGGTGTTAATCTGGAGCTTAGAGATTAACATTTCAGCATTACTGGGTGGGGGAGGTTTTACATCTATGGATAATACCTGTAGTTTAGATTTATACAGTATAGCAACCCCACCACCTTTTTTATTTAGGCTGTCGAAACGTAGGATGTTGTAACCTGGTGGGATTATATCATTGTCCTTAGTAACAGGTTTGAGCCATGTATCAGTTAGACATAGGATGTCAAAGGAGTGTAAGTCTAGGAGGGAATGTAGTGGGGTAATTTTATTATTTAAGCTGCGTACATTGAGGTGGCCTATGAGAAGAGAGTTATGGGAATTAGTGAGAGTGCAGGAGGTGTTGGGATAAGATGAATTGGGATCAGAGATGGAGGTGTTTGGACCTGGGTTTGGTTGAATATCACCATGAAGTAGTAGATGCTGCAGAGGAGTATGAGAGTGTTTTAAGAGCTTACATAAAAAGGGGATAGATTTTCTAATCTGGTGATACTTTATATGGTAAAGTCTATGACATTTTGGAGGATGGTAGGCTGATGAGGATGTAATGTTACTACGTATTTCTGGGGCTAGATTAGTACATAGAATAGTTTGTTTTAGGGGGTGATTAAATCTAGAGAGGGTTAGATATTCAAAGGAAGTAAGGAAATATGATAAAATTAGAGGGGTAAGGATTAAGAGAAAGAGAAGCTTGTTAGTGAGTCCTAGCCTAACTATAATGGCCATGGCTGGAGTGAATGATAGAATCTGGGGGGGTTGGGTTGTTAATAGATAGGATGGAGTTGTTGAGCAATAGATTAGGTAGAGGATGTACACATGTGAAAAATGAAAGTAATTGGGAAAGTGTTTAATGAGATGAAATGGGGTGATTGGTTGAGCGTAGGATGGGGGTGTGGCTTGAGAACTATAAGGTGTGATGCACTGGGGGTGGGTGGGATTTAGAGGTAGGGTAGGGAAGCACAGTGAGCCCGCAGAGTGGAGTGGGTTTGAGCAATTGAAATATGAGCTCACAGAAACAATCAGAGAAACCTTCAGTATACTACTAAACACTTAGTAGTTCCAGGTAAGAGGGGAGTGCTCATATAGGTAGTAAGTAAATGGGATAGGGGACTGCAATAAGGAAATTAAGGTATGAAAAAAGGTGTTTATCAGCTAACCAGATCCTCATCTCATCAGGCAAAGTGCTAAGGGCTTGTTCCCTTACCAAAAGGTCTGCCAGCCCTTCAAATGTGGTGACCTGATATCCACTCACCCAGCTATGAAAATAAGTGCTCAGTTCAACAACATATTCACATACATTTTCATCTGCCTTGCATCTATGCTCACAAAACTTTTTCCTATACATTTCAGGTGTTAGCTTAACACATTCTAATAAATGTCTTTTTACAGCAGTATAATCAAAACAGTCAGTATCATGCATTTTTGCTAAAGAAGTTACAGCTTTACCATGGAGTAAGGGGGTCAGGAACCGTACACAGAGCCTTTGGTCAACTTCATACTGTTTACATACCCGCTCAAACATATGAATGAAGCTATCAAAATTATCCCCCTCTTTAAACTGTGGAAGAAATTTACTGACCTTTTGTGCTTCTGGGGTCCGGTTACTCCTTTCCACATTACCTCCATGACTCTGGCGAAGAGTCAGCATTTCCCTCTCATGCTTTCTCTGCCATTCCTGTTCTTCAGCTTTTAGCCACCTCATTTTCTCGGCTGCTTCCAGTGCCATACGCCTAGCCTCCAACTCAAGTCTCTTTAGCTCCAGCTAGATTTTTAAGTCCACTGCAGAAAGGTTGAGCTGTCCATTTTCCGAAGATACTGTATCTCCACTGTCAGTCTGATTGTCCTCCAGGCTGCTGTTTTTTGATGCAGCTGTAACCAAGGCTGCAATCAGGTCTGCCTTAGTCAGGTTACCATGCACCAGTCCCCTAGCATGGCACATCTCCGCCAGCTGGCTCCTTGTCAGCTTTCCATACTCTTCTGCTGACATGCTGCCTGCTCATCTTGACTAACACTAAGCTAACAAAAGAAATAAAACAATTGTGACCTGAACTCTGAGTATACACTGCATGGCTGTTTTAGAGTACAAAACACTTTTTAGAGATCACTGTATGTAGGCTACAGGAATTCACTCTACCCACACCACTACAAGCCAATTAGTATGTGAAGTAGATCCCACCACTGCCAAACACTTGTGATGACCGTGCCCTGGCCCAGCAATCAAGAAGCCTCAATCCTCACCACTAACACCAGGGAGGTCATCTCCTTGAAGAGGAAAGGATAACTAATACACACAGCAAAGTACAATTTCTCGTAAGTGCACACAGAGATCACAGTCAGTCTGGGACTGGTTGCTCCCTTGCTCTCCAGGTCCCCAATAAGACTCCCCAGTGGCACAGCTATAGGGTCCAGGTCTCAGCCTAACTGGGAAAGCTATAACCTCCAGTACCCTCTCTGTCCAACCAGTGCTTCATGTCCCTGCCAAGTAGCTGACACAACACACACACACACTTTGAGATAAGTATTTATACAACTTCACAGACTCTCCTGGAAAAGGCTGACACAGATTCTCCAGCTGTGCCCCTTTACCCAGACTATATGGTAGCAATTACTGCCCCCACCCAGTTAATAATATCATCTACTAAAAGGCCCTTAAAAGGGTGTCCAATTATTACTGTGCAATATTGCAAATGAATAAACACTGATGGTCTAGTCCAAGCAGCTCAGGAAAATACGGACACCAAAATTAGCGCTTTCATTCACTTTATTTCTCGTGAACTTCTTCAGAAACTTTGCTTTGTCGAATTTCTGTACAATCTGTCTAGTTACTGTGCAATATTATTATCCAATGGTAGTATGACTAACAGTCAAGGCTTACTTTAGAGTGGCCTATTACAATAACCTCTATAAATATGCAATGTGTTCTAGAGCTTATCTCTACACAAAGCAGCCACAGATAGAAGGTTTTAAAAATATTTAATAATAAATAATTAAAACACAAGACAAAACTACTACACCACAGAGATATCTAAGAGTTCACAGATCACACAGAAACTTAAAATAATACAGTAGGACAGGTGTGATTTCAAAGAAAAATACCTAATTAATCTTTACTAGCTTTAACTATTTCTACAATAAATCACAGTGCTAGAAATGTACATGTGAGCATAAGGCAGAGTGCTGATAAGTGGATATCCAAGATCAAAATGCCTCTAGTCTCTCTCTGAGACATAGTTTATAAAACATCACTAACAAACATGTCTCTGATTCCTCTCCAGATTACATCATGTTGACACTTAGGTTTTCCCAGTATTCATATTGCATCATCTTGACACTCTAGCAATTAGTCCTTAGTTAACACAATAGACAGAATGTCTTCAGCCAGCCTGACCGGAACCAACTTTAAAGATCAAAGAATGTCATAAAATTATTTCAATTTCAAAAGACACATTTGAAAGGCTTGACTTAGTTTTTCCTTACAGCAAAGGGGCAATGTTGTAACAATCTTGAAGTAAACATTTTACAGTGTTTTTCTTAAATTTAAAAACACACACCTGTATTTTACATTTATACAAATGATAGAATTATGTATTAAATTCTATTTGACTAGGCTGGCAGTCTTTGCCTGTCTTTGTCCAATCTTCACAGCCCCAATATATATGTATTTTCCTCCCCACCTTACTATAACCATTAATTTAATATTTCCACAAAATCCTTCTTTTACCAGTCTAACATGTCCTTATACATATAATATTTAATCTCATTCAATCCTGTGGCTGAGTCCACATTTACTGTCTTTAACACATTATTCACCTCTTCCACTGTTATTTCTTTTTTCTAAATCTTCAATAACCTCTTTTGTTAATTTTTAGCTTTCCTCTTTTGTTTTTTTTTTATCATATTAATTTAAACATCTTTTCCACATATTCATTTATTACATTCATTATTTCCTGTTGAGTTTTAACATTTTCTCCTCTCTCATTCCTTATTTCTCTTATTATTCTTCTATTTGCTCTTACTATTTTATTCAAATAAGGTACAACCTCTTATTTTTTCCCCTGTAAAAATATCATTGTTTAAACAACATCTCTTTAATCTTCTCTTGATTCATCTCATATATCTTCCTTTATTTTTCAAAAAAAAACGTATTTCTTACTAATGCCTTTGAGGCATCATTGCTTACTTTCTTATATTTTATCTTCTCTGCTTTTGTTTTTAGACCTTGTCTTTCCAAAAAAATATTTTTTTCTTATAGTTTTCTTCAAAACCTATCCACCAAAATATCCAGGTTTTATAAAATTATATAATGCCTACATGATCTTTCCATAATTGCTTAACCCCTTCTGTACCTTCTTTTCTAAATCGTTATCATTTAATCTTTTAATAACTTTACCTATTTTATATAACTCTCTCTTTCTTGAAACTCAATCCAAAGTGCCAAATGATCTGCAAATCTTGTAACTTTTATTTCTTGTATAATTTTCAAATCTTCTGAAGTAATAAAATAATCTATCTCTGTTCTTAAATAACTCCTTCCGTAAGTAAACTGCTTATTTTCCCATATATATAATTTTCCACTTTTTAATATATTTGATATTATTTTAACACCAGTACCTTCTTTTCTTCTTCTCCTTAAATCACAATTTAAATCTCCACTAATATCATCTTTACATTCACACTTACATAATCTAAAATTCTTTTAAACATCACCTTTTTTGTTTTGCAAGATATGCATACATTGCAATAATTCTATAAACCTGCTTTTTCACCTCACATCTACTACTGTTACTCTACTCAATATTACTAAAGCATAATCCAAAATACTGAGTTTCTACATAATATTCCTATACCCGAACATGTTTCTTTCCCTATATTCCAAATAATCTTACCTCCCCAACATTTTTCCAGTTTTAATCTCTCCTATCCTCTTAAACTTCTTGTGTCTTCAAGTAAAATCATATCAATATCAAGTGTTATACACCATTCAAATACACTTAATATTCTTTTAATACTCTTTATACTGTTCACAGTTTTTGCTAAAAAATGTGAACAGTATTTTTGGATACAATTGCCTTTTCTTTTGTTGTTTATTTTTATTTTTCTTCTATCTTTTGTCTTTTTATTTTCTTTCATGCCTATGGTCTTAAATTTCATTTTCCTATCTTTACACTTTTCCCAATAGAGTTTTTATTTCCCTTAACCACCCTTCAATTTAGATCTTTGTCATCATTTGTTTCTAACATTTCTCCATGCTCTTTTTTTTCTATCCTTTTATCTTTTGTTTTTTACCTTCTCCTGTCTCAGTATTATTTATCATATCTGCTCCTCCTTGCTCCTTTTCTTGCTCTCCTTATAACATTTGCTCTAGAGATTGTTTTTTTCCATAGTTTTCACCATTTTCTCCTTATCTTCTGTGTTTTCCTTACAATCCTTTCATAAAAACTCTGTTTTTTTCACATTTCACACATTTCATTTTACATGTTTTTGCTGCATGCCCAACTATACCACAATCTAACATTTACTTTTGTCACAATTACTAATTAAATAATCACTCTTGCCACAAAAGAAAAATGTTTTGGTTGCCCCCAGCATTTCACAGTACCTTTGTTTCCTTCTACATTTATCATATTTGGAATATTAATTATTTTTTTCATTTTTCATTTTTAATAGAACACCACACTCCCAACTCCCAACTCCCAATCCATACACCTCTATCATAACTTTTTATAATCCCTGGATTTACTATTCCTCCATGCAGGGATAGCTTAGTCCTGCATGGAGGGGACTGTTTAAGAGCAGGATGGCAGCACGCCATGCAAAGTAATGAGGCGTGCTGCCTGAGCTCCTAGTTTTACATGGAGCGTGTAAGAGTGCAGGGGGTGTGTCTGAGAGCAGAGGTCTCAGAATATACATGCCCCTGCAATGAAGAACAGCAGAAAGGGGTATGAAATGAGTGAGACCGCTCATAGGTGTCCGCATATCTCTACCAACAGTCCCCCTTGTGTACAACAGCAAAAGTATACATAAATAAAATGAAGAAACACCTTTTTTTATTAAATATCCGATTAAAGCTAACCATGCGTGGGTATGCCCATCGCTTAGCTACAGTTAATGCAGCTTAAATGGCTGAAGAGGTTAACAAGGAAGATATATGCAAATGAAGCAGCATAGCAATAGTGTAGTGAGCAGAGCATTCACCTTACGAGCAGGCATTCCTGGTTCGAGTCCTACTGCTGCACATTCCATTTTCCATGGCAAAGCATGTTATGAGTAATATTTAAGTTGCAGAACCCACTAAATAACATATTTTTATGAACTGAAGTACTGCAGTAAATGCACGTGTGGTGTCAGTGTCATAATGAATAAATCACTAGTAAGCAGGTTTAAGCACAAATAAGCAGTAGTAAGCATATGTAAGCACTAGTAAGCGAGCTTAAGCCCGTTTGCACAGCAGTAAGCAATCCCTACACTGGTTAAGCAATTCTGAAGCTAATTCTCTGTAAGCAGATGCAACGGTAGGTTAGCAGTGCTTACCATCACGCAAACCCACTTACAAATGCTCAAAAGTGCCTTAATCACTCTGTATCCAATGGCCCTTGTTCTGTCCATCAACAAAATAAACAGCCATGCAGGTCTTGAACCAAGGACCCTATACACCATAGTCACAGTAGTTAACCACCAAGCCATCGCAGAAGTACAGAAGAATGAGGTATCAGCAAACAAGTCTTCACCATAGTAAAACCAAACTGAACCTGTGAAAGGAATCAGTATACAGATATATGTGCCTTAACCCACTACATAACATAGATATGTGAACCGGAGTACAGCAGTAAGGCCAGAAGTCAGGTGTAAGTGTAATAGAGTGTTGAAGTCCCCAATAAAACACAAGGACCCCATACAGTGTACGTACACATGAATCATGAATACCAGGCATACATATAAGGTGTAATTAAGAATTACTCAATGCCAAAAAGAAATTATAATGCAAAGTCTAATGTAAGCAATGCTAATTATTGCACAGGCCAGCTTGGGAGGTGTAAGCAATGTGTAGGCCAGCTAACTCAATGTTCCCAGTGTTATATCCCTTTAAATAATGCCAACCTTAGGTAAGCAGGTTTGCCCATAGCTTAGCCTTTTCAAAATCGGCCAATCACGGAAATGTGGGGGAAATCAACCCTACTTAAACTCAAGAGGCTGGATTACATCTCATAACTGGTTGTAGCTTCCCCTTGCAGGCACAATGGCAGTAAGGGGGGAAGATGTTTGCTTTCGGGCTCAGCGATGCTGCATCCAGGAGACTAAGGTCATGGCAGGACTCCTTGTCAAAGACCATGATCAGAGACTGCTGCAGGGCCAGTACCAGGGCTCCCAATATAAGGCGGAGCCTAGGGACCATCTGACCTGTGACCTCACCAGTGCCACTGGCATACCCTGAACTGGTGAGCAGGTCAGGCATCACTATGTCAACTTGAAGCAGCATAAGGGGGACCTCTTGGAGGAGTGGCTCCAAGAGGCTAGAGTGGCAGGGAATGTTCCAGTTGTGTGTAAGTATCACCCCACTATGTGTGTAATAATTGCCAGCCCAGGTATATCATGGATAGGTATGGCTAAATATTCCACTTATGTCTCCCACAGCTGCAATGGAGTGGGACGCAAATCAGGAGGCCCATGTCAGTCGCCTGGCGAGGTTGCGATGCGAGGCAGGTCAGGAATACTCATTCAATTACTGTCACAGGAAGTCAAACTAAAAGCAGTAATAAATTAACTGCCTGTATAAAACCTGTATTGTTCAAGGCAAGTACTGCATACACTAGAGAATATGGCAGGAAGAGTCACATATTGTTTGTATGTCAATAAAAGTGTAATAGCCTGACAATAAAGGTCTAACTGCTGGACTGCATGTGTATACTCTGGTATCATATGATAAAGTAGAGTGGCAATCATGTAATAATACTGTTGTATTAAGCACCATTACCCACATTGTGCACCATAAATTGAATGTGTACGGATGTCTGTATATGATAGGTGTAATCCCCAGAGGCTATTTAGTACAACTGAGAGACACATAGACAGAAGACAGGGAAAATGCAGACAACAAAACCCGAATAGCACATGCAACTGAGATGTGAACTGTTGTTTTTTTAGCACACACAGCCATGGTTCAAATTCTGCCCTGGTAGTACTCTGCATACAGAATCATACCCCCAACTGTACAGTTATGTCTAGAATGTCCAGTAAAGTGGCCCATATCTGGTTCCTATCAACCTGTCCCCCTGGAAAATCAGTGGGATGATGCCAGACATATAGGCAGTTGGGAGGATGGCCTTATGGTTAAGGTGTTTGTTGCCACCACACACACAGGGTTTGAGTCTCACAAGGGATAATTGGCTAGGCTTAAAATGGCTCACAAGGGCAGTTAGCCTAGTACTAATCTATGAACCTATGAACCTAAACAGGAAATACAACTGATTGACACACACCTATGAGAAAAAAGCTGGCACACTAGCAACTCCCCAATACCTTATGAGACTAAGAAGCCACGCATGTCCCATTTACACCTCAACTTGTCAGGCTGTGGTCAGAGTGTGTACAGTAACAGAGTGAGATGTATGTGCATAATAGTAATGTGGAATCTAGTACTGTGTGTGGGAACATTCAGGTAGTGCTAATAAACATTTCTCCCACAGGTCTGTCAGATAACAACACTGTGCCCAGAAATACAAGAATGATACCCAGTACTGGTACTGTTTACATTGGTATTGTACGACAGTGCAACTGATGCAGTTGCTCTGAATAATGAGGTATTACACATCACTGTTGCCCACACTGTCCTACAACATATAACTGTCTAGGAAATATATATAAGAGTGTTGTAATACAAGGTCAGAATGCAAAAGCACAGGGTATTAATAAGACAGAAAGCAGACAGGAGATATACATCAATATCTATATAGCAGACACAACTGTGATGGACAGTGTTTATGTTGTAGCAGACACAGCCATGGTCTGAATCCTGGGAGTGGATATAGGCTGCATACAGAATCATGCCCCACAACTGTACAGATGAGACCAGAATGTTCAGTATATGGGCCCATATCTGCTGGCTGTCCCCCTGGTAAGTCTGTGGGATGATCCCAGATGTTTAGCCAGCAAACAGGGAATACAAGTGATTGTCAAACACCTATGAGAACAAACCTGTCACTGTAGCAACCCCTGAAACTGTTAGGAGAGTAATATTTGAAGTATGTCCTATCTACACTCCCATGTTGTCGAGCTGTGACCAGAGTGTGTACAGTAACAGAGTGAGATGTATGTGCATAATACTAATGTGTAATCTGGAAGTTTGTGTGGCAACAGTCAGGTAGTGCTAACAAACACTGCGCTCACAGGTATGTTGGATACAAACACTGTGCTGAGAAATACAGACCATTATAACCTGTACTGGTACTGTTCACTCTGGCATTGTAGGGAATTGTGAGTGTTGCAGTTTCTCTGAATAATAAAGTATCACTGATCACTGTCATCCACATTGCGCTGCATAATATAACTGTCTAGGAAAGCATGTATATGTGTGTGTCAGGTGAAAGACGGCAATATTCTAGATATGTCCCGGTACACCAGCATGTGGTCAACACATGGCCAGAGTCTGTGCAGAAATAGTTGGATAACTATGTGCACAACATCAACCCGGAATCTGGGAGTATGTGTAGAAACAGTTAGTGTTAACAAACATTCCCTCCACAGGTATACAAGGTAAGAGGTGTATACTGCAGGTAAAACCAGTTCATGTGTAACGATAATGACAGCCATAGCACTGTCCAAACTAAGGCAATAGGGTAGTGTAGTAAGACTTGCAAGGTACAGATAACAGCACTGACTAGGAAAGTAATGTGGACTACAGGAATATACTAGTTGTTAATTGATATCTCCCCCCACCATATCTCCAACAATAATCAACATACCCACCCCAAATGGTATGTAATGACACCTATGTTCTGATACTGGCCAATTGTTGGATACATATTTTAATGGTTCCCATGCATGTACTATATTGAATTATTCCAGCATTGGTGCCATGGTGCCATCAATGTATCTGCATGCTGTTCTTATTACCACTGTGGTCCCATATATGCATGTGTTCTGTTTGCTATGCAACTGTTCCGTATCTGGTGTCTGGGTTAAAGGGAATATCTATGCATGCTGTTATACCTAACCCTGGAATGTGTTAACTATTACTAACCCACATATGATGAAATCTAAACACTTTAGCATGCTGGGGAAGGCCTGTCCCAGCGGCCCCACCTGTCTCACCGCAGCTGGCCATGGCACCGGGCACCAGCAAGTCTGGGGCCCAACCCAGGACCTCCCTGTCTGTTGGTCCTACACAACCTTCGGGTGGAACTGCCTCAGGGGATGGGGCTCACCCCCCCCAGGAGCGGGCATGGACAGGTACCTGTTACCTGTCACCAGGTTGGGGTCATGGTGTGTAGAGAGATCAACCAGCAGTTTGGTGATCTGCTACACCAGCTCAAGGGCCGCTTGTCATGACTAGAGGGCCAGCCTGGCTCTGCAACTCAGCCTCCAGCACAGCCACCTTTGGGGCTGTGAAGGTACAGTGGAGACTGCCCATGGGTGGAGCCCTCAGTCCCACTGTTTCCACTAGGGGGCTCATGGGCTTCCGAATTCCCAACACTCCTCCCCAACAAGGTGTTTACCCCCCACATGTGTCATATACCACCCCTGTATGTGTCTTGTTTGTCTTGTTTGTTAACATACTTAACCTGTCTCTCCAAATATACCTACTACTCCTCCCCAACATCCCACTCTCACCTGAAAAAAAAAGGGCAATCTGTTCCCACAAAAAAATCTCACCCCATACATAGCTGTCCATTTCACATGTGTCCACTGGACATGTAATCCGGTCTAATTGGCATCACAACTTATTGATGTTGTCCTCACCCTCTCCTAGGGGTTGGAGTGTTCAAATATACCTCCAAATTCAGTGTAACTGCATAGCTGTTGCTGTAGAAGAAATGGGCAGCTATGGACCTTCCCTACACCCTTCCTGCACATCCCTGGCTATTTTCCCTACTGTCTTTCCTTCTTTGTGCCCCTTTTTTCACCACTTTCTTATCAACCACTTTTTCTTTTCTTTTAAAGAAATTAGTGCAGAGGTAAGCGGGAGTAAGCACTTTTAAGTAGCAGTAAGCGGGTTTAAGCCTGTTTGAAGAGGGGTAAGCAATGTCTACACAGGTTAAGCAATTCAGAAGCTAACTGAGTAGAAGAAACTGCAACCGGAAGTTAGCAGTGCTTACCTCTGCACAAACATGTGCAAACCCACTTACAACTGCTCAAAAGTGCCTTAGTCACTCTGTATCCAACAGCCCTTGTTCTGCCCAGCAAGAAAATAAACAGCATCTGCAAGGCTCAAACCCAGGACCTTGCACACCATAGACAAAGTGATTTATCATGAAGCTGTGTCAGATATACATAACCCTGATGTTTACACAAACATATCATCCAGCCCAGGCATTCAACAGTACAGAGAATGTATTCCAACATGTAGATGTATGTGTGTGTGTAAATATATTAATATCTAAACAGATACAACATATCTATATAGGTAGATATATATATATATATATATATATATATATATATATATATATATATATATATATATAGAAATATATACATATATGTAAATATATATGAAGATATATACATGCAAATACCTACATCTATAGATATATATATATGTATACATCTATATGTCTAAATATATACAAGTTATATATATGTCAGGATATATATATATATATATATATATATATATATATATATATATATATATATATACACACACACACACACACACACACACACACACACACACACACACACACACACACATACACACAAGTATATACGGACATACATCTGTACATAACAATGGGGAAATAACAAAATCATATATGTCCACATGCACTGTTAATGGGGTTGAGAGGCCCCAAACAATATATGTCTTGTACGAATAGGTATATCCCCCCCAAACACGTTCCCCCCTGCAATACAATACCAAGTGTTGCAGATCCCATAACCAGGACCAGATACAACAGGGGCATCCTTAGGATACATATACACAGACACATATATGCAGACACATATATGCAGATACAGATATACATATATATATATATATATATATGTATATATATCTATACACACACATATATATAGATATATATGTAACTATACATACACACACAGAGATATGTACAGTAAGTTACATATGTAGTATGTGCACACAATATGGAACAGCCACTATTCCTACAGTTACCACCTTATCAACTGGAGACTGTATGAGACACCGATACAAATGACATTCATTGCCTGCAACAAATACCCACAGAGATATCAAAGGATATAACACCACACACAGGTGTGCATATATGAGAAAGCTTTATTTGTGTACTATTACAGTTGTATATGCCATGTTGTATAGCTGTTTAGACACAGACATCCATATAAACTGAGTAATGCAACTGTAAAACAGGTATACTAATACAGTAGTGTGGAAAAGTTAACAAATGTTGCTGTCCAGGCCAAGGCCATCAAGTAGGTAGTACAATAGTAAAGACAGACTGGGCCACAGGATACAAAACAATCAACAGTAAGTAATGCTGATGTATAGTTCAGCAGCCTCTATCTACACTCTGTAGACAATCCCGGGGGGTAAAGACCTCAGCTGACACAATGGGATGTAACTGTTACATAACAAGGCACAACTGACACCATCACAAGCACACTGACAAACAGAACAGTCTGTATGGCAGGTGGCAGTAGGCCTGCATTTAACCAAGGTGGATTGTATGGTAATGTACATCCATATACCTTAAGGCAGCTCATGCCTGATGGTCTTCAGGACTTTGGGCTATATACATATATGTATATATAGATGTATGCATATATAGATATATGTATATGTATATATAGATATATGTATATATAGCTATATATGTATGCACATCCTATATATACAGATATGCCTAGTTATGTTGGTATATATGTAGATATCAATAACTATATGTACATACATATCTATTCTGACATACCTACTACTGTCAATATATATGTAGATATCCATATGTATATGTGCACATGTATCTGCATCTGTATATGTGTAGACATATATTGCTCTGTATATGTATATATCTGGGGGTTTATTTGTGTATCTATGTACATATACATATGTATGTCAATATGTATATGTGTATGTCCATATAGATATCTGGATAAGTATATGTACATATATCATCACCATATGTCCTGAACATGGAGTGTAGCCCTACCTCAGCCCCTGTAGTCCCAACTTCGTAGTGCAAGATGATGTCAAGTATGTATAGCAGGTATATTTGTAGAGTATTGCTACAGTAATAGGGATTGTCTTCACAGACATGGTGTGTGTGGGAGGTCACATCTGCTTTTAACATGTGTGCCATTAGCTACTGACAGACATCCTAAGGACATCATAGTACAGTACCACTGCTAGCATGCAATGCTCCTGTGGACTACAGCAGAGATAATGGCCAATATATATGGACAGTCTGACACACTCTGAACAGTCCAGAGGTATACACATTACACCTTAGTGCAAGACATGTGGACCACTCCTGACAATGTGGATGTTAACAGCCATGTAGATGGGTATAACACATAACTGCTGATATACATGTGCCCCCGTAGGTTATGCATTCACACATCTCTGTCTGTCCTGCCACATAAAAAACGCTGGTAAGGAGGTGCCATGGCCACATACCACCCACTAGATATTGACATACATCTGTACAGCATCCCACTGCTCTGTCTGACATGCATGACTGTTATAGTGGCCTGGTAGCAGTACATCTGGCAAGTATTTGGACATTACATCGACTGGGTAAGTACACTACGCTGCTAGGCATGTAACAAAGCACTATGCAGGATAGGGGCAGACCTGCTCAACACTAGCCTACATTTCCTATGGGGGAATGCACATGTACCTGCATATATAGCAGGCTCTACAGGCATGCCACAGCACAGAGTAACATACACCTGTGTGAAAGTGCATCACCACAACCAATGGGAACACAGCCACAGCTACATATGGCATGCTAGCATATTTTTACAGTATATGGACTATCTGTTCAACACCAACCTCATATGTGCCACTCACACACTAACTCTACATATACTGAGCTGCTACACAGTGTGGTCCACTGCCTGTCTGTGGTATGGGACATGTGCATGTATGGCCTTATGAACATGTAAGCCGATAGGGTAACATACAGTGGAGCAGCATGTAACATCAGATAGAACAGGACCAAGAACAATGACATCTACCACAGTCTGTACACAGGCAAAGGTACATATTAACAATACACACACTGCCAACAATCACCATTAGTACACAGACCTCAGTACTGTACACACAACCACAGAATGTCCAAGTTATGTCATCAAATATAACCCCTACTATATATTACATGTGTAGCAGTCTGATATCTCACTGGTTTGTTATCAGATATGATTTCACTAATTATGGTGTACAGTACATATGCACCCCTTACTGCATGATATATGTACAAAGGTTGACAGGGTTGTGGCTGGAGGCACATACACAGGGCCAATATTGACATGTTGCTGTGATAACCTCATACTTTTACTGTTGTAACAGGGTTTGTTGCACCATATGTCCTATGAGGGATATAATGTCAGTAACTCTCACGGCTGTCACCATCTACAGACTGCAATCCTCACACTACTTTCTGCAGTTCACAGATAGGTGCTCTGTGGGTAACACCTGAAACAAAAGGCACCACACACTGGCCAGTCTGCAGATTGCCCTACAGATGGGTGTTCCCTCATAAACATAGCACTGACATGGCAGGTATGAAAACATCTAGGACAGCCATATTCACATACATCCTGTTAAACCAACATTACTCCAAATGCAGTATAGCAGCACTTACGTACTGTAGTCAGGCACATCCCTCAGCGTCAACACAGCCATATTCTCACAGGGATGCACACACATTGCCACACTTGGCAGGGCCAGGAATACAACTCATCAGTAGTGGGATTGCCACAGCAAAGTACTGAGCAGGTATCACATGCACCACAGGGGTCATACAGAGGTTATATGTGCAAAGGGTATATGGAGGTGTCTGACATCAGACAGCATGCTTCAGTATGCCAATGGGGGTTGTAGTGAGTGTGAATGTGGTCATACGCATCATACACCACACACACAGACACGGGTGCCAGTACTGACATGCATGTGTGCACTGCTTCATGGGTGTGTTGTGGTTGATGGTGCCAGATGGTTATACAAGGCTAGGAGATGGGTATACCTTGGCATCAGGCTACATGACAATGGTCTGCATTGTGGATCAGGGGTGTAATGTCTGGAGTTGCCCACACAGGTGTGTACTGTATTCACCATCCAGTCACCTGAGTGACTATTGCATGTGGTCAGTGCTGTGCATTGCTTGCCATTTATGTGTTCCTTAGTCCATGATATGTACAGTGTCTGGGATGTGCACACCTCCCACATGCATGTACAGTGACATGTGGAACTGTACCTGGGGTGTTTGACCCATGTTGTCTACACAGATCATTATCACCAGATGTGCCAGTCCTGGCCTTATGTGGTGGGAATTGTTAATGGACAGCAGGTTGGCCCTGCACCTACATTGATAGCATGATACTGGTATTCCCTGGTGTCAGTGGCATCTGTCCATACAGGGCTTGTGTTTCAGGCATGTTATGTCCTTTGTGGGTCACATTTGATGGCACCACAGGTGTTGTAGGTGTCCAGTGGGGAACATGGAGGAGGTGCACTGTCGGCAAGTACATGCCTATTGGACTGAAAGACAGGGTGCCGGATTGATGGACAGGGTGCCATGCCCTCTGTAGCCCACTGCAATCACACCATGGTTACTATCAGTGGGCAATATGCAGAGTACTACCAACATAGGGGCTGTTGTTTAGGCAAGTGTGTGTGTGTGTGTGTGTGTGTGTGTGTGTGTGTGTGTGTGTGTGTGTATGGGACATGGGCTGAGAGTGTTCCCTTGGTAATACAAGGGTTGCTAACATTGTTCAGCTGGCACTGATGTCACATTAAGGGGTATGGATTTGCACCCCAGCATCCCGGCTATTTCACATTTGTCATCCCTGTATGGTGGACATTGTGATATATACTTGGCCCACCATATAAGAAGTTTGCAAAACCCGCTCCACATTGAGTCCAGTTGTTACACACTCACAACCACCGCCACACAGGATACGAATGACAAACACAGACACACACACACACATACACACACACACACACACACACACACACACACACACACACACACACACACACACACACACACACACCTGTCATACCTGGGATTAGAACTACTAACTAGTATAGTACACTACAGCACTATGTCATTATGGGACGTGCCACGGAGATTACTGGAGTAATCCTTCCCCAAAGGTGTATTTCACAGTGAATGACATCAGCAGGATTGCCAAAGTAGGGCATTTGTAATGTACTGAGTGTGACTAGCCTAAAATGCATTGCTCCCTACACAGACATAGAAACACACACAAAACATCCACAACTGCCATGTGTGGGAATCGAATCCCTAAAAGAGTTCTATATCACACTACAACATGCTGCAGTTATAGGATGCACCACGGGGATTGCTAGAGTGCCCCTTCCCCAAAGGTGTATTTCACAGTGAATGACATCAGCAGGATTGCCAAAGTAGGGCATTTGAATTGTACTGAGTGTGACTAGCCTAAAATGCATAGCTCCCTACACAGACATAGAAACACACACAAAACATCCACAACTACCATGTGTGGGAATAGAACCCCTACCAGGGTTCTATATCCCACTACAGCAGTTATGGCACGCACTACAGAGATTACTGGGTACAACCTTCCCAGAGGTGTATTTCTAGGTGGATGACATCAGCAGCCTTGGCAAAGTATGACATCAGCAGCCTTGGCAAAGTAGAGCATTCAAATTGTAGGGAGTGTATGTAGCCTAAAAGAAATTGCTGTCTACACAGACAGGGACAGACACACACGCACGCGCACACACATGCACACACACACACACACACACACACACACACACACACACACACACACACACACACACACACACACACACACACACACACACACACACACACACACACACACACACACACACACACACACACTTGCCAAGTCTGGGATTAGAGCTCTTACCTATTTTATCACACTACAGCAGTACACAGTTATGGCACATGCTATGGAGATTACTGGGCTACAGCCTTCCCAGAAGTGCATTTCTAGGTGGATGACATCAGCAGCCTTGACAAAGTAGGGCATTCGAATTGTAGGGAGTGTGAGTAGCCTAAAAGGAATTGCTCTCTACACAGACATGGACAGACACACACACACACACACACACACACACACACACACACACACACACACACACACACACACACACACACACACACACACACACACTTGCCAAGTCTGGGATTAGAACTCCTACCTAACTATTTTATCATACTACAGCAGCAGGCAGTTACAGCACATGCTACGGAGATTACTGGGCTAAAACCTTCCCAGAGGTGTATTTCTAGGTGGATGATATCAGCAGCCTTGACAAAGTAGGGCATTCAAATTGTAAGAAGTGTGACTACCCTAAAAAGCATTGCTGTCTACACAGATACACACACGCACACACACACACACACACACACACACACACACACACACACACACACACACACACACACACAGTTACCATGTCTGAGATTGGAACTCCTACCTAACTAGTTTATCACACTACAGCAGTATGCAGTTATAGGACACGCCACGGAGATTACTGGGCTACAACTCTCCCAAAGGTATATTGCACAGTGGATGACCTCAGCAGGCTTGTCATAGTAGGGCTATGGGGAGGGCAGTGTGTGCGCATGGGCCATAACCCATTCATCTAGAGGTTGACACACCAAATGTGGGCACACACAGGGTCATATTTCACAGGTACGTGTATACAGCTGCTAGATGACTACTTCCTTGTACAGTCATGTTGCACAGCTAGTACTTGCACCACATAGTCTGTAATGCTGACAGATACCGGTGGCTATTATCTACAGTGAGTGACATCTGAACCTCATGTGGTTGTGGCCCTTTGGCTGTGTACCTGGTGGGACAGGCCTGGGTGGCTCCTTGTCACAGTCACCCTCTTCCACACATCTATGTACATCTACCTTTGGTTTATTATAGTGTGTTGTCCTTAGATATATGTCTGTATTTCTATCCACTGTGTGTGCAAAGCATGAGTGGAGCATACTGAGGAGTGTCTGCACTAACATCTGCGACTGCCAGATATGTCTGGTCCACTGGTGTTTGCAGGCATGGCCTTCATGTGTTTAAGTGTGTGAACATGGCCAGTATGACCTTTCAGTATGTTGTTGACTGACATTGCCTTCATTTCTCTAAGTGTGTGAACATGCCCAGTATGCCTGTCTGTATTGAATGTGTGGATTAAGCCAGGTTGTTTGTACTGCAGTGCAGACCTTTGTGTTGTACACCTACAGGTAGCATACTGTTTCTGCTGGGTATCCGTCAATCATTTGGCATTGACTGTTACTACATTTCTACATAGGAAGGGTGGGGGCACACCTGACTATTTCTACATTTCTACACAGGATGGGGGGCACACCTGACTGTCACTACATTTCTACGGAGGATGGGGGGAGCACCCCTGACTATTTCTACATTCCTACACAGGATTGGGGGGGCACACCTGACTATTATTACATTACTATGTAGGACGGGGGGCACACCTGACACTTGTACACATTTGCACTGACTGTAATGGTATGTCAGGTACTCCATTTCATTCTGTATTCTTACCTATCATGCTGACTGGAGGCATACCAGTGTACTACAGATCTTAGCTTTGATTTACCTACATATTAGTTTCTGACTTCCTACCCTTCGTAACTAATGTCCCACTGCCTGACCTGCTGTGGTTTTTCTGTGTAGGCCTGGGAGGGGGGGGGTTGTTACCCATATGCATCATTCAGAGGCCATAGCACAGCCTTTATTTGTGTTTATCTACACCTATCCTGCTAGCTGTGACTGTTGTTGGGTATGTGAACCACCCTGATTGGCATGTGAGTTACTTACCTTGTGGGTGTCCCAGTATTGAGGGTGGTGTTGCTGCAGGGCTGCCTATGTTGGATGTCCATAGTACACTCCCTACACATGGTTGAGCACAGGCAGTATAATGTTTGGCATCCCTTTTACTGTATGTGAGAGTCAGAGAGAGGTGTTATTCCCTGGGTCCCACCTGTGTCAGTGTATGTGCTATGCGTTGCCTCTTTTCCAAGGCCAGGGCATACTGGGCACACCTCCTTCTGCCTACTGCAGCAGACTCAGGTTGTTCCTCCTCCGAGTCACTCTGTGCCTGTGCAGGCCTTGGTAATGGTGGGGGGCTGTGTGGCCCTGCCCTGTGCTGTTCCTGCTGCAGCTGTTTCCGCAGGATCATATTGTGTAGCAGGGCACATGCAAGGACAATTTGGGTACATGTAGCTGGTGAGTACTGCAAGGCTCCACCGGATATGTCCAGGCACCAGAACAATGACTTGAGCATCCAAACACACGCTCTACTATAATTCTGGTCTGTGCGTGTGCCTCATTATGAAGTTCTTGTTCATGTGTGTTTGCATTTCTGATGGGTGTCATCAGCCATGGCTCCAGTGATTATCCAGCATCCCCCACTAGGTGACCATGAGGGATGTCCCCATTGGCAAATCCCTGATACAGCTGTGTCAGATGCCAGATGTGGGAATCGTGATAGCTTCCAGGGCAGCCAGCACACACATTCATTATTATGCCCTGGGCATCGCACACAACCTTGCAGTTGATAGAGGGGGAAGCCCTTGTGGTTGATGTAGACCCTACCCCGCTCACTGGGTGGTGCTTTGATGTGTATGTGCAAGCAGTCTATAACACCCACTACCTCAGGGTATTCTGCTATTTGGTGGAACAGTTGCATATTGCTGGCCAACGCCTCATGGGTGATGGGGAAATATACGTGCTCACATGTGCTGACATGGCATCCAGGAAATGGTGGAGTACCCTGGATGCTGATGCCTGTGAGATCCCCATCATATCCCCATTTGGCCTTTGGAAGGTACCTTTAGCTAGTATTCTTAGGCCTACACATACCTTGGTATCCACTGGGATGTTTTCCCCTCTATTTGTTCTATGTGTCAGGAGTGGTCAGCACAGCTCAACAATTTTCTGTAGGAGGTCCCTGTCCACCCTATAGCGCTCCACTATCTCCAGCTCATGTAGCCCCTGGTAGGTTAACCTGGGTCTGTACACTCTTCTCCATCTCCTCACTGTGTTTTGGTTGACATCATTCACATCCTCACCACCCTCAGCCTCTTCCACAAGTTGTTGTATGACAGCTATTGCAGCCCCTATCATTTTGTTGATTTGAGTGTTAAAAGTTCCCGCTTATTTACACCGGTGGTGTAGAGTGTGGGAAAAAGCAGAGGGGAAGGTGTTAGCATAGTTTATAGTAGTGTTCTGGGCTGGTCTGCTGCCTGTGTAATTGGCTGATTTTGATAAATTTCACCTGCCAGCTATGCTAGTTCTCCTAGATTACCTTCCTACTGCTGTTTTCCCTTCCCATTGCCTTTCTGTTTAAGCCCAGGGGCGTGCCTCGCAAACAGAGTGCTCAAATGTGCACAGAGCTGCTATTTCCTGGTTTAACTTTTTTTTTAAACCTTTAAAACCCAGTGCGTGGCATGCACACCTGCTTAGGCAATGTAAAGAGTGCTAGGCAGAGTCAGACACACCCCCTTGCTTAGTTGTAATTAGCTAGGAGCAAACCTGAGCCACAGGGCTCCAATGCGCTTGCAGTATGCCTGACACACACCTCTATGATGTCAGCTTACTCTTAGGCTTGCACCAAGCTATTCCTACTCTTACACTGTTGGGACCTGACTAGCATGCTGGGGAAAACTGTGATTCACTATCATTCCCCTCATTTGCATAGGATTGCCTGCTAATGCATAGTTACATGTCTCACACTGAGCCTCCCCCCCTTAGCAACCACTACTCACTGACCATGTTGTCGTCTGCCTGCCATTGACTTGCATGGCAGAATAGTGATTTTAGTTATAATGCTTATTTTAGGTTTATTTTATTATCCCCCCCCGATCTCATTTTTCGTGCCACTGCCCTACGCTTAAGCAGCTGAGATCGGTGAAAAAAAATATAAGCTGATTTTTTTTTTTTTTAGACCATTTGCAATGCCAATGGCTTTATACTTGGCCATTGGCATGCTTCCTGACTCATATGCAGCCTTTATTTGGAGCTGTCACAGCTCCATTTTGGATTTTGCAGAAATGTACTTGGTTACTAACTGAGTACATTTCTGCAGATTGGACTAGTCCTGCACGGCCGGTTGCAAGCTTCCTGGATCACAAATTCACCTCATTTGCATGGACTTCTCCTGAAAATGGGGTGATTTGCATACAGGGGCTTAGTCCGTGAAGGACTAGTGCAGGAGTGCTCGTGCACATGCCTGCAGGCTGTTCCTGGATCGCACGGCAGACATATTGCCTGATAGAGCTCCTGCACTAATCCTGCACACCGTGCAGGGCATACAGAATCCGGGGGAATATTTATAACATCTTTGCATACAGTCTTTAAAAAGTCTTTTAATACTTCTTTTTCTACTTCAGTTGGAAACTGAACATAAATATTCTTTTTTGTCTCTTTATTAACTGTTTGAACAACATAAGAGCTCCATGGATTGTAGTTTTTCTTTGATTCACATTGTTCTAAAACTTTCTGCATATACTGTCCTGATCTGAAAATAATATCACAAAAAGTGACTTTATTAATATGAATAAATGTTCTTACCTCTTTTTGTGAGGTATCCAGTGATGATATTATATTATCCCAAATGTCAAAACTATACAGTTCTTTCTCCTTTTTGCTGCTTATTCTTGCTAAATATTTCTTTCTCCTTAATTCTGTTTTGTTCTATTCTCTTCCTTCTCTTTCTTTCACTATCTCTGCATATGCTTTTTTTCTCCTCTATTATTTCTTCTACTTCTTTTTCTTCTTGTATTTTTCGTTAATATCTCCCCTTGATACAGCTTTTTCACTTCCTGACAAACTTTGGTCAATCATGTCATTTAAATAAACATCCCACAACCCTTCTGACTGAAGGGTTGTAATTATGCATCCAGCCTGTGACTTATTTTATCCTTCAAACAACCACTCCAAAAACAAAAACTCTGAATCCTGTGTTGGCACGACTGCCTCCCCATTACTCTGCAAGTGTGTCTCTCCCTTCTACTTCGGAAACAAACAAAGGCCAGCAAAACGGTTCCAAAGGCTTTATTGGAATAAAGTAGGTGCTGAAAGCACCATAATACTCTCACCACAACAGAACAATATGTTGAAACATAGCCTCAAACTAGTTTCGGTGGAACACCTTCTTCAGTGAGGACAAATAACAAAGACAAACTCCATTGAGCACACTCCATATTTAAATATAATTCCACAGCCAATTAACAAATGGCTTTCCCTTTACTGCATATAATTAGTTTAAAGTGTGCAGAACCTTTGTTGAATAAAATGCACTTCCCATAATGTGTTGATCTAATCAATTATTCAAAACACAAAATATAATATTATGTACATAACCATATAATCATAAATAAATAAACAAATGTTACAAAATATAATATGTGATACAAATATAAGATAAATTATAAATGGTCATTTAGTCCAGGTGGGAATAGAGCTCCCAAATGTATAATCCAGTATTTTTCTTTGTTAGTAAGAATACTTGGCCAACCCAACTGATTCTGTCTATTCCCCTGTATTTTATCAATAACTGTAAATATAAATTTCGCAGATGGATGTTTAATGGAATGTTGGTATAAAGCGTTACTGATTTTATGATTCCGAATATCACTGCGATGTTCCCCTATTCTGATTCTGAGAGACCTAGAAGTTTTACCTACATAGAAAGCTTGGCAATGGCATGTAGCTAAATAAATCACCCAACTAGATGAACAATTAGCAAAGATACGAGTGTCATATATCTTACTAGTATTGGCACTGGAAAATTGTTTAATTTTGTTAACATTTCCACATGAAGAGCAGTGACCACAAGGGAAAGTCCCTAAAAGTTCATCCCCAGTGATAGTAAGTTGTCTATATGTGGCACCCCCACTATCCCGATGTTTATAGTGGGAAAATAGCATGCCCAAAGTTTTCCCCCTCCTGTAAGAAATAGAACATTGTTCAGTCAATATATGACGGAGATGGTCATTAGCCAAAAGTATATTCCAATTATTGTTCAACACATTTCTAATAAGTTGGTGATTTTTCCCAAAAGTAGTAATAAATCTTATGGTATTATCCATAACACCATCCTTCTTATTGTATCGTAAAAGATCCGATCTCTCATATTGATCTGTCCACACCCTTGCTCTAGAAATGTCCCTATACGGGTAACCTCTATCCAAAAATCTCTTATTTAAATCCTGTTTAGCGTCCTCATAATCCACCAGGGAAGAATTAATACGTTTAATACGTAAATATTGTGATTTTGGAATATTGCGGATGGTGTGACGTGGGTGCATGCTTGAAGAATGTAATAATGTGTTGAACTGTGGATATTTCCTATGTATTTTTGTATTTAGGGTATTGTCCTCATTACGATATACCGTAACATCCAAAAAGTCAATAGTTGACTTATGATATGTTATTGAAAATTCAATACCCCAAATATTGTTATTCAAATGTTCCACAAATTCTAACAAATAGCTTACATCCGCACGCCACACCATCCAGCAATCATCAAGATAGCGTCTCCAAATGTCCATCTCAACTAGATATATGTTATGCAGGGGATCGTAAATAAGACATTCCTCCAAGTATGCCATAAAAAGATCGGCATATATTGGGGCAAAGGAGGCCCCCATAGCTGTGCCTCTCAATTGCCAATAACAATCACCCTGAAAGAAAAAAACATTCTTATTGAGGACATGCTCAGACATACATACTAATAACGTATTAAATCCTGGTGGATAGAGATCAGCTTTTTGAAGCCAATAATCTAAAGCCTGTAGGCCAGCCCAATGTGGAATACTGGTATACAACGATTTCACATCTAGAGTACACATGATCCATTCCGGATCCAGTTGGGTATCAACAATGATATTAAGAAATTCAGTTGTATCCTGTATGGCTCTGACCATAGGCAATAGTGGCTTCAAATATGATGTTAAGAATACAGATAGAGGTTCTGTAAGGGACCCATGTCCCGACACAATGGGTCTACCAGGGGGACTAGTGATAGATTTATGGATTTTAGGTAACAAATATAAAATTTGTTTTTGTGGCTCATTAACTTGAAGATGTTGTGCTGTCTTCTGTGAAATAATTCCTTCTTGTACAGCTTCTTGAATAAACTGATCTATATCTTGTTTGAAGCTAGGTGTCGGGTCTACCCCCATGTGCATGTAGCACTTGGTATCTGACAATTGTTTTAGTCCTTCCTGTACATAATAATCAGTATTCAAAACAACCACTGCACCCCCTTTGTCCGCTTGAATGATTACAATTTTATGATTTTGTCTCAATTCCGAGAGAACTTGTCTCTAAAGAAGTAATATTGTTGTGAGCTATATTAGTATCAAAGTGTGGAAAATGTAAGTCTCTCAATACTGCTTGTTGGAAAATCCCTACATTTTTATTCATTGGAGGTTGAAATGTTGATTTTTTAAAAGTAAAATCAGTAGATCTTTGAGTAGAAGAATTATTCTGATCATTGAAAAAGATTTTTAAATTCAATTTCCTACAAAATTCCAACACATCAACAGATACCAAATAATGGTCAGAAAAGAAGCTGGGAACAAAACCCAATCCTTTATTAAGAATACAGTGTTGTTCCTTTGTAAGTATATGATCAGACAGGTTTAAAACATTATCAAATGGTTCAACTATTTGTTCAACATTGTCTGAACTAGTCCTGTCATAGAATCTGTATTCATGTCTACCCTTGTGCTTCCTCCCCCCTCGGGATTGCCCAACATGTCTAAAGGGAACTTTGATTGAGTTTTCTTTTTGAGTGGTGATTGAACACTGGTACCTCCCTCGCTGTCAGTATAGGATGACTCCTCCCCTGATGTACTGGTATAACTTAGGTCATGTTGTTTTAAAATAGACCTAGGTCTTTTCTTTGATCTTCCTCCACTCACCCCTGATCCCAAATCCTTGAATCGCACACTTCTTTGGACTTGAAAGGGTTGACCTCTCTCATAATCATGTGTATCCCTAGAAAATTTTTTAAGTTTTCTTTCTTTTACCATATTGTCATAGGTCGTCAGTTCCTTAGACAACCGATCAACACAACTAGAGTATTTGACACTAGATTTATAATTTTGGCAATCCGTGCTTAAATCTTGAACCCCCTTGAGCAAGAGATCTACTGTTCTCTCATAATAATCTAATAAAATTTTTACAAATACCATTGAACCTTTCCTTAGGGCATCATCCCATTCCTCTGTTAGCCTCTGTTCAGATCTGCCTACAAGAGGACGGAGCTTGATACGAAGACCTCTCGGTGCCAAATTCTTATGAAAATAGGCTTTGAACAGCCTCAAATGCCAAATATTTGCTCTAAGGCCCTTGAGGCCATTTTCAAGCTTACGGAATGCCAAATCACAACCCCCCTCACTGTTAGGGTTGTTTTTGCTTTGGTTGTTGCTTGGGATATCTTCCAAGCCAAATATGGCTATATCTTCCCTATCAGCACACAACCCATGTAATATTTGGTCTAAATCCATAATAAAATTCAATGTGTTGACCGGATGTCCAAGGGAGAGGCCCTATATAGGGATACAATAGATTCAAGGATAAGAGAAAAGGCAAGGAAGGTCTACTTATTAATATTAGTTATTAATCATATAACACAATCATAAAGCCAATTTTTATGGATCATTCAATAATAATATCTAACAGACAGCAAGGGAATGAAGTCACCCAACGACTATACACTAATGTAATGATGTTACATACACCCTTTGTTTACCATAAAATATTCAACATCTCAAATTTACAATATTTAACTCAAGAAAACTTAATAGTCACACCCAACAGAGAATACCCTCATAGATGTAACTAAAAGCAAAGATGTAATCCCTTGACCACAAGCAATGGTCTATTAATCAAATGTAGTGAAACAACTCACAACTTTCCATAGGCCACAAAAAGTAACAGTGATTAATAAAACTGTAATCCAACTACCGTAATAAAGCAGAGTAGAATGCTGAAAATTATGAAAAGCCAATCACATATTATAGATATTTCCATCCAATCACTGTATAAATTTACACAGTGACCAACCTATATGGCTAAAAGGTTATATATTATCGGTTCACTATAAAATATAGGAACCAAGAATATATAGTTACAACCAAACTACAATATGTCCTGGACCCCCAATGGATGAATATGTAAAAAATTTTTTTTGTAGTGTATACCTCCAATGACCAAAATTAGAGTAACTATATTCATAAATCAAATAGAAACAAAAAACCAGTAGGTCAAATATAATCCCAATATGTATATAATGAATCACAAAAGATGTCAAAAAGACCCTTTTATGTCTCATCAAAAATATGTCGGGCATAAATGCAGTAGGTGGTTTGGAAATTAAAATCTACTTCCAACCTATATACACTTCACCATTGCAATAAACATGTGACCCTGAGTTATTGTTTCTATATTGTGATAATAAACTCTTATACTTCTTTTAGTCAACTGACTAATGAATATAAGGAAAAAAGTTACAATTTAAGTATGTATGTATCCATGTAAAATGTAACACAATTGTAAAGAATCAGCAATGCCCTTGCTTTTGAAATATTCCCCATATACATCAAGTCCATATAAATGAACAAGGGTACCTGTATCCAAAGCATTAGTCCAAAAAAAGACTTAATAATTGCCTATTAACAGAGTCCCAAAAAAACATATGTCCATAACATGGGTAATATATTATCCATATTATGATAGTAAACTGTGATAGTACTAAAATAGTACTTATATATCAACTGACTAGCTAATGTATATAGACAATCACCAATTCGAGCATACATATATCGATGTAAAGAACAAAAAAATATGTAGCTCCCTTCTACAAAGACAGCGCCCCTTCTTTACAAATTATCCCATATAAATATAGTCATGAATCATAAACAGAACTACATATATCATACACATTGGTCCAAAAAAGACTTAGTCTTTGCCTAGAGTCCCATGAAACATATGTCCATAATATAAACAGCGTAATATGTTATCATTGATATCCACAATGAAAAAACGAAAAATGTTCCAATTCTCAATAAATGAGAATGATATATAGAAAACAGTTGTAAATAGTCACCGTAGTTCTGTAGGCCTGATATTCCTGTATGGTGACTGCTCACAATATAAGTTCACATTTGGACATTGGTTCCACTTAAAGAAAGCTCCATCCCATAAAGTTGTAATCCACATAAGAAAATGACTGATGTTACAATCCTACTGATCCAAAATTGTCCCGATCCTAAATGAGTCCCAATGTACAAATAATAAAGTGAATCCCACAAAAGCACATTCCTAAAGGCACACTCCCACAGAAAAGACGCCAATCCTACCAACAAACAAAGCGTTATGATGCTCTTGACAAAATATTGGTAGGCCCAATACGCTTAGTTAGTAGCGTTTCTGCGAGGTCACCTTATTAGTGCAACTATTGTGAACAGCATATATTTCAAACATAGTGATAAAAAATATACAGTCCCTTATAAGAAACATTCCAATAATCTATCTAGGCGACCAAAATATACCATCCAATATGGTGATCTTCACGCTTTTGTAGTAGCAAAAAGCACAACTGTCGATTACACACTGAGCGCTCCAAATGTAAAAGATATCGAAGTATATAGAAAAAGTCACCCTTTCTTGCGACCCGCAACTGGGAAGTGCAAAAAATCAAAAAAGATCCTCGGTAAATGGAGAAGAATCCAGTTTGTCAAAGGAGAGGAGTCATCTCACCAACAGCCAAGGAACCAGCGCCAACAGCGAGGAAAACACGTCAGTAGCACACAAACCCACGCACGTTCAAGCTTGCACGGCCCAACATCATCTTGGAAAACAAACAAAGGCCAGCAAAACGGTTCCAAAGGCTTTATTGGAATAAAGTAGGTGCTAAAAGCACCATAATACTCTCACCACAACAAAACAATATGTTGAAACATAGCCTCAAACTAGTTTCGGTGGAACACCTTCTTCAGTGAGGACAAATAACAAAGACAAACTCCATTGAGCACACTCCATATTTAAATATAATTCCACAGCCAATTAACAAATGGCTTTCCCTTTACTGCATATAATTAGTTTAAAGTGTGCAGAACCTTTGTTGAATAAAATGCACTTCCCATAATGTGTTGATCTAATCAATTATTCAAAACACAAAATATAATATTATGTACATAACCATATAATCATAAATAAATAAACAAATGTTACAAAATATAATATGTGATGCAAATATAAGATAAATTATAAATGGTCATTTAGTCCAGGTGGGAATAGAGCTCCCAAATGTATAATCCAGTATTTTTCTTTGTTAGTAAGAATACTTGGCCAACCCAACTGATTCTGTCTATTCCCCTGTATTTTATCAATAACTGTAAATATAAATTTAGATGGATGTTTAATGGAATGTTGGTATAAAGCGTACTGATTTTATGATTCAATATCACTGCGATGTTCCCCTATTCTGATTCTGAGAGACCTAGAAGTTTTACCTACATAGAAAGCTTGGCAATGGCATGTAGCTAAATAAATCACCCAACTAGATGAACAATAAGCAAAGATACGAGTATCATATATCTTACTAGTATTGGCACTGGAAAATTGTTTAATTTTGTTGACATTTCCACATGAAGAGCAGTGACCACAAGGGAAAGTCCCTAAAAGTTCATCCCCAGTGATAGTAAGTTGTCTATATGTGGCACCCCCACTATCCCGATGTTTATAGAGGGAAAATAGCATGCCCAAAGTTTTCCCCCTCCTGTAAGAAATAGAACATTGTTCAGTCAATATATGACGGAGATGGTCATTAGCCAAAAGTATATTCCAATGATTGCTCAACACATTTCTAATAAGTTGGTGATTTTTCCCAAAAGTAGTAATAAATCTTATGGTATTATCCATAACACCATCCTTCTTATTGTATCGTAAAAGATCCGATCTCTCATATTGATCTGTCCACACCCTTGCTCTAGAAATGTCCCTATACGGGTAACCTCTATCCAAAAATCTCTTATTTAAATCCTGTTTAGCGTCCTCATAATCCACCAGGGAAGAATTAATACGTTTAATACGTAAATATTGTGATTTTGGAATATTCGGATGGTGTGTGGTGCATGCTTGAAGAATGTAATAATGTGTTGAACTGTGGATATTTCCTATGTATTTTGTATTTAGGGTATTGTCCTCATTACGATATACCGAACATCCAAAAAGTCAATAGTTGACTTATGATATGTTATTGAAAATTCAATACCCCAAATATTGTTATTCAAATGTTCCACAAATTCTAACAAATAGCTTACATCCGCACGCCACACCATCCAGCAATCATCAAGATAGCGTCTCCAAATGTCCATCTCAACTAGATATATGTTATGCCGGGATCGTAAATAAGACATTCCTCCAAGTATGCCATAAAAAGATCGGCATATATTGGGGCAAAGGAGGCCCCCATAGCTGTGCCTCTCAATTGCCAATAACAATCACCCTGAAAGAAAAAAACATTCTTATTGAGGACATGCTCAGACATACATACTAATAACGTATTAAATCCTGGTGGATAGAGATCAGCTTTTTGAAGCCAATAATCTAAAGCCTGTAGGCCAGCCCAATGTGGAATACTGGTATACAACGATTTCACATCTAGAGTACACATGATCCATTCCGGATCCAGTTGGGTATCAACAATGATATTAAGAAATTCAGTTGTATCCTGTATACGGGCTCTGACCATAGGCAATAGTGGCTTCAAATATGATGTTAAGAATACAGATAGAGGTTCTGTAAGGGACCCATGTCCCGACACAATGGGTCTACCAGGGGGACTAGTGATAGATTTATGGATTTTAGGTAACAAATATAAAATTTGTTTTTGTGGCTCATTAACTTGAAGATGTTGTGCTGTCTTCTGTGAAATAATTCCTTCTTGTACAGCTTCTTGAATAAACTGATCTATATCTTGTTTGAAGCTAGGTGTCGGGTCTACCCCCATGTGCATATAGCACTTGGTATCTGACAATTGTTTTAGTCCTTCCTCTACATAATAATCAGTATTCAAAACAACCACTGCACCCCCTTTGTCCGCTTGAATGATTACAATTTTATGATTTTGTCTCAATTCCGAGAGAGCTTGTCTCTCTAAAGAAGTAATATTGTCGTGAGCTATATTAGTATCAAAGTGTGGAAAATGTAAGTCTCTCAATACTGCTTGTTGGAAAATCCCTACATTTTTATTCATTGGAGGTTGAAATATTGATTTTGCGATTCAAGGATTTGGGATCAGGGGTGAGTGGAGGAAGATCAAAGAAAAGACCTAGGTCTATTTTGAAACAACATGACCTAAGTTATACCAGTACATCAGGGGAGGAGTCATCCTATACTGACAGCGAGGGAGGTACCAGTGTTCAATCACCACTCAAAAAGAAAACTCAATCAAAGTTCCCTTTAGACATGTTGGGCAATCCCGAGGGGGGAGGAAGCACAAGGGTAGACATGAATACAGATTCTATGACAGGACTAGTTCAGGCACTGTTGAACAAATAGTTGAACCATTTGATAATGTTCTAAACCTGTCTGATCATATACTTACAAAGGAACAACACTGTATTCTTAATAAAGGATTGGGTTTTGTTCCCAGCTTCTTTTCTGACCATTATTTGGTATCTGTTGATGTGTTGGAATTTTGTAGGAAATTGAATTTAAAAATCTTTTTCAATGATCAGAATAATTCTTCTACTCAAAGATCTACTGATTTTACTTTTAAAAAATCAACATTTCAACCTCAAATGAATAAAAATGTAGGGATTTTCCAACAAGCAGTATTGAGAGACTTACATTTTCCACACTTTGATACTAATATAGCTCACAACAATATTACTTCTTTAGAGAGACAAGCTCTCTCGGAATTGAGACAAAATCATAAAATTGTAATCATTCAAGCGGACAAAGGGGGTGCAGTGGTTGTTTTTAATACTGATTATTATGTACAGGAAGGACTAAAACAATTGTCAGATACCAAGTGCTATATGCACATGGGGGTAGACCCGACACCTAGCTTCAAACAAGATATAGATCAGTTTATTCAAGAAGCTGTACAAGAAGGAATTATTTCACAGAAGACAGCACAACATCTTCAAGTTAATGAGCCACAAAAACAAATTTTATATTTGTTACCTAAAATCCATAAATCTATCACTAGTCCCCCTGGTAGACCCATTGTGTCGGGACATGGGTCCCTTACAGAACCTCTATCTGTATTCTTAACATCATATTTGAAGCCACTATTGCCTATGGTCAGAGCCCGTATACAGGATACAACTGAATTTCTTAATATCATTGTTGATACCCAACTGGATCCGGAATGGATCATGTGTACTCTAGATGTGAAATCGTTGTATACCAGTATTCCACATTGGGCTGGCCTACAGGCTTTAGATTATTGGCTTCAAAAAGCTGATCTCTATCCACCAGGATTTAATATGTTATTAGTATGTATGTCTGAGCATGTCCTCAATAAGAATGTTTTTTTCTTTCAGGGTGATTGTTATTGGCAATTGAGAGGCACAGCTATGGGGCCTCCTTTGCCCCAATATATGCCGATCTTTTATGGCATACTTGGAGGAATGTCTTATTTACGATCCCCTGCATAACATATATCTAGTTGAGATGGACATTTGGAGACGCTATCTTGATGATTGCTGGATGGTGTGGCGTGCGGATGTAAGCTATTTGTTAGAATTTGTGGAACATTTGAATAACAATATTTGGGGTATTGAATTTTCAATAACATATCATAAGTCAACTATTGACTTTTTGGATGTTACGGTATATCGTAATGAGGACAATACCCTAAATACAAAAATACATAGGAAATATCCACAGTTCAACACATTATTACATTCTTCAAGCATGCACCCACGTCACACCATCCGCAATATTCCAAAATCACAATATTTACGTATTAAACGTATTAATTCTTCCCTGGTGGATTATGAGGACGCTAAACAGGATTTAAATAAGAGATTTTTGGATAGAGGTTACCCGTATAGGGACATTTCTAGAGCAAGGGTGTGGACAGATCAATATGAGAGATCGGATCTTTTACGATACAATAAGAAGGATGGTGTTATGGATAATACCATAAGATTTATTACTACTTTTGGGAAAAATCACCAACTTATTAGAAATGTGTTGAACAATAATTGGAATATACTTTTGGCTAATGACCATCTCCATCATATATTGACTGAACAATGTTCTATTTCTTACAGGAGGGGGAAAACTTTGGGCATGCTATTTTCCCACTATAAACATCGGGATAGTGGGGGTGCCACATATAGACAACTTACTATCACTGGGGATGAACTTTTAGGGACTTTCCCTTGTGGTCACTGCTCTTCATGTGGAAATGTCAACAAAATTAAACAATTTTCCAGTGCCAATACTAGTAAGATATATGATACTCGTATCTTTGCTAATTGTTCATCTAGTTGGATGATTTATTTAGCTACATGCCATTGCCAATCTTTCTATGTAGGTAAAACTTCTAGGTCTCTCAGAATCAGAATAGGGGAACATCGCAGTGATATTCGGAATCATAAAATCGGTAACGCTTTATACCAACATTCCATTAAACATCCATCTGCGAAATTTATATTTACAGTTATTGATAAAATACAGGGGAATAGACAGAATCAGTTGGGTTGGCCAAGTATTCTTACTAACAAAGAAAAATACTGGATTATACATTTGGGAGCTCTATTCCCACCTGGACTAAATGACCATTTATAATTTATCTTATATTTGTATCACATATTATATTTTGTAACATTTGTTTATTTATTTATGATTATATGGTTATGTACATAATATTATATTTTGTGTTTTGAATAATTGATTAGATCAACACATTATGGGAAGTGCATTTTATTCAACAAAGGTTCTGCACACTTTAAACTAATTATATGCAGTAAAGGGAAAGCCATTTGTTAATTGGCTGTGGAATTATATTTAAATATGGAGTGTGCTCAATGGAGTTTGTCTTTGTTATTTGTCCTCACTGAAGAAGGTGTTCCACCGAAACTAGTTTGAGGCTATATCTCCCTTCTACTTCACCACCGATATCGCTATTATACTCTTGCCTGCCCTTTCTCGTTCTACTTCCTCCTTTTATGAAGTTTTAACTCCCTTCATACTAGACATCATCTCAGAATTATCTTTCCTTTGCTCAAGCTGCTCTGTGCTACTTACTTACACCATATTCCTTCCTGATTCTCCAAGTCACCACTGCCCCCAGACTGATAGCAGGAAGTCTCACAACAAACAGCATCCCTGCTCACCACAGAGTAGAGGAAGTTTCCTAATGCCCTGGTAAAATGTTCCCTAGTAGTATAAATACTACTGTAGATCTTCCCTGAAAAGAGGCTACTAACCCAGCGGGACTAAGACATTCAACAAATGAAACTAGTACAAAATTTATATGGAAGGAAAAAAGGGGGTTATTATAGCAATAACCCACGCCTGGGTGTGGGTAATGCTTATTTTACCCACGGTTGGCATGGCTTGGTCCCGAGGGCAAAGCCCGAGGGACCAAACAAAGCCAACCGTGGGTAATTACAGCATTACCCACACCCAGAAGTGGGTTATTGCTATTATACCATGACATTATTTAAGAAAAGAAACTATTACTTTTCTTAAATAATGGCATAGTATAATGCCTGTTTACTGCCCTTCCGCAGATGTCTGGCATCCGCGGCAGTTCTGATGTACTGCGCGCCCGCGCAGTACATCAGAGCTGTAAAAGCAACGGAGAAAGCAAGATCTCCGTTGCTTTTTATTGTTAAGCTATGTTAAATGGGTTTAACATAGCGAGACAGTTTTAAAATAAGCAACGGAGATGTCCGTTGTTTATTTTAAATTGTCTCGCTATGTTAAACCCATTTAACATAGCGAAACAGTAAAAAGCAACGGAGATCTTGCTTTCTCCATTGCTTTTTTTTTAAAATCTGTCTCGCTATGTTAAATGGGTTTAACATAGCGAGACAGCTTTAAAATAAGCAACGGAGATGTCCATTGCTTATTTTAAAGCTCTCTCGCTATGTTAAACCCATTTAACATAGCGAAACAGTGTTTAGTAGAGTTATACTAATGGAAAAAAGTCCGGGCGACCGGACCTTTTTCCATTAGTATAACTCGATTTACAATGTGCACGCTGGCCAATCAGCGTGCACGTTTTAGGGGGGTCATGGTATAATAGAAATTGGTGACTATTGGCAATGGCAGCTATTGATGAAAATAATACAAGTGAGGGTGAGTAGAATTATTGAGAAGATTGTATAGCCACAAGTTTATGGAATCGTTAAGTGTAGGAGCATACAGGAGATGTTATTATTTTAGACTGATAGTAGAAGTTACAAGACAAGAGAGGAAGATTGACATTGGGGTGTATCTCAATGACCTTTGATAAAGTTAATCATTATGATAGCATTAGGTTATTAAAGAATCGTGGTTTTGATAGCAAGGTTATAGGTTTAGTGGAAGAAATGTTCAGCAATTTGTGTATGGTAGCTTGTGCCTATGAACTTTGGGGGAACAGCATTAAAATGGTCTGAATGGTGCAATAATCCAGGTGGAATGCTGCACACTAGAGTTAAGGAGGTAAAGGATTTAACACAGGGCTGGAGATGCACTAGATAGAATAAAATTTAGTAATTCTTTTATGCATGTTATATGCAGATAATATGGTATGCCCAATTAAAGAAGAAAACACAGTACTGCTGGTAATGAATCTTGTACTGATATTTTTAGTTACAGTTGCCATGAAATAAAATGTAAGTGCAATGGATATGGGGGAGTACAAGAAAGCTTCAAATGTAATATAATATGAAAGAATTAGTGAAACTGGGCGTAAAGTTTAGGGGTGGAATATGGTAAAACAGGCTTGGAGGACACCTACAAGTTTGCTGAGAATTTTGTCAGTGTTTAATGTAAGCATATTTATCATGAAGAACCTTGCTGTATATTACCTTTAATCAGTTAAATACATGTCTGGTCTGTAACTAAAAGTCTCTGTGAAATAGTCAATGCACTCTATGGACCTCTAACTAAGTTAGCCACTGTCCCCTTTTGCTTGACCAGTAAACTATATTGCATATGGCAGTTATTCAGTCTCAGGAAGTGACAGAAAACCTGTTTTATTTGCATCTCTTTGATAATTGCTTTGTTCTGGCTATAAACCAATTGCTCTTAGTTGAAAAATGACCTGCTACATACACATTTCACTTGTGACTCTTATTCCAACCCCCCCTCCAAATGACCTTACTAATGCTTGACACATACTTCTGTTTCTCTTTTTCTACTTCCCTATCTTTATTTAATATTTAGTCCCATTTACAACTATACAACACAAACCACCAGCACCAGTCAAAACAAAAAACCAAATGATGAACACACGAGACTATGGATCAGGCAGCAGCCTCTCTAATGTCTCTTTTTTTTTTCATCCCTCAGGACTTCATCAGTGGTGATTAAATGCTGCTTCTTTTTATCACTTTTAATACACCCTCCTCCCCCCTCAATATTTAATTTAATTAAATTTTTAACCACAAAACCAACAACCAAAATGAAAAAAATGATAGCACATGTTCCAAAAGAATAATACTTAACATATCACTCACCAGCTCCACAAGAAAAATATATATTACAACCATTTAAAATAAAAAAATAGAATTATAAATGTTATTAAAACAATAATAAAATTATGTTGAATATAAAAGTATTAAATATAAGCAATTAATTATAAAAATTAAATATAAAAATGTGGGCACAACACAAACTTGCTATAAAATTATGTGGAAACATGAACATAAGCACAACACTAGGTTTCCTTGTGCAACACTGCCATCAAGTGGACATTCACTCTTTTTGAACTATAATTTTCCAGCTCTCATCCTGAGTATTGGGGCAATGGATATGTGCTCATTCAGTCCCGGGAACCTATTAGCTTCTAAGACCAGTTGCCAGTAAAGTTCCCTGACCTCAGTCCTAGTTTCCCAGGGACCTCCTCTTGGGTCCTGCTCCACATTTTCTAGTAAAAAGAAATAGAGATTAGCACTACCAACTTAGGGAGTGTTTGTACAAGGCAGTTTTCATGTCTTTGTTCTTAATTTCATTAAGATGTTCATATTTATTATTTTATTTTTATTTTACATTTGTTAACCGGGAAAATACAGCTGGACTAGGTCTATTTTCAGTGGAGGCCCGGGGAGGAAAAGCTCCACAATTAAGAAGACATTTATACAATTACAGATATACATACATTCATACAATTTGAGATATTCATACAAGACAGGTAGTAGTGAAAATGTATTTACAAGTAGAGTTATTCTTTACTTTGTTAACTATAGTTAAACATGCAGTGCAAGACTAAGATACAGTTTTGAGAAATAGTACAAGGGTTCAGTGAATGGGTTTAGACAGATATTTTTCAGAGTTTGGCTTCAAGTAGTTACCAGGATTTTGCAGGACAAAAGGTACATTTTGAGATAGTTTTACAGAGGTAGTAAGAACTGCTTACAGATGTAGTAAGTATGTATAGAAGGGGGCAAAAAGAACAATATGATATGTGATGAGTCAGTGATTCAATGTGCATAGATATAGTGTGATATTTAGACTGGAGTAGATTGATAGAAGATAGAAGAAAGGTACAGGGATTGTTATGTGATACATGGGCAAATCCAAGTTGCCCTGAGATGAGATTTGAGTGATTGTTTGAAGTTTGCATTTGTTGTTGTGGAGGTTATATTGGTGGGGAGATTATTCCATTTTTTGGCTATGATGTGGGAATATAGGGCTTTTCCTGCAGTATTGTTAGCAGTAGTAACACTGAGTAGGGGTTTATTGAAAGAGCGTAGAGGGCGACTGGAAGAGTGGGAGGTTATTAGGTTACTGAGGGCTGGAGTTTTGTCTGGGTGGTTTCTGACGTTAAAGGCATAGGTGAGTTGTTGGTAAGATAGTAGGTTAGGAAGTTCCAGCCATTGAATTTCTTTTAGTACTTGGCAGTGATACGTTCTAAAGGGGGAATTATTGGCATATTTAGCTATTTTGTTGTAGCATGCTTCTAACTTATCCAGATCTGATTTTTTAGTGTGGGTTAGGATAGGTGCAGCATAAGTAAGTGTCGATAGGAGGTGTGTTTGAGCTAGAGTGATACGTGCTTTTTCTGTGAGATAGTTTTTGTGCCTGTATAGGGTTCCCATTTTGTGCCTGTATAGGGTTCCCATTTTCTTATGAACCTTTTGAATAGTTTGTGCTATGTGAAGATCAAATGATAGGTTGCTGTCTATTTCAACTCCTAGGAGTTTTGTGTGAGTGGATGGAGAGATGATAATGCCATTCCGAAATAAAACAGAGAAAGTGGAGGGGAGGATTTAGTTTTATTAGGTGTGAATAGCAGAAGTTTGGTTTTGTTAGGGTTAAGTATAAGTTGGATGTTGGTGATCCAATTTTCCAATCCTATATTCTCCTTTTCAACTTTCTGATAGTTTTATCTACATAAAATGCCCCGCAGCACTTGCAAGTCGCTAGATAGACTACTCCTACACTATAACAGTTGGGATACGTGTTTGCTTGAATAATCCTATCCCTACCTGCAATGTGTATAGTTTCCTTATTCTCAATATAGGGGCATTGGGAACAAGTCCCACATCTGAATGCACCTTTTTTCTTACTATTTGGTAATGCTTTCCTATTCTCCAATAAGTCTTTCACATTCCTACCCTTCCTATAAGTAAACTGAAGGGGTGCTTTGAAAAGTACTTCCAAATCTGAGTAACACCCACATTTTTCGCAGTGTTTTGTAATAACTTCCCTGATACCAGGAGTGTCATAACTGAAATTGATAACAAAAGTCCCCCCTTGGTTTGTGGATTCTTCCGTGATGTCCCCATTTTTACTGTTGTGATTACTAGTATCACACCCATTATCAAGTGTTATGCCTAATATAGGACCATATTTCCTAGATCTACCTTCATTCACTTCTTTCATAACTTCCTGTATTAATTCCTGTGGATATTTTCTTGCAAGGAACATATTTTTTAATTTTGACTTTCCAAGTCATAGTCTACATCCATCGAGGTCATCCTTGAACCACGTATAAATGGTCCCTTAAGGATACTTCTCTTTTGCCTAAAAGGATGTGAGCTGCTTTGCACTATATCCATTTATAATCACAACCCTCCCTAATAGTACCTAGTTATTCCACATTGTATCTTTTTATTTTTCCAAATAAACCCTCATTTCTTCATATTTTGACTACATTATTATAACCTAGCCTTTAATACCCCTCTATTCCTTACATTCCAGAGAAGACACTAGGCCAATCTACCTCTCTTCTTTTATAGAAAATACTTCTGTCCTTACCTATCCTCTTACAGCTTTCAGAATTCACCATCAGTGAACCTCCTACTGTCCTACAACTTCCTGTTTCCTTCTTCATTGCTACCTCATCACCACCTGACATCTATAAAATACAGATTCCGGTACTTAATTATGCTAGTCTTCAGCTCATCCTCTATTCTTGTCCTCCTGCTGTGCCATCTTTCATCTTACCATGACTCAATAATATCTCACAGCATCTCTCCAACCCTGTGCCAACCACCTATCCATACTTCCTATTTACACTCTCCACACATTGCACCAAACCTGTTTAATATTGCTTCTCACCTTTATTCCAAATATAGACTGATTAACTGCACTTCAACTCAAACCAAAACAAAATTAAGTGTAAGAATACTCTCAAAAAAACATGTATTCTTATTTCCCCAATATACTAAAATCCTTCTAGAAGGAGATATATATACCCTAATCCTGGCCCTACCTATCAAAATGAACATAAAGATAATTCTGTGCCACATACTTCTGTAACCCAACAACAGCCAGTCCCCAACCCTGGTGATCTAAATTTTGCTGCTATAAATGTTAGAAGTATAAGAAATAAAACTGTTGAACTCCATGCCTGAATTACCCAACATAAGCCTGATGTTCTCACTGTAACTGAAACTTGGCTTAAACCCGACATAAATGACTCTGAAGTTATGCCTCCTGGCTATAATATCATCCATAATAACTGTATAAAGAGGCAAGGTGGTGGTATTGCATTAATATTTCCCAGTACTTACCACATTCCCCCTTACAGCAAACCAACACCAAAATTCAGTTCATCAGAACTTCTTATTGCTTTCCTCAAAATAAACAATTATAAACAAATATGTATTACTGTCCTTTACATCCCTCCTGGTGACAATACAGCTATACTGGAAGATATCATACATTGGATATCCATAACATTTCCACAAGGAAAAATATTACTAGGTGATGTGAATGTCAATTGGTTGGACATAAACTCTAATTCCCCTTCATCTAGTATAAACTTATATGGTTTCACACAACTAATTAATAGCCCCACACATTATAGCAAGATATCAAGTTCTCTATTAGACTGGATGCTGGTATTAGACCCCAGCAAATACTCCACCGCAGGTACAATGTCAGACTCTCTCAGTGATCATCTCCCAATCTATACAGCTAGACATATCACACATCCAGTTAAACAGCGCATTTATAAAACATGTAAAATTTCCAAGTTTAACCCAGAAATGTTCATTACTTCACTATCATCTATTAATTGGAACTTCCTAACAATCCTCCCCTTAGAAGATGCTGTAATTGAATTCAATACAACTTTTCACAATATCCTAAATAGACTTGTACCTTCTAGAAGGAAGAGACTGAGAACAAATAATGCAATTTGTCTATCCAAAAAGAGTCGAATGCTAATGCAGGATAGAGATAAAGCATGGAAAGAATGTCAAAAATATAAAACACCTCAGTATCTTGAAAACTTCAGAATGCTTTGCAATCATACTAAAAAGCAAATAAAATGAAGACAAAACTTTATACCATAAATACTATAATAACTTTCAGAATAATACTAAACATAACCCTAAAAACTTTGGACTTGCATTACAGAAATCTTACATCCCAGCCAAAAATTCAATGCAAACTCTTCTCCCAGTAACTCACCATGCAATGCCACTATACAGTTCGACTCTTATTTTATAGATAGTATATTTCTAATCAAGGATTCCTCAGCATCTAATTCCAACCCTGCCCAATAGCCACATATCACCACAACCACTTTCACCTTCAAACCTGTGCTCATATCCTGTATAAAACTACTCTCAAACTTAAATCGAGCTCTTCTTCAGCTAATGATCTTCCAAGCCAGTACTTAAAAACAGCAGCCAATAGCATTGCCTAACCTGTCTCAGTCCTTATAAATAGGTCAATCTGGGAATCCCACATTCCCTCACTCTGGAAAAAAGTCACACATTATCCCTCTACACAAAGGAGGAAATTCAACAGACATTAATAACTTTAGATCTATAGCAATTCTATCTCCCCTCATCAAAATACTTGAAAAATGTATTCAAAAACAATTGCTAGACTATCTCCTGCAGGAAGACCCCCTAACTCCTACACAACATGGCTTCTGTCCTTCCCATAGTACTAGCACTGCCCTTCTAACCTATATAGATACTATCAGTAAAGCTAGAGATAATGACAAAATAGTCTCTTCCTTATTTATAGACTTGCCTTAAGCCTTTGACACAGTTTGTCACAGCAAACTTCTACTTCAAATGTCCTTACTAGGTTTCTCTAAGCCCACCCCTTCTGTGGTTCAAAAACTACATGTCCAGTAGGCATCAGTCTGTAAAATGGTACTCTATGCTCTTTCCTTACCTCCCAGTCACCACTAGTGTACCACAAGGCTCTATCCTTGGCCCCTTCCTCTTTAACATTTTTACCAATAGCCTCTATATATCCATACAACAGGCCACCCTAATACAATACGCAGATGATTCCACTCTCATTTGCACATCTGACAACATGGTATGCCTCCAAATAATTACTCAGAAAGCTTTAACAGCCACTGAAATATGGCTTGATAACTCACAACTCATGCTCAACTCAAAAAAGGCCAAACTACTACATTTTTCCTCCAAATCTCTCTCTTGTGAAAAAAACAAAATGTAAAGTCCTCTCCCTTGATATTACAACCACTGAAGTCACTTCTCATACCAAACTATTAGGAGTGCTACTGGATAATACTCTTACATTCGACCTGCAGATACAAAATTGCATAAGAAAAACTCAACAACTAGGGATGCTTTACAGAGCCAAAAACTTTCTTACAGATACAACTAAAACTACACTTGCCGCTACTTATCTCCTCCCACACTTCTCTATGGTGCTCCCATCCTTACTAACCTTCAGGCTTCACAAAAATTAAAACTTGGACAATGCTATAACAAAGTTGCTAAATTTTCAGCACATACCCTTTTCAGAAACCACCACTGTATAGCACTGGAAAGCCCTATTTGGTTAGAACTATCACATCAACTAACATATACACAGCTTCTTACCACCTATAAAATTATTCAGCATCCATCTGTCTGTCCAGCACTAAAAAAAGTTATACAAAACTATGTTCCCAGTCTGTTATTGTGATTCAGAGACCAAAAATTCCCATATGTCTACAAGCCTAGCAAATATGCTGGAGATTGCATGTACTCATACAAGTTTGCTAAGATATAGAACATCTTATCTGTATCTATCAGGTCTATATCCTCCCTCCCGTCTTTCAAAATCACACTGAAAGACTTCTGAGCTAAAATCTGGCTCTGTTCTTGCTCAAAACCAGGATAAACTATATTCCTAAATGTGAACAAGTACCTTTTTATTCCTTATACCTCCTTACTTTCCCTTCTTCACTTAACTTCCTTACTGCTAGATAATTTTCTTCCCTGACTTTCTCACTAAATATATCATAAGCCTGTTCTTCCCTCACGTCATATTGCAATTCCTATTTGTATTAGACTAACTTACCTTTAATTTCTCTAGAAATTGTCTAAAATTTTCTAAATCATTTAACATTTATATACCTTTATTGATTCTTAACCATTGCATTTATGTTATGTCTAATTTGTTATAATTATTTGAACTATAGATGCTTTTGTTTTATTTTTTGATATTGTAAAATTATTGTTCTTAAAATGCTTTGTAATAATTTGGTGCTTTCCCCCTGGGCCTCTGCTAAAAATGAGCTTCTACCCAGTCAGACTTTCCCTGGAATCAAATGCCAATAAATAAATCAATCAAAATTTAAATGCTGTTATCAACATTTGGAAAGCTTACAACATGACAGAAGAAGATATAGCTTAGTAAGTCACCAATTTTTATTGAAATAGCAATATACAGGACACTTTTGTAGGGTTCTTTATTCAATGGAGTGAGAATGTGTCTTTTTACGATGCATCCAGCTTAGTTTATAACTTTCTTATATTTAAGAAATATAGTGAAGATACTGTGGGGACAAGTGGTGTTTTATGAAAATTAGTGACAAGGAACTATAAAGAATTTATGAACGGAGGAAAATGAAAAGAAGGTAGAAAGAAACAATAATTATACAACTAAATGGATACGTTGGAAGGGAGAAATAAAGAAAAATGGAGATAATAGAAAAGTATAGTCTAAGAACTATTTATATTGATATATGGGAAGTTGGATTGGAAATTAGGAAAACGTATATTGTGAAAGAAAAAAAAGGTGGAAAATGAAGGGAGAATGTGTGATTTCATTTGGGGGTTGGCATATAATAAGATCCCCTGTAAAAGGACAGCTGTGGTGAAAGAAAGCATTGTTCATTTTTGAGGGGGGGGTAATACATTTAATATGATTTGGGAGGTGTTAGCATGAAAATTGGGGTAGATAGAGTGACTGACATAAACAAGAAACTTTTGCTGGAAGATTGGTATGAGAATTCTAAAAAAAGCAAAAAAGTAAAAGGATATATAGAATAGTGATGCAATAAACAGATGGGTAATGGAAAAAGAGACACTGAAAAGTACATAATAATAAAAATATTGCATGGGAAGAGAGTTAAAAGGTACTGAAGTACTTCTAGGAGAGCTGGGATATATATAAAATAATTTAGGATTTGGATGAAATTGTTTATTAAACTGGTAAAAACACTGGTTGAGTAACAGAGTGAGCATAAAATGTGAGGAGATATAATTATGCATTTTTTGATGACGATGATGATGTCTGGAATAGAACAGTTTGAATATTATAGTAAAAGGATCCTTAATTTTGTAATAATTGTCACCTACCTCAGCTGTCACCAACTGAAGCTGATGAGATTTTGGTTTAATGTCTCATCCAAAGGACAGCACACTGAGGGGTGTAGCAATGCCCTTATGATGCACTGCAGAGCCAGTATGGGAAATTAACTTAAGCACCTGGCATGGTAAATAGAACCCCCAGTGTTCTGATCTTCCGGAATAAAAGGTGATTATGCTATCCATTTTGCCACTGATACTATTAAGTAGATGGCATGAGACACAGGTTATAAAAAGTTAAAAGCCAAACTACAAGATATTTTAGGTTTTATGTTGTAAATAACAAATAACATCTGAAAAAATATATAAAGTTTGCTTTGCAGTAGAGACCATCAGGGGGATTCAATAAAGCTTACATGATAAATTTTACCATATGTGCATCGCTGCATGATGCGTACATGGACTTGTAAAGTTTTAGATTCAGAAAACTCTGCAAACCACTCATGCACAGATACAGAAACTTTCATGGCATGCAGTTTACAGCATAAGTAGCTGAATTTTATGCTAATGAAACAAATCAACACGGTGGAGCAATTCAACAACCTGTAAAGCAACTGTGCAGACTCCTTGTTCATGTTGGCTGTGTATTCAAAAATTTTCCGAATACAGCCACAGAAAGGAGTCTACACAGAAACAAGAGCAAGTAAAAGCTCTTACGTTTGTACAGACAGAACTGTCTTTAACATGTAACACCACACATATCCTGACCTAATAACACAGGGTCGATGCTAGGAAATCAGTGTAACAATCATAATAATGTCGTTTTAAGTGCCATTACATAAATGCAACTTCACTCCCCCAGCCCCAAATGAAAAATATACTTGTAAGTGATGCAGGCTGCTAAAATGTGTAAACCTCCATGAGATAGAGTATTATACTGCAATGTAAGCATATGCAGGATGTAGCTGATGGATTACAGTATACGTTACAACAATGGGCTTCCGTGCAGTTTCCCTGCCCACACAATTACTAGCCATGCAGATTCCAGGCTGTCAGCACAATGAAGATGTAAATGCGGTCAAAACCCATTAGAATTGTTGAATCTCAAAAAAGAATAGCCATGTAGAGATGTTCACTTTGTAGGTGTAGTGTTTGTGTTGAATGCATGGCAACAGTGAATGCTGACATCAGGGGTGTGTGTCAGGTTACGCTTGCAAAGGTGAACATGTAGGGCTGTGAAGGAGGGTGAAAGTGCATATAAGTTGTGCACAATTCCTAAGTTCTGTGTCATCCTCATTATTTGTTAGTTAAAATGTGTGGCCTTGTGGTCTCTATCCTGTTTACGTTTTTTTTTTTTTACTTTTGCTATTGTTTGCATGATATGCTGCTTGGTGCAACTACAAGATACAGAGGAATGAATGGCAGGTTTCACTGTGTTGTTATGTAGCTATTCCTGTGGCAGTATAAAACAGAGAAGAAAGTGCCCAAAATAAAAGAACTGTTAATCACAAAGATAGGCACTAGGAAGACCACCAACACTCACAGGATAAAATTGTTCTAATGTTCCAAAATGAAGCAACAAGCACATAAAAACCTAGTGCATATCTTTGTGATTAACGTTCTTTTATTTTGATCACTTTCTTCTGCATTTTATACTGGCTATTGGTTCCGTTTTGGAGATGGATGGATTTCCTACTTCACCAGGAGCTACTGTAATTAGAGAAGGTGATATCAGAGATTTAAGAAAGCTGGTTGGCCAGCTTACACAACTGGTGGAATTATTGACTCCAATTTGCCATTTTGTTGTTTCTTCAGATTGAAACACCTCGTTTGCATGTAACCAGGAGGTGTGGCCACAGAAAATAAGCGAAAATGAGAATAAGTGCTCCATTAACAGTAAGAATGGTTTTAGCTCTCAAAGAGAGGTTACCTTTAATGCCAATGAAGACAAGAATGGATTTCCCCAGATTTTGCTGAATGGAAGCAATGAGAGTCCTAACAGTGAACAAGTCACAAATACTACTGGACATCAAATACGAAATGAATGGAGACAAGGTGACTGTATTTTTAATAATGTTACGGACGGTGATTTGGGTAGCTGGCTGATTAAAACGTTTCGTTTTAACAATGGTCAGCCTAGTTACGATGAAAATTACAGTGATATTTATTCTAATAATGTTAACAAGTTGTATAACTTTTTATTGAAATACAGAACACTGGATATTGATAATGCATATTTAAAGGAATGCATTAAGTTAGCAATTGTGCCAAAGGGTTTGCGGGTTTGGAAATACCCTAATAATGTACAGGATGGCTCTGATTGCCATAAAGAATTGGTGAATATCTTTGACAAATGTGGGATGGAAATTATAAGAGCCATAATTAGACAAAATGAGAAGGAAATGAATACATTATTAGGGCATATTGAATGTATCGATCAAGTTATTGTGAACGATTTAATATTTACTGTAGAGGAACATAAAAACAAATACTTAGAACTAAGGGACAGGGTGATAATATGTATAAGGCTGTTTTTAACAGGAAAAAGAAAAAATTGGATAGGGACAGACTGAAGTATGAGGAAAACCGCTGTTACCCTAAACCCAAAGCAAACACAAACTACCTGACTAGCTGGAGTAATGAATCAGAAGGTACTGGAAGGGATGATTTTAATGAAAATGCTAATTATATTAACAACAATAGGGGTCACTATGAAGAGGGTAATAGGCCAAGAGACCCTGGTGGTTCCCTCAATTTTCAGGACCCTTTAGAGTATCCCACCCTCTGGAGGTCCAAGAGGTTGAAGAACAAACAGCCTGTCTATTACAACCAGGACGGATGGAGGGGGAGTGACAGAGGGAGATACTGAATGAGTATGAGATACTGAATGAACATGAAACAGATGCAGCTAGTGTTATTATTAAGGAAGGTTTTAAAGTAACCTTCAAGGGTTACAACATTTTTAATTACAGTGAACTACACATTAATGAGACACATTTCAGTTTATTTTCCAAAGGTTTTAATTTTGTTCCAAAGATAAAATGTGATATTAGTAGGCTTATTATTGGCATCAAGTTGTTTTTATGTAATAAGAATTTTGAGTTAATGTTTGATCTCAACTATAAGAGTTACAATGATAGTAATGCTTTGTGGAGAAGGAGCACATTTAACCCACCCTACACCTCCAACTTAAAAACTTTGAAATTATGGCTGAGAGGGAATTAAGGGATGGTGTTTTAAACAATAAGGTTATCCTAAATTTAACTAGGGGAAGAGAGAGATTTATTGGAAAAAATTGAGGAATAATAAATATTTAAGTGTAATGAAACCTGATAAGGGGGTGGGACGGTGCTTATGAATATAATTATATATGAAGCCAAAATGATGGATTTATCACAGGATGTCAGTAAATATATTAGAGTGTCAAAAAATTAGAGTAATACAGCCTACAGATGGATTTGTTTAGCTTTGAATGATCTATTAATTGAAGGGTTGATTGATTTGGACACATTTACATTTTTACAAAATGACAAACCCCATGTTCCATCTATTTTTGGAATTCCCAAAGTACACAAGAATTTATTAGATCCACCTCTATAACCTATTGTGTCAGCTGAAGGTTCTATAACTGCTCCTTTAGCCAGATTTCTGGATGTTAAACTTAAAAAGTTGTCTATAGAGGGTAGGACGGTGTTGAAAGATTCATGGGATTTATTTAGAAGTGTCAAACAGAATTTTTATCAGGATAGTATGATATTTATTACTATTGATATCGTTGATTTATTTGGTTCTATACCCCATAAGCGAAGGCTTCAATGGTTTAACGAAGCATTAAGAATATTGAGGGCATTAACACAAAATGACTTTCGTACCTGTTTGGAACTTATTGATATAGTACTGAAAATCAACTTTATATATTTCTAGGGAGGATTTTTTCAACAGGTTAGTGGGATAGCCATGAGGTGAGATGTTCCCCTATCTATGTTAACTTAATCCTGTCAGTCTGAGAGGAGAAGTTTTTCTTAAACAGTCAATATAAGGACTGTTGGATTTTATACAAGCTTTTTCTGGATGACATTTGTATAGTTTGGGTTGATACCGAGGAAAAATTTGCTGAATTCTTTAACTACATTTCTGGCTCCACTAATTTATTTACACTTTACATATGATATTGACTATGAGAAGGTGAATTATTTGGATGTGACTATTCCCAAGGACAATGGAAAGTTTAGGTCACATGTTTATAGGAAAAAGGCCTATTGCAATTCATGCCTTCATTATACAAGTGCACATCCATATAACCAAAAAGAGTGTAGTTAAGGAACAATTTGTGAGAATAATTAGGATGACCTAGGATGACCAAGATTTTGATAATGAGTGTGAAGTTTTGAGAGGTATGTTTATTGAGATGGGCTACCCCATAAACTTAATAGATGATGTTCATCGTGAGGTAACAGGGGGCAGGATGGATAAGTTTGCACCTATTCTTGGTATAGAATTTCCCACCTCTGATAACAATAAGTTGAATACTGGCTCTTCAGAAGTACCGGTAGGGATGGACAATAAATATGAGCACCCTTTTGTAACAGATTTTAATGGTGACGCTGGAGTTATTAAAAATATTATGCAGAAGGAATGGGTTAAATTTGCAAGGTTATCCAACCATAAGCACATTTTTGATAATCTTTTGAAGTGTACTTTCAGAAAAGGTTTAAATGTTAAAGATTTATTGGAGTATAATTGGATGAACAACAACAGACAGAACAATGTTGGTACATTTAAATGTGGAATGTGTCCACAGTGCCCTTTTGTTAGCAACACAGAAGCTATATTTGTTGTAGCTAAGGATAGATATATTTTAACTAGAATGTATAGTACATGTGACTCCAGTGGGATTATATAAATTGCTATGTGTGTTAAATAAAATGCATTCTATGTGGGAAAGACAGAAAAGAAGCTCAAAAGAAGAATTTACAAACATATTTATGACACGGAATAAAAATCAGAAAAGTGCTTTATTTAAGCACACTCTTATTTGTCCATCAGCTAAATTCCTATTTTCCGTCTTGTAAGTTATGCCAACTGATGCTAGGGGGACTTGTGGGAGACTGAAACTGAATACAGAGACGTATATTGACAAATTATTTTAGAAGCCAATAAACCACTTGGCCTGAATGATACTGTGTCCCTCACCCCAGTATTCAAATTAAGAGCAGCTAGACTATAATTTTTGGTAATTGGTTTTAGTGATATGGTTTTATGACTTGGTATATATTTAAATGATAAACATTTTTCATATTTTATTAAACATTTTGTAAAATATTTCATTTAACTTCACAGTTCAACATTTCCTTAAGTGCAATAACCAATTTTGGTCAGCAGATGGAGGGAGAGGATTAGGAATTTAATGTGTTTGGTTTTTATAGTAATTTATTATACAGGAATCTTAATAAGCAAAATTTTAATAAACATATATTTATATATTTTATATTCAATATACATTTTTACACTTTTACACACTGTATATATTTATTTGTATTTTGTACTATGAATTTTGTTCTTATTTTTACAAGTTTGAACAAATTATTTGGGTTTTAATACTTAATTAACAAATGTTTTTTATTGGTGGTTCTTGTTAATTGGGTAGATATAAAATGGGTGTTTTTATCCAAGTTTAATTTATATATAAAGAAGTCTCTTATATGGATGAAAATGCGGTGACTCATTAAGGTGTTTTTGTGAATGTGGATCTGCTTATACTTTTATGTGCTTGTTTCTTTGCTTTGGAACATTAAAATAATTTTATCTTGTGAGTGTCGGTAGTCCTTCCTAGTGTGGCAGCACATGTATGTATTAGGACTGGAATACAGATTATCCTGGGTTTGGCTAAAGGGTGTGCAGCTTTTTCTTCACTTTTTATGGTCCATATTTCTGTGATATCCTGAGAAGGAGGAAATATCAGTTTTGCCTATGCTTACCTTATTTATTCGAATGTGCATGTAGATGCATGAAGGTGTGCATAGCTGCACATAGAGCACTGATGTGCAAGTAACAGGTGTGTTTAACAGATTCAGGTTATAGCATAAACAGGTGAATTACATGTTAATCAACTAATCCAACATGGTGGAGCTATTCAACAATGTATAAATTATCCATGTAGTCTACGTCCTGTTTTTTCCTTTATGCTTCAATACCACTGGAGTACAGACAAGAACATTTTAACTGACACAATGCTAGGGGCTGCTGCAGCTATTCTACATCTGCATGTGCTAGAGGCTGAAGCCAATGCTGCTGGTGCTGCTGACAATAGACCTAGACCAAGAAAGAGAACAGTGTTCAGGCCCAGGGTAACTTTCCAGGTGCTACATTAGCTGGAGATTGAAAAATGCTACAGGATTACAAGAACTCTGTGAGCTCTGCCACCCTCACCTCAGAGCCAGAGCCAATTGAGGGGAACCCATCACAGTGAAAACTAAGGTATGTTTAGCCCTTAGAATATTAGCTACAGGTACATTTCAAAGACCAGCTGGGGATATGATGGCTGTGTCACAGACATTAGCCTCCAGGATCATCCACTAATTTCTGAATGCTATGCTAATACATGCCAGTGAGCACATATTTCCCCTGTACATCTAAAGAGAGGGCCAGCAATATCAAACTGTTTTACTATGTAGTGCACTACCCTGAAGTACTGGGTGCCATAGATTGCACTCATGTACACATCAAGGCACCACCTGGTGAGCACGGTAGAATCTACATTAACTCCAAGGGATACCCCTTCATCAACTGCCAGGTCATATGTAATGCTCAGGGAATTATCTTGAATGTGTGTGCTGGCAACCATGGCAGTTATCATGACTCTCATATCCAGCACACATCCCAGATGTACCAGATTTTTGCTAGGGGGGGCGTCTCACAGGGCCATTTACTGGGGGATGTTGGCTATGCTCTGGAACAGTGGCTGATGATACCCATCAGAAGTGCACACACACCCAAGGAAGAATGCTATAATGAGGCACACTCTCAAACTAGAAACATCATAGACCATGTGTTTGGGCTTCTAAAGTCATGGTTCCTTTACCTAGATATATCCAGTGAAGCCCTTCAGTATAATCCACACACATGTACACAAATATTCACAGTATGTGCTATGCTACACAATCTGATCCTGTGGAAACAGCTGCAGCAGGATCAGCAAGGGGAAGGCACACACATCCCCCACCAATGGCTAGGTCACATCAGCCACAGTCAGAAGAAAACTCAGAGGAGGAACCACCAGCTGCTGTTCCTGTAGGCAGATGTAGGCATGCTCAGTATGCCCTTGCTTTGGCTAAGAGACAATGCATAATACATTCACTGACCACCTAAGCACCTAATACCTTTCTCCTACTCACATACATATAGTAAAATTGATGCCAGGCAACTCACACAACCTTTTCCTCCCATGTATTGGCTGTGTACTGCTTGCATCAGACAGAACCAGCCCTGAACTAAAGGTTTGCCATTTGCTGCTTTTGCAAGGTAAGTACTGAACCTAGAGTGTATTCTTTAATAACATTATGGCATATCCTTGTAGTTCCTAACTTGGTACAGTACGCAAGTAAATAGTGATGGATTTGTACAGAAAGTACCTTAACATGTGACACCAGACACTTATTTTACTTATATTTGCCCATTAATAAATAGTAGGCCTTAGGTATGAAAGATTCACACAGCCATACCTCTGAAGAATTTTGATGTTCCCTGCATGGCCTTAGTTTAGCACCATACCTTTGTTTTTTTTAATCATTAAAGACAGAAGTTAGAAAGTGATGATACACATTGCAGTTTCAGCTTTAGACTTGTTTGTGTCATAACAGTAACTTAGCTTTGTTCCCCCCACCCCCAAAAGAGGAATGTACCCTTGTTCCTGCCATAACAGTAACTCAGCTATGCTACCAGCAAAAGAAAAATATATACTTGTTTGCGCCATCCAACCTGGACTGCATATCATATTAATACCAGCTAATATCCTCTCACATGTTAAGGCCAATGATATAGAATGGCTTACACACTGCATGTGTTAGATAACTGATGAATGATCAAGAAACACAGAAAGGTAACACAGAGCTGTATATTTGTAAGCATAATTATGAGAGATTGTGTGATCACTAACTGCTCTATGTCCAAATATAATAAAGATAATTAAATGTAGAAATCACAGCTGATAGTTTGAAAGCAGTGTACAATCTGATGCAGTTGGTTGTGTGAAGAATGACTTCAGTTTGTTGATGCAAAGCCATTTGTGTGGCAAAGAGGACTTATGCATCCTCTCTGTTTTATGAAGTTGTATTGGTATAAGGGTTCACATCCTGACATATGTCGAAATTTGTGATGTGTACTATCAAGTTTTACTGTGCTTTTACAGATTTTGTATATGTGTTCCTTACTTTTAGTATCTTTTCCTCTGTCTTCTTTTAATTCCAGTTTTTGACAATGCATCACATCCCGAAAAACCATTTGGCAAAACTTATCTGTTTGTGCAAAGCAGAACATAGTGGAAACAGGGGGGGAAACCAGATTGCCTAGAAATAATACACACAAAAATAGAAAACATATACATTCAATGAATGCTCTTAACCATTGCAAAAAGCTGGCCTGGAGTAGAGATGGGAGTGGTGTATAGCAGCAAACATTAGCAATGTGCCTCGCATTTGCGCACAGCTTCACTGCATGCAAAGCGGTCTGTTTTGCAAGTGTGTACTCTTTCTAAACCATCACATAAATCCAATGCTCATTGAGCTATGGAATTGTATATATGATATTTTATTATTGGTGTTTATTGTCCATCTCCTTTGTATGACATAAAACTACTTTTTCCACACATATATCAACCACAGTACAAAGTGTTATACATTATGTTATGTGCTCACTCATGGACAGGGCCACTTGGTGGTTCTCACAGCCTTGCTCTGCAAAACTAATCAGCCAACTATGCTCCATAAGGATACATTTGTTGTTACACAGCTAAGCTTCCAAACAGCCTACTGCTATTAGGCTACTATCCTCAGATGACACTATGAAGCAGTGTACCTGTGCAGGCCTCCCAGCCTCTTGTCTTCAACATGGCTGTCAATGTCATCTACTATAAATTCACCTACAGTCCTGTTAAAATCAGACTTGTGCTGTGGTGCGTGCAATAAGTATTGTGTTCTGTAGTGCGTGTCCTTAGATAGGTAGGGGTTCTATTCTCACTACAGTCAACTGGATGCATGTGTATGTCTACAAAGAAGAGTAGAAGTGTGTATCCCGCAGTTACCTTTCCAATGGCATGGCTTGCCAGTTTTTTTGAGACTTGCGCAAGCCTACACATCCATTTCATGCAGGCCTCCCAACCTCTTGTCTCCAACATGGCTTGTTGATGTCATCTACTATAAGTTCACCTGCAGCCTGACAAAATCAGACATGCATTAAGTACTGTATTCTGTGTACTTATATAGGTTGGGTTTTTATTCTCCCTGCAGTCAAATGGGGGTGGTTTGTGTGTGTGAGCTGTTGCTGGACTTTACAGTAAGCCTTTTACAACAGCCTGTGGGACACTGTTATCTTTTCCTCAACAGACACTGCTGATGTCATCATCTATAAAGTGTTGTCTGACACACTCTAAGTCATTAAGTAATGTGTTCTGTAGTGTGTGTTCTTACATCAGGGTTCTATTCTCACTGCAGTCAAATGGGGGGGTTGGTTTGTGTTTGTGGTTGTGTGTGTATGAACTGTTGCTGGACTTTACAGTGAGCCTTTTACAGCAGCCTGCAAGACACTGTCATCTTGTCCTCAATAGACACTGCTGATGTCATTATATATAAAGTGTTGTCTGACATACTCCAGGTTGAACTTGAGCCATGGAGCTTGCATTAAGTACTGTGATCTGTAGTGTGTGTGTAATTAGGTAGGGGTACTATTCTCATTGCAGTCAAATGGGGATTGGTTTGTGTGTGTGTGCATGTGTGTGTGTGTGTGTGTGTGTGTGTGTGTGTGTGTGTGTGTGTGTGTGTGTGTGTGTGTGAGCTTTTGCTGGATTTTACAGTGAGCCTTTTACCCCAGCCTGTGGGACACTGTATCTTGTCTTGCTTGTCCTGGACAGACACATGTCTGTCATTAATTGGTTACACAATAAGCAAAAGAAGCTGCTTTCTACAAATACAAAAGTGAGAACCCAGACATGGAAGACCACCCTCCTCAGCCTAAACAAGCAAATACGATTTGTGCAATCTCTCACCCCAACCCTTATTTTTTCTTTTGTCTTTTTTTTTGTCTTTCCCCCACAGCACAGTGGGGAAGGCCTGACCCATGGAATCCACCTGCCCCTATTCCACTGGGTATGGCACCAAGGCCCAACACATCTGAGCTTCAACCTGGTAGCACCCTCTGTGCTGCCCCTGCACTACCTGGCCCCTCACGTACTTCTGCCCTGGAGGACAGGCCTGTGGTTCCCTCCAGGAGCAGTGGCAGGGGTGACTTTATCACCTGAGAAGAACTGTCGGGGATGGTGCTTAGGATTGTGTGCCACATTATGGGATCATGCCTACACCAGATGGAAACAGTGCCCTCCATCATTATACTAAATAACACAAGCAGAAGCAGATGTCAGACACTGCAGCCAATTTTCAGTGATGACAGTTCAGTGAGTGAGAACTTGATTCTTACTGTCACCCAGCTTGAAATCCATGGGTTTGTGAGATCCACACCCTTACCCCAACCACAGTGTTCACCTACCTCTTGTGTTATTCACTGTCCTTGTGTCTTGTCTTGTATGTCCTGTCTGTCATCAATTACTTCCTTACATTGCCAACTTAACTGGCTCAGACATACATGTGTCCCTTCCCCAACATTCATCTCTCTCTTCAAAAAAAAAAAAATAGGGCACCTGTCCCAAAAAAATTGTCCCACACATAGCGCTCTATATTGCAAATGTGTCTACTTGACACACTTTATTCAGTCCAATTGGCTATACAACATGATTATGTTCTTGTCACCTCTCTCTCTCTCTCTGGTGGTGACACTCCAAATTCAGCTAATATTCTATACACATCATCAGATTTTCAGGGCACATTATATTCACATATGACATTATATGTCATATATTCACAGTACACACATGTGTTGTCCACCCCCCAAGCAATACAACCCTGGAGGCTCATTATTTTTTACACACATATATCAACCAGACTACAAAGTGTAATATATAATGTTGTGTGCTCCCTCATGGACAAGGGCAGTTGGTGGTGCTGACAAACTTGCTCTGCTAAACTCAAACATCCAACTATGCTCAATAAAGGTACTTGTGCTTTTATGCACAGCTAGGCTTCTACACACCTAGGACACACTCTACAGTTAGTCTACTGGACTCATATGAACCTATGAATCTATGTACCTATCTATGCAGGCCTAACAAAGTGTTGTCCCCCACATGGACTGCCGATGTCATCTACCATAAGCTCACCTTCAGCCAAAATCAGACTCATGGTGCTAGCATAAAGTATTGAGTTCTATAGTATGTCTACTTAGGTAGGGGGTCTGTTCTCACTGCGGTCAAGTGTGTGTGTGTGTGTGTGTGCGTGTGTGTGTGTGTGTGTGTGTGTGTGTGTGTGTGTGTGTGTGTGTGTGTGTGTCTTCTCAGCAGAGTGGATGTGCTATCCTACAGTTACTTCTCCAGTGGCATGGTTTGCTAGTCTTTTCATACTTGCAGACGCCCACACATCCAATTTATTCAACCCTCCCAACCTCTTGTCTCCCACATGGCCTGCTGATGTCATCCACTATAAATCAACCTGCAGACATGTAAAAGTAAGACATGTGTAGTGATGCCTGCATATAGTACTGTGTTTTCTGTGTGTACTTAGATAGGTAGGGGTTCTGTTCTCACTGCAGTCAATTTTGTGTGTGTGTGTGTGTGTGTGTGTGTGTGTGTGTGTGTGTGTGTGTGTGTGTGTGTGTGTGTGTGTGTGTGTGTGTGTGTGTGTTAGACAGATGTTACTTGACATTACAGACATCCTTTAACACCAGCATGCGTGACACTTTATCACCATATGCTCAAAAGACAATGCTGATGTAATCAGCTATATCAGATTATTGCATATACAGCCATCCAACCAGGCCAGAATCGGACACAGGCCTGGAGCCAGACAGATGCAACCTTAGGTTCATAAGAAGTTACTAGGTAGGGGACTGGTGACAGGTATGCTTTGGGTATGTCTGGTGGGGACAGGGGAAGTGAAGTTTGCCCCAAACTGTCTGATAGCAGGTTGGCAATGTCCTCATAGCCAGTAAGAGTGGTACCATCCACTACAAGTTGGGCACAAAGCTGGGCCTTCACTTTTAGATTTCTGACATAGCTAAAGAATAACCCCTGATTATTTTTAGCTAGGGATGTTACTTTAGGTTTGTACATGGCTTTAGAGGACTTTTCAAAATAGCTAATTTCCTTGTTCAAGCTGTGGAGGATGTCCTTCCTCTGCTGAGTCATTTCCCTTTTGTTCTTAGACATTACTTTCTTCCACTTGTATAACCTATGTAAGCTTCATGCCCACCAGGGTGGCTTGTTTTATCTGAGGAACTTGTTTTGATCCGTTCACATTCAGATGACTCTATACAGTTGTATAGCTGTTTATACAGGCCATTTGTGTACACCTCTGTATGGCAGTCATTGTTGACAGTAGTAGTAGGGGGTTTGTACCTCTTTATGGCATTGGTTAGGACACTATAGTTTTCTTTGGAGAAATGTTTCATCCTTTCTTTTCTTCAGGGGGTGTCGGGTATGACTCTGAATGTGAACAAGATTGAATTGTAATCTGACCTGACCAGGTGGGTCAACACATGGGGGTTAGTGCAGAGAACCACTATGCTGGTCAGTACTAAGTCTATGACATCCAAGCCCCTTGTGGGGTGCAGACTAACTGTTATACAGCTTGTGTACTAACAAAGCCCAGGAACCTTGGATGAGTGTGTTTTTGCACATATATAACTCCAAACCGATGGAAGGATAGTTGAAATCACACATGACCAAGATGTTTGGCAGTCTAGTGAGTGGTTCTATTAGGTCCAAGTAGGAAGAGTGTCCTCGGGGTCTGTATTAGAACATCAATGTTTCAGAACATCGAATGTTCTAATATCGAACCCTATTCAGCGAACGCTGAAAATAGCGAAGCTGCAGGAAACCAAATTTTTTCCCAGGAAAAGAATTTGGTTGCCCATTTCTGTCACTTCACTATTTTCAGCACTGTGGTGGAACGTTACGGGTCAGGTTCAGGTGAGTGTGTGATAGTGTGGACGTGAGGTTTAGGGCAGGTTAGGTGAGTTAGGGTTAGGGTGTGGGTCAGGTAAGTGTGCGATTGTGTGGACATGAGGGTTAGGGTGGGGTAGGTGAGTTAGGGTTAGGGTGCGGGTGAAGTGAGTGTGCAATAGTGATGGACCTTAGGGTTAGGGTTTGGGTTAAGGTAACTGGATAGTTAGTGGTGTATGTACAGTTTAGTGTAGGGTTAGATGTAAGATTTGAGGTGTATGTGTGTGGATTGCTGTTTGTTTGGTGTGCTTGTGTTATGTGTATGTATTTCGGAATGCTGACAACATCGAACATTCAGAACAGCAAATTTATTCCTAGGGAAAAATTAGCTGTTCTGAATGTTCAATGTTGTCAGCATTCACTGAATTGGGTTTGATATTAGAACATTCAAAGTTCTGACAGTTCAATGTTTTGATATAGACCCGGTCCTCGTAGGTCATGGTGATTTTACATACAGTTAGCTGGAATTGGAATAGTGCTACAGAGTCATACTCTTTGACCATTTTTGCAGCGTATTTTTCTTTAATGAAGGTGTATACACTTTCGCCTTTGGTTGTTTCATGCTCATTTTGATATGTGAATGTGTGCAAAGCATTGTACACCTGCATGGCCAGGATGCTCCCTGCAGCCTTGAACCATGTCTGTGTGAATGCACAGACATAGGCATCTTCCAATTAAAGAGTTTTTCCAGTAAGTACAGTTTCTGATTTACACTTCTTGCATTAAGCAGCATAACTTTCAGTTTGTCTGTGGTAGTTTTTTTTACATTGAGACTTTAGTTGTTCTGACATTGCCTAAAAAGGCCACTATGGGGGATGCAAGCACTTTCATATAGTACAGTGAGGTATGTCGCTAGTCATTCACTGCAACATGAACTATAACATATAACATAAATATACTGGTACTTGTTAAGAAACCTGAGTGCATGCATGATCTGATGGACCCTGGTACCTGACAGGCAGGTGACTATGACCTTCTCCTTGTTCATCCTGGTGGGGGGGCATCTGAGTATCTCACTATGGAGTGGGTTATGATTAGGACATTTGGTTTTGAGGTGTTTTACCTGAGGGCCTTATTGGCTGAGATACTGGTTTGTGTATGTAGTGGATTCTGTTGAGTCTGCACTGTGTGAAGTAGCTTTGCACTTGGGAGGTCTCCAATCTTTAGTTAGGTTTCTAGCAAGTACCTTCATGTATGTGGGTTTATGTGTTGTGAGTTTATGGACAACAGGTAAATTGTGTGTGCCGAAAACATGTTTGATATCTCATTTGTTGTTATGTGAGAGAATTAATTTCAAATTCATAGTGTAGCTACAGCTCTCACATGTTGTATTAGTTTGTTTTAGCAGTAACTGGTTGCCAGTATACATGAAAAAATTTCTCTGTTGTCTCAGGTTGCCCATGTAAATCAGGCTGCCTGGAGACAATGGTGGGAAACTGTCTGTCCATTCTGGAAGGTATAAACCATAGAAACTAGTGTGGAGTGGGCTAGATGGACCAGGTTTTGGTGTAAGACTAACAAAATGTGTCTATTCTCTGGAGAGCTAGGGTTACAAAAATGTGTCAACATTTCACAATGCACAACTGAGTTGCTGACAGGGCAGCAGAACAAGCTCTGAGCAGCTACTGTAAACAAAGTGTAAACACCCCAAAACACAACACTGGAATACAAGGGAAGTTAAACTATTTTAAATAAGTAAAACAAGGGAAACCAACAGTGAGCCTTTTTCCAGCAGTCCCCAAGTCAGATGGGTTTTTGGCTGCATAGTTCTGCCACAAGGGTGCAGAGCAGCCTTCTTAATGTAAAAGGGCTAGTTTTAGTGCTCCAATGATACCAAACAGTCTAGATTCAGCAAGCCTGATTTGGGCCTAAGCTAGAAGTACTAGAAATCCAAAGTGCAGAAAATCGCAATCACAGCAGAAGAACAAACATTTTAAATAAAGCAGAAATCTAGTAGAATACTCCATCAAGAGCACAGACAACAAACCTTCCTAGTGTGAAATAAGTGGTCTGGAACCCAAGTGCTTAAACCAGAACTACGACATGTTCAGGATAACAGACACAATAAGCCTTCAACCAGCAATTTCCAGCTCGGAAGAGTGCTGGCTATCCCTCCCCAACACAAGGGTCTACATTACAAACCTTCTGAATATAAAATAACTGGTTTGGAGGCCAAGTGTTTAAACCATAAAAAAGAGACTTAGAAAAACAGCCACAGTTCAACCAGCAATTCCCAGCTCAAAAGGGCAGAAGCTACCCTCTCCTCCCACCAGAATTTAGACTACAAACTTTTGTAATGCAAGACAACTGACCTGAAACCCAACTGCTTAAACCAAAAGTAACAGACTAAGAATAACAGTTACAATGCAATGCGATAACAGGCAGATGACAGTGATATGTCTTTTAATCTACCCACATACATCATGTCATGGTTAGTAGGCCCTGTGTTATCTTGATGAGAAAGCCTTGTGGTCTGTCTAGCTTCTGCATGTGCCTGGTGGGGTCTGAAAAACAGAGCATTATATCGTATTATTGTTCTAACGAGGTTGACAACAGTGCTGTCATACAATCCTGAGATCTGCATTTGATGGTGTGTCTCATGATGTGCACCATATGTATGCACTGGAAAACATTAAAGAGAAAGGTTATAAAGTGATGACAAACATTGCAGTTTCTGGCTTCACAACCCTTACAAGAGAATACATTAGAAAGTACTGCCAAGATGATGTTTTCCACTGTATCATTTGACAAGGTAAATATAACTGACAGGTACAATTATCAGTTTAACAACACAAATGCAGATATACTATGCACTAATGTAGCTATGCACCCTGTACATCAGACACAAAGCTTTTGTATCCCTGAATCCAAAAGAGAGAAAACAGGGATATGGCACAGTTATCACTTGCCCAGGGTGTTGGTGGGAAGAAGGCTTAGGCAGACACAAAAGGTCGGTGAGTATGTGTGAGGGAGAAAGGGAAGCAGGAAGGCTGTGTATGTGTCTGTCCTCCACGTGAAAGTGGTGTGTGAGAGTCTGCATGAACATAGCCAAGTCAGTGCTAGCTCTATGTCTTGGTATGTTGGACAGGTGTGAGCCATTCATGGTAGATGTGGCAGTTCATCATTGTCACTCCTGTCCACAGGAACTGGATATGCCAGGATTTGCACTAGCACCTCCATGCTCAAGTCAGATGGAATGTTGCTACCTGAGCATGACTAATGTCTGCTAGATGTGCTCCCTTCATGGGAATGCCCAGGGCCATGACCCCATGGCCTGCCATGTCTGAGTGCAGACAGCCCACTCCCCAGTAGACCAGCAGAAATACTGCCACTACAGGAGAGTGACCAGAAATGGCCATGTTGGTTGCGGCTGACCTACGCTGACAAAGATGCCGTTCCCCTCCCAGCAGACTTTCCATCATAGACACTGCTCAATCCATGACAGACACCCCTTGGTCCATCACAGACATCCCTTGTTCCAATATGTCATTCATCCAATCCAGGGAATCAGTGCATGGTGGAAGCAGTCATGCATGTCAGATTGTGCCACTTCCAAACCCTAAGCATCTGACTGGAACACCTGTCTGAATAAGCCTGTGCCTCCAAGATGGCCCTAAACATACAGTGAGTGACACAGGAAGAGACACCCGCAGCAGGTGGAGGAGGGTCAGGAGGCCCTCTCTGAGCACCCCTATCAACCCCTATCAACCCTCCTCTGTGGCACCTCACCAACACCTTGGCTATAGTCAGATTCAACAGGCACTGAAGCCGCAGTAGCCACACTTCCCTGCTCAATGTCATCACCCTCCACCTGTCCTATATCTATGGGCTCAGTGGACTGGGTAGGAGTAGGCCTACTGGTTGTGTCCGAAGAAAAAGAAGGCGATGACCGGATGTCAACCTCTGTGTCAGATTCAACCTGTGCACCCCCCAACTGTGCCTCAGTTTCACCACCATTACCAGTGTCTGATGAGACACTGACATCAGGTGGCACAGGGCCCACACTCCCACTGTCATGATCACCTATGATAAAAAGGGAGAAACACAGGCATACATTAATACCTGCACTACTATGGTGCAATATACGCTCAACAACTAACAGTGCTACCACTATTACAAAGATTACAGGAACACACTACAGGACTAAAATGACACATTCATTTTCTAGGAATTGATCTGCACTACTGAAATAACTTGATTTGGCTTACCACCTGCAGGATGCCTCTGTTGCTGGATTCCTGATGGTCTTGAAATAAGTTAAGCAAGAGGTAAGGCCAACATCATCACATTTAACAGTAAGACAGGAGATACTACGTCTTCCTCTCAATCAGCATGATTTATTACTTTAACAGGAATGTAGCTGACAACTCCAAAAAGAGCTTATCACTGCACTAATATTCAATCCCCCCAAACACAACTGACACAGAACTAACTTTTATTTCAATTGTTTTACTATAAAAGTATTGAACTGGTCATATAACAAAGCCTACCTGGAAGCTCTTCCTGGGACTGAGAATCAGTTGCACCAACATCAAGGACATATTGTGGGTCACTCTGTTGTGAGTTGTCTTGTGTTAGAAGATTCACCAAGAATTCCTCACTGGGGGTGAGAGGTGGTTCTGCAGGAGGCCTACCCCAGTTCCCCTCTGGTCTTGGGCAACAGCAGCTGCTCACCTCTGTGCAGATGTGAACATGCCAGTGGTCATGTGGTGCACCTGCTCATAAGTATGGCCGTGGCCGCCCATGGCATTTGTGTTAGCAATGATTTGCTGCCATATCCTCAGCCTGTCTTGCATATTGGGATGACCCCTTCCAAGAAGAAAAGTGCCATGTTGACATAGTGTGTCCACTATTATTTTGTTTTCTGCATCACTGAAGGGGATCTGCACCTCAATGACATTTTTGGTCCTAAAACACAGCAGAATGATAATATACATAACTATTACATAAGTACTAAGTAACTGTTACCAGATAAAAGAGTTACAATACGCAGTCAGTAGTACCCACTGGAAAAAACATAACATGTATGACATATGTGAAATACTAACAACAGCAGGATGCAAAACAAGGAGAGTAGCGAGGGCAACATATCCTTGTATGGACCATAGCAGTAACTCAACTGTGCCACTCCCCCAGAAGAACAGTCCATTCTTGTTTGTGACATAATAGTAACTTCTCTTTGCTTCCCCCACCCAATAATCAACAGGCACATGAACCATTTTTTTAATAAAACACATTGGAAATGCTAAACATGCATTTAAAGGACCTGTCCCTGAAACATTTGTACATATGTATCATACAGCTTACTATTTTCATATATTTTTAATAATTTCTACCTCTGAAATGGCTTGACAAACATGGTCATGCCATCATTACAGTTCTAATTAATGTATACAGATAACAGTGTAAAAGGCTTTGCCTCACATTAGTCATTAATATATCCCAGCACATGCATTATGTAGTTAAAATAATGATAGCATACCTGCTGGAGTACAATATTCCTCTGTGAAGATAGCTTGGGAAATATCTTGCTCTGATGATCATGTACAAGTATCCTCACCATCAGTTTGGCTAACTACACATTTGTCTTTTTACAATGGAGTAGATTATTAATGGATTGCATCTGTCTAGGCTGTTTCAGAGATGTTAACTACAGCATAATCAGCTGAATTGCATGCTAATCAACCAATCTGGTGGAGCTATTCAAGAAGTTATAAAGCAACAATTTACACTCCATGCTGATTTTTCCTGGAATTCAAAAGTTGTGGAGTACAGACACAGAATGTCTACACAGACAGAATGTTAGGAGCTGCTTCTGCTGCTTAACTCCATTTGTATGTGCTACATGCTACAGGCACTGCTGCTGCTGCTGCCAATAGACCTAGGCCAAGACATAGAGGAGTTTTCAGGCCACATTTAACTTATCACAACATACATGACATGGGCATTGTAGAGTGCTACAGGGTGGACAGCGACACAATAAAGGAACCCTGCAATCTCTGCTGGTCTTAAATCAGCCTTTACTTCCCTATGTATTGGCTATGCACTGCTTGCATTACAGTCAGTCCTGGACAAGGTAAGTCCTGAACATTTACTGGTTTATATAATAATATTATGACATGTCCTTGTATTTCATCACTTGGTACAGTAAATAACTACAAGGTGGGAGATATGTACAGAAATTAATGTCACATGTGACAGCAGAAACTTATTTGACTTGTATGTGTCCATTAGCAGGTAGCAGGCCTCTGGCCTCAAAGATTCACACATTGTTACCTCCCCAAAGTAAAGATGATCACTACATGCCCTCAGTTTAGCAACATACATTTAAAATGGGAAATCATAACAGAGAAGTTTGAAAGTAATGTAACATATATTAGTTTTTGGCTTCACCACGTTCACAAGATTGTAGAGTGCCTTCTGTGGAAGGTTGGGTGCTGGGCTGGCAACTCGACACTGTAAAACTCCACTGCCAATCATGATCAGACAGGTGATCCACTGTAGTGAACCCTAACCGGTTAAAGCCGAAAGAAGAAGAATAGTAAAAACTCTGTGGGTGCTAGAACAGCATATTAATAACACCCTTCATTATTTTCCTCTTTTTCTTCTGTTGCTGCAGAAATACCACACACAAACTGCCATCTTCCAGGCCTTTTGTTCAGGAAATCCCTTCATGAATTATTTATCTTTGATTATGGTAAATCTGCCTTCTGCATCCAACACAAAAGCATTTTTCTTGGGTGGCGAAAGCCAGGGTACATTTTTGGCTAGGCTTATATAGGCTCGAGGGCCAATAGCCTAGTACCTACCTATGAACCTATGAATCTATGAAACCAGAAGAATGCAAAATGAGGAGAGCAACAAGAGTAACATAGCCTTGTTTGTGCCATAACAGTAGCACAGCCTGGTTCCAACCCCATTGAAAAGACATTACACCCTTGCAAGGTCCATAACAGGAACTCATCTTTGATCCCCACCACCAAAACAGCAGTCTATGCTTGTTTGCAGCATCCAACCTTCCATTAATTTGACAGCAACTGCATATCATATTGTCTCCAGTGAATATCCTCACACATTTTAAAGTAAATGATATAGACTGGCTTACACACTGCGTGTCTCTGAGTACTGAACTGGTCAGATAACTGCTGAATGACCAAGAAACACAGAAAGGTAGGACACAGCTGTATATTTGCAAGGAATAATCATAGCAGGCTGTGTGATCAGTAAGTGCATTACATCCAAATATATTACATTGAATACATTTATGAATAACAGGTCATGCCTTAATATCAGTGTACATTTAGTTGCACTTGGTTGTGTGAGGAATTACGTCATGTATTTGCTATAAAAGTGTTTGTGCGACAAAGATGGATAAGTCCCCTCTTGTTTTGTGACAGTACATTGCAGTGAGAATTGGGATCCAGACCTATGTAGTCATATTTCATGTGTACTAACAGTTTCTACTCTGTATGTTATAGAATGATTTTCTACATTTGAACTAATTCTCCATGTTTTATACTTTTATCTTTTTTGTATTTGGGGGGTTACTGTTTGTGAGATGCGCCACTTAGCACAAACAGCTTTGGCTATGCACATTCTGTTTGCGTGTAGAGTGGCACTGCACAAACCAGATGAATGGGCTACCCAGGCAGCAGACAAGACCAAAACAGCCCGAAACATGCACCGGATACATTAAATTAATACTACTGATCATCACGCAAACACATTTCCCGGCAGTGCGCACTGTTGTGCTCCATGTTTGTGTGATGATAAGTGATGCACAACACTTTCAAATGATGCAAATCCAGTAAGTGTGCACTCCCAGTAAGTGCAATACCTGCAATTGGTGGGAAAACATCATTCTATATTGGTCTTGATCTGTGATACGCATGTCCGGCACTCCTGGAGAGTTTTTGTGATTCCATGCTCAAAGATGGGGTGTCCAGGAGTCCAAAGTGTTTGTTGGACTCCTAGTCAATGAACATGGGCCTAGGCTGTTGCAGGGGGACTATCATGGCTTGGATTACAATGCAGAGGCATGGAATAGTCTGGTCTGGGCTCTGAACAGTGCTGCAGGTATCCCCAGCACTGGGTAACAATGTAGGAACCACTACAGAAACCTCAGGATGAGGAAGAGGGATACCCTCAACCATTGGATTGAGGAATGTAGGAATGGGGGCACCCCACAGATGTGTAAGTATCACTTACAGAGACTACTTGTCAGCATTAAAAGCTGGATACAGTTAGGATTGGTATGCTTATTGATATTCTGTTCTGTTTTTCTGCAGGCAACACAGACTGGCCACTGAATGTGCACACCCATGCCGTTAGATTGGCATGGATGCAAGATGCATGTGATATGTATGTATGCCAACAGTGGGGGTTATTTTAGCATTAAAAATTACGATGCATTTATTTGTTACTTATAGAGTTGTATAGAACTGAGCATTCATTTCTTAACTGTAATAGGGAAGTATGCATGAATTACTCTGGATGGCAAAACAATAGTTCATTATTACAAAGTAGTCATAGGTTGTGCCTTCAAAATCCACACTTCCCAAATATACAATACTGTTAAGATTTCATCAATATTGTAATGTAACATCAGAGCTGTAAAGCACTGCCACCACTGGCTTGCTGTAAACTGTAATCAATATATCTGGAACAAGCTTATGTGCAATTTATGCACAAATCAAGGATTGCTTATTGCAGTCTGTAGTATATTGTGCATCTGTTAGAAGCTGGGTAGTCTTAACAGTAAACAAAGGTATTTGTTAGGAGTTTGTAGTGTTAAAAGTAAAGATAACAAAATAGAATAAAATAATTGTATCAATGATTTGTATGTCACATATGAAGTTACTAATGTTCTACATTTTTTTTTCTCACCACAACCCTTTTCTCTCTCTATTTTGGGGGGGTTTATTATTTTTTTTTTTGTGCTTACTTTTTTATTTTTTGTTTATCCAAAAGCACAGCAAGATAGGACTATCCCAGTCCACCAGCTACAGTACTGCTGTCCAGCATGTCTGGTGCAGAACCTGGTAGCACCTTCTCTGCTGCCCCTGCACTACCTGGCCCCTCAGGTAGTTCTGCTCCTGATGAAAGGCCTGTGGCTCCCTCTAGGAGCAGTGGTGGAGGGGGTGATCTTATCATCTGTAATGATCTGCCAGGGATGGTGCATTGTTGGTGCATGCCTACACAGTCTGGAGACACTGCTCTCCATCATTGCATTAAATAACACAAGGAGATGTGGGTGTTAGACACTGCAGCCGTCAGTGCAGTGAGGTGATAGTGATGTGAGTCCACTGGGTGAGGACTCAATTTTCACTGTCACCCAACTTGACATCCATGGATTCGCAATGTCCCCACTCTCAACCCAACCATGGTGCTCACCCATCTCTTGTATCCTTCACTGTCCCTGTCTCTTGTCTCTTGTCTTGCTTATCTTGGCTGTCTGCAATTGCTTCCAACCCAATTTACCTCACCCAAACATTCCTACAGTCCTTCCCCAATATTCCTCTCTTGAAAAAAATGAAAGGGCACCAGTTCATACTGCTGGCTGCAGTACCCGACATCTACACCTCTTACTGGTGATCTGCACGAGGATAGAGAGCAGGCGCTCCATCGAGCATAGGTGTGTGCCAACAGTGAGGTACACAAGTCTATGCAGCATTCCTGGCAGTTCATCACAGGTGATAAACTCACTGCTTCTGAAAGGAGCCACAGGCCTATCCTCCAGAGCATGACCTACCTGAGAGGCTGGGTAGTACAGGGGTAGCCAAGGAGGTGCTACCAAGTTCTGCACAAGACATGCTGGGTATCGGTGCTGTAGCTGGTGGAGTGGGGGCAGGTGAATCCTGTGGGATGGTCTTACTCCATTGTGTTGTGGGAAAAACAAAAAAATAAATCAATTAACACAAAAAAGAGAGAAAAGGGTTGGGGTGAGAGAACAAAAAGGGAGAACATTAGTAAGTTCATATATGACATACAAAGCATTGATACAATTATTTGATTCCATTCTGTTACCTTTACTTTTAACACTACAAACTCCTAACAAGTTTTTTCCTTACTTTTAAGACTACTAATTTATAACAGAGGCACACTATAGTACAGATTGTAGCCACCAATCCTTGATGTGTGCATATATTGCACATATGTGTGTTCCAGTTATACTGATTATAGATTACAGAAGGCCAAGGCAGTATGAAGTTATATTCCAATATTAATGAAAGCCTAACAGTACTGTATATTTGGGAAATTTGGTTTTTGAACACACAACCGATGACTACACTAAAATGCTGTACTATTCTTTTATCCTACAGACTACTGCATGCATACTTTTCCTTTTACAGTTTAAAGATGCATGCCAAAGTTATTTGAGAATATGGCACCCATTGCTTTGTGCTACAGACTAAAGCCTGCATAGTTTCTTTTACAGTTGGGATATGCATGCTCAGTTTCATACAACTCTATTAAATACCAACTAAGCGGTCCTTAACAAAATTACTATACAAATTATTGTTATTAAAATACTAGTTAGACAGTACTGTTCAGATGCATACATAGCACATGCTTTTCGCATCCTTACTAGATGAGTAGCATGGGATCAAACATTCAAGACCCTTTCCTCAGCAGCTGTGGAAAAAACAGAACAAAACACTATTATGAATACCAGTCTTAACTGTATTCAGCTTTTAACTCTTACAATTATTCACTGAAATTGATACTTACTCATCTTTCGGATGTCCTCTGCCCAACATTCCCTGATTCAAAGGCAGAGGGTATCCTGCTTCCTCCTCCAGAGGTCATCAAAATGATGTCTGCATTGCTCACCTGTATATGAGATACCTGTTGCACTTGTTAAGGCCCTGGCAACACTATTCCATGCTTCAGATTTATGTTCTGAGCCGGAATAGTCCCGCTGCAGTAATCTGGGCCCATAGTCCCTAACTAGGAGTCCAACAAAAATCTTGGACTCCTGGACACCCCAACGATGTGCCCAAAATTGCACATCCTCTCCAGCAACTCCAGACATGTCTGTCTAAGTTAAATTCAATGTGTAATGAGCATTTCCCACCAATTGCAGTTTATATGCTGCTGTTTCCCACCTATTGCACTTCTTACGCTTACTGAGAGTGCACACATTTTGGATTTGCGACATTTGAAAATGTTGTGCATTGTTTACCATAGCACAAACACGGTAGACAAGGGTATGCAATACCGGGCACCATGTTTGCGCAATAGTAAGCTATGTACAACAGTGGCAGACAATGCAATTTCTAGTTTATTAGGTATATGGGCACTTGTGTAAATGGGCTAGTCAAATTTTCCAAACATATGGTTCTCCTACACTTACAGCTATTACAACAAGAAGGTTGAAAAAAACAGCAGTGTATCTTGCACTTTATTGCTATAATCTGCAATCTCACAACAGTAAAACAAAACTTGCACACCCTGTATTAGAACCCCATATGATCTTCACTTCACGTCTATGCTTAACACCTACTGACATGGGATAAGTGAGATGATATCTGCTATCCTAGTAGTTATTGTAAGGTTCTTTCTGTTAATTGTAGCACAACACCACTTACCGGGTTTGCACGATGGGCAATATTATTAATTGAATGCATCCAGCTTATATTTGTGGCTGTCTGGGTCATGTCTACAACCTGGATGATCCATTCATCTAGTTTGTGCACTGCTGTGCTTCATGCAAACCAGGTAAGCACAATTAAACATGTTTATGCGAAGTGGTCCATTGCACAAACACTGGCAAAAAAAAAAAAAAAAAAACCAAAACAAAGGAAAAAAAAGAAAAATTAAAACACAAAAGGCAGACTGTCCACAGTTTTGCAGAATGTCCAGATATTTGAATCATATATTTGGCCTGTTCCTTGTAAAATGTATGGTTTATTGTGAAATCACTGAAGACTGCAGTCAATATATAATGACATATATTTCTGTTCGGTACTTCATATCCATCAGAAAATGATCCGCAATCAGTATATAGGTTTCTTGGCCAGTAACTCCAGGCCAAGCTGTGAAACCTTGCCTACACGCATCAGACATCATTAATTTTCACGGATGAAAATTGTGAAGAAAATATCTTGCTCTTTGATGGTTAACTTCAGACCATTGCCATAATAGTGTAGGATTTACTATTTCTTCATAACTTTAAAATATGTTAAAAGCCACTTTTCATGACTCTGGCAACCGACGGGGCAATTACTGGGCCCTGGTTATTTATAAGATGCAGCGAGGGTCTGTGCGTCCATTAACTGCGTAATGCTGTGTAGTTAGGGTCTGGGTTATGGTGGGATTTATTGCAGGTGACATTGACAATTTTTTGTCCCGAGAGTGTGATCTGTGGTGGAAGTAAATGCTCCAGCCAGTAGATAAATATGTCACCATGATTTACACACTTTCTAGGGATTATTATACATTTTTTGTGCAAGTTTTCAACCGCCCTGGCTTTTTCTCACTAAGCACATCGATTGAGTTTCATTATCTGGTGTTAAGAAAAGTTTAAATAGGAAGCACCGGGCCGGGTATTGACTGTATGTACAGTTTAAATAATGTCTTTTTTCAGGTGGACATTAAATAAATAAAATTAAGCATAGTTACACAGGTAGGCGATAGACATTTATTATTTTAATGTAAGGTAAGTGTAAGCTAACCATTATTCCCTTTAATAATTTTATCCGATAACAGTTTTGAATTAAAGGACATTTCTGAGGGGACAGCAGTTATTGCTGAAGGATGTTTCAGATAGCCTACACCTTCACAAGCTGGCAGGGCAGCCGCATACCTCTAAGCCCCTGAGCATTAAAAAAATCATAGCATTGGCTTTTAAAAATATATTTTGAGTCCAAAAAGAGGAGCACTCTTATTTTTCAGAATAAATTGTTATTAGATAGTAATTACACTCAGTCTCAGTCTTCTACTCTTCTCATTGTACCTGCAACTGCAAGTGGGTCGGCTTCAAACTGGAGGAGACTAAGGCGGGCAGGTCTGGCAGACTTTGTAAATGAGGACAGGAGCTGGTGCTAGTAGTGCATGATGGTCAGCTGCAAGGAAGGAAAGCAAAAAAAAAATATTTCTACTGGAAAAAATAATTCTGACTTAAAAACACAGAAGTGATCATTTGACAATAACATGAAACTGATTTGCAAATATAAAGTACACACTACTAAATTACCAATATTCTTAATGGAAACAGAAAGTAACTAAACCATATTGTCTTTAAAAAAATCCAAGCAGATCACCAGAATTTGTAGCAGCATTGTATTTCTTTTTGTTGTCGTTGTTGCTATGGGACTGGGAGAGAGAGAGAGAGAGAGAGAGAGACACATGTCACACAACTTACAACTGAAGCTGATTGGTTAATCTCAATTTGCAAGTGAAAGCTGAGATATTTCAGTACCGCGCCAGAATTGAAAGCAAAGTTGAAATCCTATACTTTGAGTGACAGCTCCTGAGACAGTGAGAGACCTCATGAGAGTGAGTGAGGCATGTATAAAAACACCATGCAGCCAACATCCACCATTTTATGCAAATAAAAAGTGAAGGTCACTGTGTGTGTGTGTGTGTGTGTGTGTGTATGTGTGTGTGTGTGTGTGTGTGTGTGTGTGTGTGTGTGTGTGTGTGTGTGGAAAACAACACAAAAAAATTAATTATCTTTTAGGCGGGAGGAAGAACGAAGTCTGTAGTGTGTAGATGAAGAATTATGACTACTCTAATTGTATGGTAAGTAGAGCGGATACATTACAGAGAATAAATAGTTTTCATTACAGATTTACAGAAGATATAATAAAAACAATAAATAAAAATACACAAATGCTAAATGCAGACAGTCAGTGCAGTGCAATAATGGTGATCATTTTCATAGTACGTAGTTGCTTGTTCCTTTGAATCAGTACAGTCAGTAGTAGTAGTATCAGTAGTGTATAGTAAATGTATGAGTGACTATTATAGATTCTAATTTCTAACTTTTTATAGATTGGTAGCAGTGTTGAAGAGTGCAACACTGGAAAGTATAGTGAAGTTGAAAACCAGTGGGAAAAAGGGAGAAGGAGATAATATGGTAGTCTACAGTTGAGTTTAGCTGAAATGTAAAAGAAAGCATAAACTTTGTGGTGTGGTTGTAGTTGTAGAGTTTTAGCCTGGGAAAGTGCAACAGCACAGACAGTAAGAAATCCAAATGTAGTTATTGTGAATTTGTGACAGTGTTAGTTGTGACTTGAAGGAGTTTAAATTGTCAGTTTGAGGGAGAGAGTTGGTGTTCTACTTTTTTTTTAGACATACCTTTTACTATAATGAGTTCTCTGCTGCATTGATTTGGATTACAAATAGCTGTTTCTTTCCTTGTGTTGTGGAGCATAGAATTCTGCTTGTAGAGTAGTGCCTGATAATGCTATTTACAGTCTCAGATGGCATGGCAATGATGGCATGGGCAGTTTTTTGGTTTGTTAATGGGATTATGCATTGTTTTTCGCTAACTTGGCTAGCTCAAGTCCAGTCTGTTGTAGTCTGTAGACTGCACAATGGTGTACTTGTCAGTGAGATGGCAGTAGTACAGAAGGGAGATAAGATTAAATTAATAATAATTTAAAATACTAAAATAGAAATCAAAATAAGATACTAAAAATAAATAAAGTAAGAAAAAAATTGAAAGTTTTTTTTACAGCAGAAAGAAAACAAAACAAATACAACAGGAAAAGACGCAATAGAAATATAAGCATATATAACAAAGAGTACTAGAAATAAAAAGGCACACATAAAAAAGATTTATTCAGAGTCACCAGCCATGATTGACGAGCCATCACCAATGTATGCCATTAATGTTTACAGATTTCATAGGGCAGATAGAGACGTATAAGGTGGTGAGCTATGTAGAGAGTTATGTAAATAACAATGACATATTGCACATACATAATGTTTAGTTTTTTACCCATTTTAGTGGGTTAGGCTATGGGTTTGTTGTTCAGCAGTCTGATTTATTGTGCATGTTAGAAGAAGTTGTTATGGTTATGGAATCTGGCTGTTCTGCAACCCAGTCCCATGTGTGCCAGTGCCTTCTGTTCTGATTTTAATTTATGTATCATCTATCATCATTAGCTGAAGTTCTTGTTCAGAGTCTGCTTGCAATGTCACATCATCTGCATTACTGCATATAGCAACTTTTTTGATCTGTCCCAATCAACCTGTTTGCTAATTATGTAGTCCATCACCAGTATGAACAGTAGTGGGTTCAAAAGTACACCATAATGCACATCCACACCCACTGGAAAGCCCTCTATGAGTCCACATTGTTTGTACTTCAACAGTACTTGTGTCACTGGGCTCTTGTACATAGCCTGTATGAATTCTACTGTTTCCGGAGCTCTGAACCAACTTAGCACTGTCAACATCAACTTTCTTGGAACCTTGTATGCTTTCTGCAAATCTAGAAATGCCCATTTGGACTCTTTCCACATCTCTAGCCTTTTCTCCACTATTAATCTCATTGCAACAGGTTGGTTTATTTGGTTAATGAATCCAAATCCAAACTGCTCCTCCTGTCTCCCCCACCCTTACTTTCTTCTAGTACCTTTCTACTTATTTGTTAACGAGGGGCAAGTAAATGATATTGTTTTCCTTTTCTGCTAGGAAATTTAATAGACAAACAGTTTTTGCTGTATCACATCTTGAAATGGATAATGGATTTCTTGCACATGTGACGAAGATGACCTCACTGCCTACATGTGCGACTACTATGGAAGACACTCCACCTAAAAAGAAATGACGAATTTGCGTGTTTCGACAGGAGTGGCCGAAGGATTCAGAGTTCAAATCGTGGTTATACGAGGATGATAAAAACATCAACTTCACCCAGTGTATAGTTTTCTGTTGTTCATTTTCTGGCAGAACTAATGGATGTACAGCCGTCCGGAAACATGCAGCTGGTGACAAGCACAAACGAAACTCTGAAAGCCAAAAAATGTCAAGTACAGTGAAGCATTTCTTTCTCACTCCCAACTGTTTGGACCAAGAACAAGTTACTGCTTCTGAATTAGCAATGACATTTCATGGAATACAACATCATCATAGCTACTCTTCACAGGCTTTTGGTAATAAACTCTTTTGCCAAATAATTCCAAATTGAGCAAAAAAAAATTCCTGTGGAAAAACTAAAGCAGAGTCATTCACTGAAAACACTTTATCAGTTTATTCCGTGGAGCTGGCTTTAAAGGAACTGCAGCAAAATAAGCCATTCTCATTAGCAACCGATGCTTCAAACAAAGGCAATTTGAAAATGTATCCGGTGTCAGTCAGGTTCATTTCATCTACCAGAGGTGTCACTGATCGTTTGATTGATTTCTATGTGGACAGTGATGAAACGGCAGATGGAGTAACAACCAGTATTTTAGAAGTGCTAGAAGGCAATGGTCTGCAAGTTGAAAACTTAGTCAGCTACTGTGCTGATAATGCATCTGTCAACTATGGCAAACACCATTCCATTTTTACTAATTTAAAGACCAAACAGCCAAGTCTTATCAAAGCAAACTGCAACTGCCATGTTCTGCACAACACTGCCAAACATGCATGCAAACAGTTGAGCTATGATGGTGAGCAGTTGGTTGTCAAGGTGTACAACGAATTTTCATTATCAGCTAAACGGTTGGATAAGCTGAAATTTTGCTATGACTTTGCAGGGGAAGAATACGTTGCTTTATTGCATCATATTCCTGTATGTTAGTTGTCTCTTGAACCTGCAGATGAAAGGCTGATGAAGTGCTGGACAGCTTTAAGATTTACTTCATCAGTGAAGGAAAACAGGAAACAAATAAACTGATTTGGAGTTTTATTTCAGATCAGGAAGATGGGTTGTTGAAGAATGGTGAACTTTCTGTCCCAGAATGCTACATTCATTTTGTGTACAGCTTCATGAAAGTGTTTACACGGGCCATTAAGCAGCTGGAGTCAAACATAACTTATATCACACAGCTTTTTGCTGTGATGGAGAAAGTACACAATGAGTTGGTGGAGAGAAAAAAAGATCAATTTTTTGGCTTTGCTGTTAACAATTTCAGATTTATGACCAATAGCCAGGTGTCATCGTTTAAAACAGAAGCACTGAAAGTGTACGATTGAGCGATTGCTTACCTGGATAAGTGGTTTGACTTTGAAACAAGTCTGCTGAAGAAACTGCATGTTCTGAACCTTGATGAGCCATGCTGTTTTTTTGACATTTTGGAGATAGTATCAGCCTGTGGTGTGACTGCTGATGGAGATGAACTGTATGCCGAGTATCTGTGCTTGAAAGAAGTCATTCCAAAGCTGAAAGCAAATCAAGCTGAAGTTGACAAACGATAGGTTGAATTCTTTACTTGTTGTGATGCACCTAACTTGAAACGAATCATAGAATTTGTTTTTGCTATTCCTACTAGCAATGCCCATGTTGAACGTATGTTTTCAATGATGAAAAACTTGTGGACTGATGAGAGAAACCGCATGAGGCCTGAACTTGTGAAAGCTGAACTGTGTGTAAAAGTCAACTTTGATATGTCATGTTCTCAGTTTTTACAATATGTATCCAAAGAAAAGCCATTGCTGAGAGCTGCAAAAAGTGAACAGAAATATTCATTTAAAGAAGAACAGGGATTAGAGCATTAGACAGTAGTCATGGAACAATAACAGTTTATAAATTATGGACCTGGCTGGTACATATTTGTTTGAAGAGTTAGGACATTAGGAGGAGGAGGAGGACCTTGTGGGAGTGGGAGACGTCTTTAAAAGTGGATGGCTTTAGAACCTCAGAGGAGATTTATATAACAAAAGAACAGCGAGCCCAAGAAACCTCTAGGAGTAGGAGAGCACTGAGCCATTGAGCATCATAATGTAACTGTAAATATTACATCCCAACTGCAGTCAGAGAGTAGGTTTGATGGCCATCCAGCAGCAGGACTAACTGAAGCCAAAGCAAGCCCACCAAAACGGTGCGTGCAGCTGCTGCTGTAACCAGTGCTGTGGATATGTAGCATGTCATTTAACACTCGCAGTACTAGAACCTGTAAAAAGGATCCAGGCCGATCCCATTGTGCCATGTTTACTTCAGTCACACCTTCTACTTATCAAATTATCAATTTACTGTAGAAGCAGTTACATCTTTTCTGTACCAAGTTATCAATTTGTGGATGAGGAAGAGACTAAGACAAGTCTATTCTAAGGGCTATATTTGTAAAATTTTAAATTTTCATCAGCAGAATATATTTAAAAGTAGGCATATTGTAAAATACAAGATTAGTAAAAGGAAAGCCGTGCTTGCTAAACAGCTGACAGGGCAAGTAAAAAACTGGATTATGTGTACTTCAGCAAATTTCCTTCATTGTTAAGCAGATTAGCGAAACTGCTGGAAGAACTGTTGAGCCTGCCTTCAGAGAGCAGCTTCTTTTCTATAAAGGGTACAGAGTTGTTTATCTGCAAATTTTCAGAAGACCCCAAAGACGTATAATAAAAGCTGATTAAGTATGTGCATATCCACCTAACTGCAGACTGCAAAAGGAACAGCTATGTCAGTCAGAGAGTGTGTTAACTTTAAACTGCATCTGATCCTGCATGTAACTGTAAACAAGGGAACTCCTCTATAGTTTAGACTTGACTGATTAGAAAATTCAGCCAACACTACTAGTGCCATTGCTATACTAGGGCTAAGGGCTATTAATTTAAATTTGGTAATCCATTCCTCTGAGGGAAGTGCTTTAAGTGTTTTCTATTTTTGTGTAAGAGAAGATAAAACAAGTGTCCTCTCCTCTGTCCTGAATTTGTTTTCCTCTGTTTTAACAAGGTTGAGCTGCAACTGAGTGTTTTGTTTCCCCCGTGCTAAACCGTTAGTGAAAAAATATTATAAATCAATATTTTGTGTGCCCTTCTAAGTGTTAACTTTGCTGTAATATATGGTTAGGTGTTTCTAGCACTAGCAATTAAAATTAAATTTCATATTACATATGTGTGCAGCTGTGTATATGTGTGTGTGTGTGTGTGTGTGTGTGTGTGTGTGTGTGTGTGTGTGTGTGTGTGTGTGTGAGTGAGACAGAATTCTGTCAACTGCTTAGTTTTAAAGCATCAGAATAATTATTCTCTTTGGCTAGGAGCCTAGGAATGGAGAGGTTTGCTGTCATGTGTGAAAGACGTGTACATTTCAATGAAGTTAAAACCTGTAAGTCTTTAGCACCTAGGCCTTCTTCACATAATTTGGTTGAGGTCACCTAACATGAACATTAGCTCACTGACTCAGCATCTTTTTCAGAATTTTGCATACTGTTAGTTTCCTTTTCAGCATTAGTGAATTGAGCAAAATGATTTATTTGTTTTTTTTTTCTATATGTTTCTTACTATCTCCTCTCCTGACACTGTCCACTTTTTTGGGTAGTTGTTAATATGCTAGTTTTCATTCAGGCTCCTTCTATTGTGTCTACCCCATATTATATTTTCCAGTGATCCCTTTCAAATACATTTATTGGTTATTTATTTTGAAAAATTAGCTTTGTTTAGTCTGTACATCTTGATGAAAATTATCTGCAGTTTTTTACACCATCCTACTTACAGCAAGATGATTCAAACAAGATTCAATCACAATCAAGTTCTTGACAGGCGGTGTCAGCCAACACTGCCCGAAACCAAGAGCAGACAATACATTTTCAGTATTAAGCAGAATAAGGTATTAACTACTTTCAGCTCAACTAAGCACAAAGAAAGATCATATCATATGTCCAGTAATGGGAAGCAGAGTTGCAGACAGTTAGGGTTGCTACTTGCTACCTTTTCAAATGCCCAAAGTGGGACATTTTTTGCAGAAACGTGAGATTTTGCAGGAAAAGAACATACCCTGGGTATGTTTTGTTGTTCCATGGCTGTGTAAGTACAAAATTCTATAGTTTACAGCCAGAAAAAAGTAAGAAATGTAAGTTGCAGTTAAGAAAAATAATGCCAGAGAGATACTAATGATTCCAGACACTATTAAGCAAAATTTTGTATTTCAGGTACCAAAATGACATGTCTTGTTTGCTTTCACGGTACATGTACAGAATTTTTGACATGAAAAGTTGGCAACCCTAGCTGCATCTGTGCAGCTATTTACATTCTGGTATAGTGTGGTCGTGTATGTTTCCACATATTCAGTGGAGTTAGCTGAGTTTGATTGGGATTTAATGCTTGCCAATGCATCACTTAGGAATAGGTAGTTTGTCTTAGAGAAATTTTTATAGTAAGAGGTCTCTGGTTTCAATGTTATTTCAAAGGAGACAACTTTATCATCAGACATAACAAGTGACAAAGGTATGCAAGGGAAGATACAAGATGCCCCCATGTTAGTAAGGACAAGATCCAGGATGCTGTTCCTCTAGTGGGTACTCTGATTAATTGTTCAAGGCCATTTGTATTGACAAAGTCCAGGATATGTGCTTGTGCACCAGTGGTTATGTAGGTTTCCAGTTTATAGTTGATAGTTTACAGCATGCAGGAAAATGGTATTGGGATTAATACCGAGTAATTCCAGATGCTGCAAACAAGTGTTGTGGCTTTCTTGGGTCATAGAGGGAGTTCTGTAGCTTGCTAATATATGTTACAGGATCTTTCTAATAGTTATTTGGACATGAAAAAGCTAGTGTATCATGTTGCTTTACCAGCTTTGATATGAGTCTGTTCTTGGTAAATATTGCGATACCACTACCTTTTTTCCCTCCTGTGCAGTAGTTGGTCTAAATGTGTGAAAGGTGTTATAGCCCTATGCAGCCAGAGCGCTCTCCCCTGTTTTAAACCATATCTCAGTTACTACATAGACATCTACATTCTCCAGGGTGAGGGGAGCTTGTAGAGTGTTTAGATATTTAACACTATCATGTCTTCCTTTGCTTGCATTATTATGTTGGTAGATTTATCGGGTTGGTAATGTCCAAAAAAGGTACCATGGGAGAAGACAATGTCTTCCCCAATAACTGAAATGCTAGAGGGGACAGATGCAGGCCATCCCTGGCATAACAGCGTGGTCGAGCATATCCACCCAGGCTGACATATATTTGACCCCTTTTGAATGACACCAAAAACTTAGCCAGTTACTGAACTCGATTATTTTTTGCTCATATTGTGGCATCATCCTTGGAGAAGATAGAATGTTGCTCATTGCTAGGTTCATACCTGCCTGGGATACACAGTTTGAGAGCTCCATCATGTGTCTCTCTCTTGATATAGTCCAGGAAGATACAACTCAAGTCATTGGCATCCATATGCACTATGACAGTCACTCTGGTACTTATCGCAAGTCATTGACATCCATATGCACTATGACAGAGTCACACTGCTACTTGTTATTCTAGGACGTGTGTGTGTGTGTGTGTGTGTGTGTGTGTGTGTGTGTGTGTGTGTGTGTGTGTGTGTGTGTGTGCATATGTGTGTGATCTGATGGATCCTGCCACCAGACAAGCAACTATCACTCGTTTCCTTGCTAAGTCTGGTAAGAGGTATATCTGTGTGGCTTATAATGGAGTAACCTATAACTAGAAAGATTGGTTGGGTCTACAGCTGACTTACAGATTCAGCACCCATGATTTTGGGACTCTTTGTGCTATGTGAGGTGATAGATTTTACTAGCTGAGTGTGTTTTGTGTCTTGTGCTGTGTTTTGGAGGTCTTTGAGGTTTAGGCAAGTTACATCTGGCAAAACCTCTTCTGGAGTTACACTCGCTGTGACAGAAAAAGGACCATGAGGGATCTAAACAGATATAAATGTATCAGAACATAGTAACATTGACTAATGCCTTACAGTTCCAATCAGTAAAGACTATATGGGGCTACCTTACTTAAAAATTTGGCATGGCAAAAAAAAAAATCCTGGGTTTGGTGAAACTGACTTGTATATTTTTTTCTTCTGAAATAAATCAGCTACTTATTAAAATATAGCTTAATTTAATTTATGAACAGGCTTTACCTTTCATGGAGACACGAGAAGAAAAATGCCCCATATAGTTGAGGCAACTATATGGAGATTAAAACCAGAAGAAAAATTGATAAAAATGCAGGTGGATTGGAAACTCTAAATTGGCCCTAGGTGTGAGTGTGTGCATGTGTATGCCTTCTGTTGAAGGTTGGGTGTCGGGCTGGCAACTCTACACCGTAAATCTCCACTGCCAATCCTTCTGTGGACCATTGTTCCACTGTGGTGACCTCTAACGGGAAAAACCGAAAGTAGACTAATCTTAAGAACCTCAGCATGTGATGGATTATGTGTACTGTAACTGAGTTGCTGTACAGCTGATGAAGTTGGTGTCTGAGTTTACTGTGTGAGATTTTTGCTTCCAAGGAAATGTATAAGTGAATCCATAACACACTGTATTATACTGTTTGAGTGGTAGATAATCAACAGACAGCACAAGACAATTCTTATACTGTCTCAAGATACCCATCTTAATGAGGCTGACTATAGAAGTTGTGAGGAAGTGCTGGTTCATGGTTTTCCCTGCTTCTCAGTCTTGAATAAAAGACCCTAGCAGGTGTAGCTCTGTACTGGTTATAGCAGACTAGACAAAGAGGAAGCCAATCAAATAATGCAAATAATGGAGCTCCATGACTTCAGAACCTGTTGCAAGTAACAGTTCTCTTAGTCCTATGAGTATGAGCCACAGGTCAATGACTCCAGGGTGGTTAGAATTTCAGAAACTTTAGCTTTTATAATGGTGGCAGATAAAATTGTAGGGAGTAATAGAGAGAAAAGTGCTTAACATATCAGTGGGGGATGGTGCAGACACAAGAACAGGGAAACAATAGCAATATAACAAACAGAATGGTAGTGAAAATCAGCTTTAAGCAGGCAAATGATAAGAACATAAGAGTCTAGTATCAAAACTGGAATGTAAACAGCTGTAGAAACACAGAAGCAGAAATTCTGCAGCAAAAAGTACAAAAGTGCTACTATTGCAGTCCAGCTACAGTCTAAGGCACCAGACTAGCAGAGATTTACCAGAAACACTATTAATGGAAAAATGTAGTCACAAATGTCTAAATGAGGCCTAGATCTTCCAGAAGTACACAATTGTCCTACAATTGTAAAATGAAACTACAAGACTAAGATCCCTAACTGAGTTCAAAATGCAAACAGCTACAGTTTACAAGTAATTCTACTTATGGAGTTAGAATTGCAGAATAATGTGTAATTGATGGACAGATCTTGCAGTAATTCACAATTCTCTCACCACTGTGTATGACTCAATAAAATAAAACAGCGTGTGCCCATACAGCCAAGTAAAATCCAGAATCAGAAAAGGGTTCATGTAGTGTTGAACACTCCAGCCCAACAATGTAGTTTTCCAAAACTGAAACAATCCTCTCAACTGTCAATGAATGTAAAAATGGACCATAAACTTGTGACAATCCGCAAGGGATGGAGATAAACTTCTGGTGATATACCAAGAATGTAGCTAAAAATATTTATGCACCTACTGTTCTAGATACATGTTTTTTTTTTACTATGTGTGTCTGTGTATACATATGAATGTAAACACTTGCTAAAGGCAAAATGATAATAGTAGCAAAGTGCTGCAGTCCCAGTCATGCACTACGAAAGGGGAAAAGTGCAAATTGTGGATTTTTTTTTTATCTAAACGTTTTTCAATGAAGCTTAGAAAGTAATATATTATCAATATCTGAATCACTGTTTTTCTAATCTAATCATGGCTTACTTTTGAAAACTCATTGAGAGTTGATACATATGCTAGTACTTTAAAATAGCTTTAATTCAATAAAATGCTTTTCTTCCAGTATTTTCTGCTGTTTTTGGATTCAACAATGAAAATGTTTGTATTTTACCAGTGCACTACTTTAGCTACTGAATGAATTTATAAACTAAAGAGTTTAGCATGTAGTGATAAATAAAGAAGTTGTTGGTTGTGATAATACGGTGAAGGGGACATGCTATATATTTAAATACCTAAAGGAAATCTACAGAATGCAAGATAGTAATATTTTTCAGTCACTTTTTAATAATGAGAGGATGTATTTTAAGGATACAAGGTCAATTGTTTAAGGGACTCATGGGAAAGTATTTCATGAAAAGTATGGTAAATAAAAGCTACACTTTTTCTGAAGTGGTCTTGGGGATCCTCATGGATGTGGCAAACATAACATATTTTTTTATCTGAGATGGGAAAGAAATATTGTTTAAGTAACTAACAGATGTGATAACTGCGATATACAGCAAAACAAAACAGTCATTTCTGAGTGTGATTGGGTTACATCAATGATTTTGCACATTAAAAAGCAAACAAAAAACAAATAAATAAACAAATAAATGCAGATACCTGAAGGTTTGTGCTCATAGAAATGCTTGTAAAATAGACATCTGCTGATTACAACTAATAATAGCATTTTTTCTGTGTGTAGGCAGGTAAATGCTTCTGTCTAGAAGTAGCAGCTAATTTCAATTCATGCAGCATACATGTTAGAAGGGAATGCTCAGCATTACAAGGTACAGTAGTGTACCTAAGCTCATCTAGTGTATGATGATGTAAACATACATATGTTTTTCATTATTTGAAAAGTTGTTGGGAGTTTGTATGTGGAAGTACAACATGCATATAGCTAAACAAATTCCTGTCCGTACGCAGAATGTTAGTCTGAAAATTGGTACACAGAAGAGTGGGGTATTCCGTTGTCAGGGTCACGTATGTATAATAATTAGCCACTAGGACTTAAAGTAGTGAAATACATGATATTATCTGTTAATGTGCTTGCCTTGTAGGGAGATGCTGTGCCACAGTATTGTGCTGGGATGGGGGTGGAGTAGAATATTGTGCATTATCAGACAGAAATACAGACATTTTTAATTTGTTATGAATGGGGTTTTGAAAGTGTTACACTTCAAGGCTAGATCTTTAACTACATTTAACTAGATGGATATCACAGGTGACAAAAAAGTTCTGAAACAAGGTTTAAAGGTGGTGCAAGTAAGATGAGAAGTCATTGCAAATTATTTTAGGTATGATTGTTGTATATTAACTTACATTCATTGAAAAGAAAAAATAATTCATTTGGAATCCAAATTGAAAAATGCACACGGTTGGTGAAATGCCAGCAATTGAAGGAGGCATGTGTATAATTTAACAGAAGATTTAAATATGAATAATTAATCTCAATATGGAAAACAGCAGACATTCTGTAATGCATAGGGAGAGACACTAGTAGTAGCAAAACTGGAGAGCTATACCATGGAAAAAGAAGGGAGGAGGTGGACATGATAAAACATGTGTGTACCCCAAGTGGATTAAAAATTCTGAATAGCAACATATTTTAGAGAATAAGTTAATCGAGACTAATAGGTGCCACTGGAAGTCTGAACTAGGGAGGCACCTTGTTGATAATATTAAAAATTATTCTTACAAAGAGAGAGTTGAAAATGCATATGAATGTCTTTCTTTGGAGGGAACAGATTCAGAAATTGCAATAAAATTCAAGAACACATAAAATCAATGTGTAAAGACAAGAAATTGGTGTAAAAGGAAATAGAACAAAGTAGTAATCTACTGGCTAACAGGAAAATGTAACTTACCAACAGGGTAAGATAACAAGCAAAGTAGCTGGGCCCATTGATAATTATCTGTTTAGTCTATCAATTTCAGGCTGTAGCTTGAAGTTTTAGATCAAAGCAAATTTCAGTGAATATATTATTAATACATAACATATATATGTAGTGCAAAGATAAGGTTAAAGTGAAATTAATTCTCTTAATAGAAATAAATATAAGAGAGGACCTATGACCAAAAAAATTAATTCATATACTTCAGGGTGAGGCTACTATGATGAATTTTTAATACTTGTAATAGTGGTGGTATGAAGTGAGGTTAATTATGCTCTCTTTCTGTTAGTCTTCTTTATGACAGATAAAAATGTATCCACTTTGGACCACTTTTCCATTGCCTTTATTCTTGTCTTAGCATTTCATGAATTTGCTTTCATAGCCATCAATTCACCTAGAATATAGTATGTGTCTTTAATGACTGGGGGTGGTTAGTCATCTTCCACTTTTTTGTAATATTCTTCTTTGCTACAAGTATGATATTGTTAACCAGCCTGATATCACCTTTATTCAGATTCATTCAAGAAGTGAATCCAAGAACGAACACCTTCCTTATAATGATAATTAGTGTTGACCAAATCACCTGACATATTTCCTAGACATGAGCAAAAAAGGCTTTCATCCTCTGGCTGCTCCAAAATATATGTTTCCAATCTCCCAAGGACTCTGTATTATATCACCAACAAAGCAGGGAAGACACTGGGTATAACTGACAAAGTATTGCTGGTGTAAAGAAACATTTGAATTGACACTTCCATCTCAAAAATCTATAGTTTTAGGAGCTAGTAGCGTATTTATGGATCAGAGTGCACTGTTTGCATTCATTGACTGCAATGTTGATAACTAAATCCCTGGTCCACATTAGCCTAAATGTGTTAGTCTTTTTCTTGTCTCTATGAGAATCTTGTAAATATGTAAAATGCCACCTCTTAATAAATTATATGCAGAGTGTATCTGTACTAACTAAGTCACCCACAAAGGTCAGTGTTCCTTTTCAGGAGAAAAAGCTTTGATCTTCACGCATAATTACATCATTAATTACCCTAAGGTAACTAAGTACTATGCTGAGTGCAGAAACCAGATAAAAAGAATCCATGAGTTCATTTGCCATTAGATGAGAAGAGAGCTGTTTGTAAACCATTTTCTAAATAACTTTGCCCAAAAAAGGCAAGTTAGAGATAAAATGAAAGTTATTAAGAATGTTGCATCTAAACATTTTTTTTTTCCGATGATGAAGATATAAAGAATTCCTTTAGAAGAAATGGAAGACTATCATACCTCAAAAAGGATGCCAAAATCAGATAAATTATTGGAACCAGAATATCCTGTCTGGCAATCACCAGTTTGGAGGGGCACAGATCCAAGCTTGTATTGCACATACTACTAGATATTACAGACAAGAGTTCCTCAAAATGGGGAAACTCTAGTTCCATCCAAAAAGAAGAGAAAAATCTTTCAGCCTCAGATTGCACCCAGCCTTGTGGTCAGCAAATGGTAATAAGGGGTGAATTTTGACAAACCTGTCAGTGACAAATTAAGATGTCTGCTCACATTGCTCTAAGGTAACAGCTCTTCAGATGGCAGGGCAGGCTAGACTTCATAGTCTGGTCACCAGCTGGAAAGGCATGGCAGGTCTGTTGGCCATTGATTTCCCCTGACAGAAATGCTGCCTTCTTGCTGGAGGTCTCATACGGGTAAAGAGCCACATGACTGTCTAGTTGAAGCCTATCAAAGACTGGCATCACTCCAAAAATGTTTTACTGTACACCCCCTACCGATGTAGGGAACAGAGCACAAATGAATCCGTTACTCACATGTCCAGAGAGTAATAGGATGTACTTAAGATGGTGATAGCAAATACAGAGCACAGGCCAAAGACATAGTCAAGGACTAATCATTCTGAAGCACTATCATTGTTATCCAGGTAGTGTTCAATGTCAACGTCAAAAGTCACAGATGCCAGTTTAGGGTAATTAATGAAATGTAATTAGAACAAAGCATTATACAGACAGAGTAAAACAACCGTGCGAGATAAAAATCTGTAATAGCACTTCATATTTACTGATTTTATTTATATAAACAGAATATGTATTATTTTCTTTTATTGCTCAGATACTCCAAAACTGATTATCTGGTTATCTGTTGCTTCTAGCAGATCACACCTTATACAGAGTCACTAGTTTGGTGCTTCTTTTGCACTCTACTATTTTATCTACTATTTTTCACTACTATGTTTTACTTTCTATTTTCCCACTGAAAAATAATCAGATTTTTTAGCTGACGCACACTCCCAATTTTCTGGTGAACAAATGATTATGATACAATTCTGATTTTCAAAGACTGATTGGTACAAACAGGAATTAAGCCAGAAAATTAAAATTTATACTAACAGCTTCATATTGCTGCTCCACTACAACTCGCATCTAGAAAACAGTAACATTTGTGGGGTGAAGGGGGTAGTCACCATGGGTGAAAAGTGTTAGAAGATTGGTCTTCAGTGCATACCAGCATTGAGCAATGCAGCAAACAGTTTTCTATATTTTAAAAAGTGGGAAGGAGGGAAAGAGGAACATTTTTGGTCTTCAACTTAAAGCTGAGGGGTACACTTCACTGGGAAATGATATCAGGTGCAAGAATAACTATCAACACCTCTGTGTGTCCCTGCAACTGTATTAATCATTTTCAAATGCTGGCCCCATAGCTATAACATTTTTTAAATGTGCAAGCCTATTTCTGAGCAAGTTGTGCAAAAGTTTATGATGCAGGCATAACGTTAGAGACTTGTAGGTATTCTGACTTCAGTAAGTCAAAGTTCCTGAGATATTTTCATAAGATATATGTACTTATTCAAGTAATGGAATGTGTCTGGATATATCATTGGGCGTGATAATTTAACATAAGTATAACTTGAGTTTTGCTGCTGTGATGACTCTCCACTGGACCAGTAATCAAGGATCCTCAATCCTCACAACTGGCAACAGTGGGAAAATGTTCACTGGGAGGATGACAGGTACACACTCAGTATTTCCAAATGCAGCTCTCTGCATCGAGTGCAATTTCCCCTATGAGCACACAGAGACCACAGTCAGTCTGGGGCTGGTTTCTCCCTCTTTCTACAGATCCCCAGTAAGACTCCCCACTGGCACAGCTATAGAGTTGAGATCTCAGCTGAGTGACCCTAACCAAAACCCCCAACACCCTCTCTGTCCAACCAGTGCTTCATGTCCCTGCCCAAGCAGCTGACTCACACACACTTTGAGGTTTGATTTACCCATACACACACCTGGGAAAGGCTGGCACAGGTTTACTAGCTATGCCCCCTTCTTCCCAGACTATAAGGTAGTTATTACTGCCACCAGTCACTCCTTATTAGCTACTTTAAGGTCCTTAACAAAGAGTGTACAATCTTACTGTGTAATATTAATGTTAACAAAAGTGGTAGTCTGTCCAAGAGCAAGGCTATTAGGAGTGGCCCACATAGTCTGAAATAAATAAAGAAAAACATCTAAATTAAGCTTTACTGGATCTAAGAGAATTACTATACCCTAGAAACTTACTTCATTAGAGCAAGGCAGATGTGGTGAATGGATCTTCTAGCTGTTGTCAGGTCTAAGACAGAATGCAGCATGCCCTGTCTCACTAGGAGACTTCTCAAATTGATATCTAAAATATTACTACTGGGATAGTATGCAGAAATACATAATTTCTTGTCATCTGACTCCTAGTTCCCAGGCCAAACAACCATTGATGAAGCTGGCAATATTTAGCATCTACCTGTAAAAATATACAGACAAGGGCTTCTCCTCAGATCTCTGGTGGATGCTGGAAATCACAAAACAATTGCATTCACTTAATTCAATTAATTCACCCTAAAGACAATACAGAAAGTTTCCTAGTACAGACATTGTGTCACTACCTGCATTGAAAACTAAAAGATACCACCTTTTATGACCTAGCCATAAAGTAATTTAATTTCGGTTATTTCTCTGAAACTAACCTCTTGTATTTCAGTTTCCACTATTAAAATATATACATTTAAACAGTTACAATAGTGCATGTACATTTCAGTTCTCTTCACTGTGGTTACATTTCAAACAGCACTTTGTAAATACCTTTTCAACACATGCGTCTGTACATGCAGGTTGATATACACATGACATATGGTTCTAATAAATTTGTAACACAAGCATCTTATATAAATCATTTTGATATTCACCAAAGACATATAATTATTTACAAAATTCCAGCTAGCTGGGCTGGCAGTATCTCCTGTTGTTACAGCTGCTACTGCAGAATGAATTTTAACCCTGCTGATCTAACAGTTATTGGGGGGGGGGGTTATATACGTCCACTTTGACTCGCCAAGTTAAAATTTGGTGAGAAACTAACTTGCTAAGCACAAATGGTCAAGCATTTAACCTGAAACAATACTTAAATATCAGCATTTCTGCAGGGGGGGCATCTCCTTCAGTGTCTATGTGGAGAACAAGTCCCCAAGACACCCTGAACTTATATATACTACCTCCTCAGTTACAGCAACAAAAAGAGAAAGGAAATTTGTGAAAACAAGTATACTGTTGCCAGTGCACAGTGAGAAACTAAACTGGAAATAATTTCATATAAAAAAGTGAGGAGGGGGTTCAATATCAAGTGAATTGAACTTAGGTGATAGAACCATGTCCAATTTGCACTGAACAAGGTGTAGGGAAGCAGTTCCATACACATCATGTTTTGCAATGCTGATTTCTACTAGTGACTAAGAGGCTTTAACATAATATTACCCTATTGTGTGTGGGCAGCCTATTACAAAATAAATATGGCCGCTGATTCAGACATTGTCTTGATTTTGTGAATTCATACTCAAAGCTACTGTTTTTCCATTTCCCACAACATCCTGTAAAATTCTATAGTTGGTAGTAAGTACAAACACAACTGAATTCATAGTATCTGACACTTTAGACTAGGCTACTCTTTCAAAAAAATTGAATTTCTCCTGCAAGCTTTCTTAACTTAGCATTCTGTTTTTAAAATTGATTTTAATCCCATACAAACATGCACACAAATCTGCTTTTGATATATGTGTATAAATCTTTGAAAATTACAAATAGAATTACTGTGTTGACTGGAAAACAGAGTAACAATTCATCAGCATAACATGTAGAATGTAGGCTAATGATACCGAGTCTTCGTTGTTTTAGTAAATATAAATCAGTGGCTTTGTCCACAATGAAAAGTTTGGTGCAAACCAAATGCAGAATCTATGTTTCCTACCATGCTGTGCAAGGTGAGAATAAGCATGATGCGCAATCTCACGTGTCACAGTTTTGAGGCGGGAGTTTATGCAAGTTGTAGGGACACATTATAGTTTCATCATTGTGACCAGTGCTGTAATTAGCACTAGGTGACTTAGGTAGTTGCCTAGGGTCCTGCTGGCTTGGGGGAAGGTGCACTGGGGATATCACAGCATTAAATTTTAAAAATAATATTTTTCTTCTTTGCATGTTGAACCTGAGATCCTAGAACTGCTTCCGCTTTGCTTTCCCTTTCAAATGTGGAGTGCTGCTATAGCCTAGGAGATGAGAATTCCTCCAGCAGGTACTCAGAAGTAAGATGTGTGCATGTGTGTGTGTGTGTGAGTGTGTGTGTGTGTGCGTGTGTGTGTGTGTGTGTGTGCGTGTGTGTGCAATTTCCTAGTTAGGGATGTCAGGTTAGTTAATTAGCTTGCTCAATCTTAAACCCTGCACTGTGGCTACAGGATACAAGAGCCTTAATCCTCTTCTTCTACAACCACATAATGATTGAAATGTACTGAAATGGATCATTTTGTCTTTTACTGGTTCATGTATGTTGTTTTACTGCTTAATGGAATAATCTTCAAAACTGCAGGGTGTGTTTTCAAGGAATCTGAGTTATAGTGCATTTTCAAGCAATGTGAGTTTCAAGGGAAGAGGTGTTTACTGTTGCTCATGTTAAGTCTGTTTTAATGTGCAATTGTTTTGTGTAGCAAATGGCCATCAGTGTTTGTGCTATAGACTTTCAAAGTGGTGTAATCAGCACAACAGGTAGCATACTTGCCTTTGGTGCAGAAGGCTATGGATTCTACTCCTATACCATGCAGATTGCTTGCTGGCATACCTCTAAACTATTCATATTTCTGCAGAATGTCCAGATTTTTACCTTATATTTTTTATCTGTTTTTCATAAAACTGTGGTTTTCTGGCAAATTAGTGGCAAATGATTAAAGACTGAAGTTAGAAAATAATGACAGACATTTGGGTTTCAGAGTTCATACCCTTCAGAAAATTCATGTTAATGCAAAACCTGTTACTCTAGCAACTTTGTAAGTTGGTAAGAGCAATATTTAAAAATTGCCCCTGTCTGTGGTCCTTTGTTCCCTTTTATTTATGGCTTTGTCCAGATTTCTTGCTCTAAGGGGTTGAGAGGTATGCTTGTTGATACTGCAATGTACTTTAAGTGCAGGGTTGCACTCCTGAGTTTGTCACCCTTTAGAAGAGATGTTAAACAGAAGCAAACACCAGAAAATTAGGAGTTTGCATCTGTCTGTGTTAATGGTGGGTGCTGTGAGATCTTTTACATCCACCTGAGCTATCAAAAAGAGAAGAAAGTTCCCCAGTGCCCTGGACAAATTTCCCCTAGTAGTTTAAGTACCACCAAGGTCTCCTCTGAAAAGACATCACTAGCCTAGTCAGGCTAACCTGGTCAACAAAGGATATTTAAATTAAATCCATATCTCCACCTTCACTTCAAAAGTAAAGAAAAAGATAGCAACACACTGATAGTTTTGAACAGTCTTCATGGTACGTGAGGGAAGAGAGACAAGTAATGTGACACTAGAATGAATAGGGGGGAGGCATTGACCATGATCCAGCTCTGAGTTTGATATAAGGCCAATCTGTTTAAAGCAGCTTTAATTTGAAAGATACAAAAATGTGTCAGACACACAACATGCTGTTACATGACCCACCATTTTTATATGTAAATGTACATTTTTTCCTTCAAAGATGTCTTCATATTTAAACAAAAATACATAGAAGACTGCTTATATCAACAAGTGAGGAGTAACACTACCAAGCGATAAAATATAATTTCAATGATATTACATAATTCATGTATTTATTGAATTCTTATATTAAGTAGATATGTATAATATATCAACAAATATTAAATCATTAGATAGACATGAAAGCAACAGTATGAACTTGTATTTATTTAATATATAACTTTAACTTCTTTTTTTGAGTCCAGTTATTTGGTATATACATAGTATCTGTGATTCACATCAAGTAATGAAATATTTTACTAGCTGAATTAAAAAGAACTTTGGGTGATAGTCATGTTAAATGTGAGGCTCAGACTACTTTACATAATTTCTTCTGCTGAGATGCAAAGTACAAACTCTACAATTTATTATCTGCTAGTTGCCTTATTGGCAGCATTTCACATCTCCATATGGACTACTTTCACAATGAAGAAGGTCGACAACAACAAAAGGGCTCACCTGCAAGTACAATTTACAGAGTCTAAAATTTGGAAAACCCTCATTCAAAACTATTTGTTGGATGATTATTTCTTAATGGGGATGGGGGAACAATTAGCTCCCGTAGCCCCCTAGCATCACCTTTAAATCTGCCTATATATATATATATATATATATATATATATATATATATATATATATATATATATATATATATATACAGATTCAATTTATATCCTCAAAATACTAAAATGTCAAAATTCAGCATTTCAAAGCTATAAAGTCGAATCTTTAAAACATAGAAAACACAGAAGCGAGAAATTCAAAATCTCACACACAGGAGATTTTGAATATCGCGCTACTACTACACACACACACACACACACACACACACACACACACACACACCATCCTTCCCACACACAAGCACAAACTCTCTACTACATAAAAGCAAGGGGGCAAGTCCCCCTGCACCCACTATGTGGGGACTGCACCCCCCACCCCCCCACTTAAATATTCTAACTCCGAGGTTGCACTACACACAAACACACACACAATACCACCACACAAGCTACATTCTGCTTGCACACACACATCACACCAACAAAGCACATAGTATATACAACAGTATATAAAGTTGGGGGGCACAGCCCCACATTAGTGGTGTGGGGCATATCCCACCACTTAGTTTGAGTACATATTGTCTTCTGGAGAGAGTTAGTCATTGGTGTGGCAACTATGCATGTCTATTGTTTAAAATGCATTGTTTTGAAGTTTTTGGTAAAATACAATATAAACAAGCAAGGTGGGGGGCTATGCCCCCACACACCCCATTTTGGGGGGCTGTGCCCCCCCACACACACACACCCTAACTATATATACTAACTCCAGGATCACACTACAGTAAGGAAAAGAGCATATACTTTTTACTTGCCTTACAGTACTCTACACAGTGCCATATATACTAAGTTCAGTTCAGTGAAGTGAAATTCAGTGAAATGAGTTTTCAGTAATTTGTGTTTTCACTGATGTAGTTGGAGTGAAATGAAATTCAGTGAAATGAGATTCAATAAAACAAAGTAGACCCGACTGGATATATTAAAAGTGATGTATAATGTTTGCAGCTACAGTTGTGTTGGCATGGTTTGTAATGTATAATGTTTGCAACTGAGATTGTGTCGCTATGATTTATTTTCATTTATATAAATGTACGATTCCCTGTGTCATACCTGATAATTTAGTAAGATGTTTCTTGTTTAAAAAAATGCTGGCATGAAAAGAGTCTTAGAAGCATACCGTAGTATCTGTGCAGATCAGACTTTGACCTAATTTGGCATGATTTGACTTGGTTTTACCTGATTTAAACTTCTACTAATTTCAACAATACAAGAGAAGTGGTAGCTTTAAGATCTATTGCTATGTATTGGCATCAGTATACTATTTAAGTGCAAATATTGCTAATCTGTTATTACTGTTTATGAGTGGCAGAGATTTGTTTAGAACACTTTTTGTTGTTTCACTTCTGGGGAAAATAAAATTGCTAGTGCTCTTCGCATGTATTTACTTGATGCCTTATGCAGTTTTAAGATATATTACCATCTGTGTGCTATTTAAGTGCAAATATTGTTAATCTTTGACTACTGCTTATTTGTGCCGGAGTTTTATTCATTTATGACACTTTTGCTGCTTGGGCTTGTGCAAAATGGAAAATCATTAGTGTTTAGGCCATCTGCTTGCTCCTGGCCTTAATACAGATGCTTTTCTGATTGGCTGTTGATTTCAGACTTTTATTTTATATTGTGCTGCACAAAGCAGCATAATGCTTTATTTAGCTTGGCTGCTCTGAACTTCACATAACCACTATTGTTGCTACCCAGATTTTACTTGCTTTTTTACTTGATTTGACCTTCTACCAGTCCCCAGTGACACCAAGCAAGTCAAAGCCACATAGACTCACTTGATAGCTCCAATTAAGCAGATGGGGATTGAAATAGATTGCTAGATATAAACTCATATATTTGCTTCTAAAACTGGAGTTTTATACAAGGGAAGACAAGGATAAAATGTAGTTAATTTTCGTGTATAATAATCAATTGTTTGATTCTTTGAGAAAGTTGAATACCTATATAAAACACTATACATACTTTTCTTGTACATCTCAGATTTTTTTTTCAACAATATATTTTTATATTTGTTCTAAGGATCTTAAATACCATGAATTTCTAGACAGAACATTTTATTTGTCATTATACAGATAATTCAACTCAGTCTCCTAGATTGGTTAGATATAAAGAGGAAATGCCTTACTATAAGAAACCTATTCCTGATATGTGTTTTATATAAATATATATATATATATATATATATATATATATATATATATATATATATATATATAAAGGAGGTTTCCTGATTTTAGGACACCAATCTAGATCAGTCTTCTCATATTTACATCTATGAGGCCCTAAAATGTGTTTATTTAATATAATAACCACATTAAGAAGTAAAACTATAAGGGAGACAGCAAGTTTGGACAATTAAGCAAAATTTGCTTTTTTTTAAATCACAGCAAATAGAGTTTAACAAATATATAGGAACATATAAATATATACTGGAACAAAGGAAGACTTTATAATAAAAGAAATGTGATAGTCAGAAAAATCATATTATGAAGAATATTTACGTTTTACTTCATGTAAACAAGAAATGGTTGGCATGCCAAGCAGGCATGTCAGGGAGCATAGTTCAATTTTATGGTTAAAGGATAATGATGGCATCATTATACATTCTGGGCAACAGATGTATGATTGCTATAGAATATTACCATAGATTACACAATAAAAATGGTTACAGGATGAACAGTTGTCAAAAAATGGGTTAGATACTACACCATACAACCAAATAAGTATGGTATATTCTACTACACCTAATCTAGCCAAAGCCATTAGTCACTTTAAGAAAGGAAAAATACCAGGATGGTGTTGTCTGCCATTAAATGTATGAGGCATTTTACAAGATCAGATGCTGCCCTTATTGCTAAAATGATGAATTACTTAATTCCAGGAATTCAGACTCCCTAATTCTGTGATAAGTGCTAGACTGGTACTGATGAAAAGGAACGGAAAAGAGGAATTAACATTTCCGATTATACAGTAATATCAGTATTAAACCATGATTATAAAATTGAGCTAGAGCATCGGATATGAAGACAGTGAAAAGTCTAAGGGAGATTATACATTCTAGGAAGTTCAGATTTGTTCCTGTCATGTACTAAGCATATGCAGACATTAATAGGCTATATTTACTAAGTGCCAAAGACTCCAATCCAGCGTAGAAAATGCAAGCCAGCATACAAAATGCTGCCAAGCCATCTCAGTACCTTTTCATTAAATGACCAATGCAAAAAGTAAAAACTGTTAAACGCTTTCATTCATAACCTTTTTTGAACTTCATCACACACTCCCATTTTGTAAATGAAGACTCGTTACTTTAAAAACAAAGTGACCAATCACTTTATAGCCCTAATGAATGTTTTAAAGATCATGTTAACCCAATGCACCTCTCAATGTATTTCTACCACTATAAACAAAACATTCTAAAAATAATTAATTTAAGTTAAATAACTAAAACATGCATCCAGTCTCAACATAAATGAACAAAATGACACTGTTATTTAATATTGCAATTAAAATAGCTATATAGTCACTTAATATTATCTGCTTTCAAAACTAACACACTGTTGATACTAATTTTATCATTAATACCAGGAATCTGTGTGGCATTCAACTTAATTTGCCATAAAAGTTCCTTTCTTTTTAATTGGGACTCCCAATTAACACCTCTAATGTGATGTGATACCTTTTTCAAAATAAAAAAATAAGAACTTTTTAATTTTTTTACATTCCCTAATATGTTTAGAAAGCATTCCTCTTGTCTCTCCTTTTAATAGAATATAGATGTTTGTGTATTTTCTAGCTAAGTGCCATTTCTGTCTTCCCTATGTAGAACGCCTCAAAGATTGTACATTGTGCTAAATAAACTACCCCAGCAGTGATACAATTAAATCTTCCATTCTCACTAAGCACCCTGGAATATGAGGCTACTGTGATATTACTTCCTCCAAAATGAAGCAGAATTGTACATAAGCCCCACATTTGGACTTTCCGTTCCTACCACTTGTTTTTATTTTTTTTTTTTATTGTCACTCTCTAATACAGCCTTTAAATTTCCTCCCCTCTTATACACAAATTAGGGTTACACCTACTTTATCAATAAGTTGAAACATCATACTCCCCCCTTTCAATTTTTACTGATAACATTCTTAACCAGTTTATCAGTATTATTATAAGATAGCACCATTGCTGTCTTTAAATCATCCCTATTCCCCTTCCTGTTGTCAGTTACAAAGGTACAGTCTTTCAAAATAGAACAGAACCTTGCTGATCTCCCATTAATAACTTCATTAATCATTTCTTCAACCAAACCCAGTGGGTATCCCTGGTCCATAAAAGCACCAAATATTCATGAGGGCTGTAAAGTGATTGTTGTTTTGTTTTTAAGGTAATGAGTCTTCATTTATAAAATAGGGGTATGTAATTTTATATACTGTTCTGAGGAAGTTCAAATAGGTTATGAATGAAAGCACTTAAGATTTTTTACTTATTGTCATGGTCATTCGATAATGGCTTGGCAGCATTTTTTGTGTTCCTACAGGCTCCCTGATGAAATGTCAGAACACAAAATGCCAAGTGCTGACAAGCCAAAAAAAAAAAAACACAGGAGAAGTATGAATTTCTAAGATTGCTCTTCCCCTTAAACCTTCTTTTTTGGGGGGGGCAAGCCCCTCACACTCCCTGAACGATATATACCAACTCTGAGACTGTCATACCTCAGAGAAAAGGGTATATTCCAAGAAATGGCATCTCAAACTTACTATATGTAAGTTCATTCTTTCAGCCATTCAGTCTCCGTATTTCAGGACCTGCTCTAGCAGGTCCCAGCATTTCAAATGGTCACCACTGCTATTTTTACTAAGTAATAAAAAATGATGATTTACATAGGAAGTTATGCTGCTACCAAAGTTTTATATTCCTACTAGACATATGGTGTTTCAGGTTTTCAGGTTCTACAATATGTTGGATCAGTGCATTACACAAATACAAACATATATGTAATAAGTAAACTTTCATTTCATTAGAAGTATAGGCTACTAGGTATTTGAAGTCAAAGAGATGGGGAGAGATCAGAAAGATCTGTAGTGTCATGGAGTTGTATTAAATAATACAGATGGATTAGTATGTTGCAGTCTGAGGCTGACTACATATGAGTGATAGCACAGTTTTAAATGTTGACATGCCAAGGAAAAGGTTACATAGTAAATTATTGCAGCCACATTAATGGCAACCATAGAACTATTGTAATGACTGTGTTATGGGTGACCAATGCACTGGCATGAAAGGCACAAGAAAGTTGCAGCCAGATCTTATGCATGCTCACATACACAGTGAAGTGCCTCATACCTGCAAGACTGCTACTATCAACAGGCCATAGAGGGCCACCACAGCAAAATATATGATATAAATGTGGAGGAAATGGTGAGGCAGTAAAATAGACTAGGATGCCAATGTAACTATCCGGCTGCCAGTACACCTTAGCTTGGACAAGTCACTGCACCTGCCATCATGTGATCCATGGGGATGCCTCCAGACCACACAAAAAGACAGGCCTTTACCCCCCCCCCCTCAGAGGTGGCCACTGAGGCCACAAGTAAGCCCTCCAGGTCACCTTCTATAGGATGACTTTCATTCTCTGCAGAGAGACAGGCCCAGGGTCTGCTGATGAATCAGCAGCAAACATGTTGAACAGTGCATACTCAGGTGGTCACCTCCATGCCTCATCCTGCAACACAGTTACCCCATAGAAAGACAAAAATGAAAAGAGAAAAATATTAGCATGTGTGCAGTGCAGTTTTATTTCAGTGGCACAGTATAGTGACCTACATTTACCCCAGAGCCTAGACAGCATGCCACATCTCCTTCTTAGGCAGACCTCATGATTAAATACACTCTTCCCTGCTGCAATAAAACAAAAACTGGACTTTAATGAGTACAAACTATCCTTGACGACAGAAGGCAATGACAGCAACAGGTGCTGCTCAGAATATATTATGCCAAATTATATACATCAGTGCTTACAATAATAGGTTAGATCCCTCTCCTTAAACTCCGCTTCCCATTGGTGGAGCAGATTGGGGTAGCACATCTACAGGCCACTGCAGCTATCTCAGTAGTTCTTAAAAGAATGGATTATGCCAGTAGCATCACTGAGTGCCCTAGAAAGGTGGAGCCGGGCATCGATTTTATGCTTGGGGTCTTTATACTGTAACAGCAGAGTCTTGCTATAGTCCTTCTGTAGCAAATGGAGAAAGATTTTCATATCTTATGTGTACTAAGCAGGCACCCTTCTGCATCTAGCATGTAAAAAGGCCGTGTACACACTACAAATCAGAATGAGGAGGAAACTGTTATCCCTGAATGAAGGCAGCCCATAGTGGACACCAAGTGATATGTATTGTCAGGCATCAATGCTTCACATTGGGAAGTATTATTAACATTGGCAGATGGCAATACTAGCTTTACAGTGTCTCTGCACAAGACCTGCCAGCCAGGGTACCAGCAGGATAAGCATGGTAGGGATGTGGCTGACAACACATTTGTTATAACAGAGATTCAAAGATGAACACTCACAATGACATAGCATGACAAAAAGTGTTATCACTATATTGTAGCTGAGATTAGCTTAGGAAATGGAATTGGATAACAGAGTGCATTACCATACAGGTATACTAACAAAAGATAATACAACAGGTAATGGACCTCAAGATAGCAGGGTGCACACAAGGGTGTAAGGAAGCAACAGGAACAGATAGTGAGCAGAGAAGTGTGTGGGAAACATATGTAAATAGCATGACAGGTGACTGGCATACCTGAGGGGAGGGAGGTGATTTACCCTGGCAGGGAATGCAGCTGAAGGGCAGGACAGGTATTGTCTAACTGGGTAGGGAGTGCAGCAGTGTGCCAAATGCACACAAACCACAAGACATCTTACAGGAATTTGTATAGAAATTATAGCATGTACTGTCAGTACAATGCTGACAGACAATAGGCACTAGTAACAGAATGGCACAAGGTTTGAATGATGACAGCATATTAGGAGACAGGTCTGCAGTCACCAAACAAGGGCAGAAAAAACTGCTGAGACATTGGTGAATGGCAAAGACAGTCATGCATACACTCCCACTGATCCACATGCATAATCCACAAGTGCACATATTTTGTAGTGAGACTGAGAGAACAGCAACAGCTATAAAAGTGTACAACACTGAAGATAAAGGTGCTACTACAAGCCCTATATCCACATGGTGTGTACATCCTTAGGAAAGGTAAAGGAGACAATGACCTCTAGGACAAGATGTGTCAGACAGTGGTGCAGGACATAAATTCTATGGGCAGCCATAACAGGACTAGTACAGGTTCCTTGTAGGGTCACAGATATGCTACTGCATGCTAAAATCAAGGGACTGTATATTGTCAGAGACATGTCAACCACATAGTGTGGACCACCAACACTGAGGCATCATACATCTATCCATCCATCCTCAACCCCTTTTCCCATTTTGTACATGGGGTCGGGGTGTCACTTCTGCAGTGACAATCATCTCAAGCCAAGGTTTACACCACCGGGTTGCTAGCCCTGCCACGGTAGTTCATTTGCACCACTTATGTACATACACTCTCACCTATGGCCAATTTAGAGTGTCCAATCCACCTACTGCATGTCTTTGGAATGTGAGAGGAAACCAAAGTACCCAGAAGAAACCCACATGACCCCAGGGAGGACATGCAGACTCCACAGAGAAGTCACCCCAGTCAAGAATCGAACCAGAGAATTTATTTCTGTGAGGTGGCAACACTAATCACTGCACCACCACTGCCACCCATCTGCGGCATCTTACAGAGATGGAGGAATTGCTGATATTTCTATCTTGGGTAGGTGAGAGAACCCTCATATTCAGTAGTGGCTTGGATGATGGAAGCTGGGCCAATAACAACTGTACATATGTCTATAGTAGAAGCACCAGGTTAATACTAGCATATTCCACTAGTGTAGTACAGTGATCTACTGATGTCAGTGGGTGAGTCAGCAGAACCTGTATGGCATGTTCATTCTCTAGGTACATCATGGCTGCACCCATGATAACCTGCACCAGAAATATGTATGTGCCCATAGGCAATGCAAATAATTGGCTTGTAGTAGTCTGGGTGCTATGGGTTAGTGGGAGTGACACATATGATCTAAAATTGCACAAGATATGCTATTTTTATCCCTTCAAGGTTCCATTGGTGGAGGGTCCAGAACAACAGATCAGCACATTCCTGATGTCAGCAGGTCCTCCTGTGACTAACGATGTCACCATGCACATATCACATTCTAAAGACACAGTGGCACTGTCAGCAATGCTAAAATTGGAGGGTATGCACACATTCCACACAGGGGAGATAATGGTGGATGGGCAGGATGAACTTTTGGCATCTCCTGGGTTTCGTATTGGATGTCCAGTCAATGTTATCCCCAGCAAAGCTACTCAGAAGTCATCAGCAGTGATAGTTTTGGTGAGCCATGTTGCTATGTGGTGTACATATCCATCATATGTAAGAAACATCCAGGTACAAATCACTGCCATGCCTTCAGGACATTCCCTGACTAGGGTGTCACCCATTAGCATCAACTAGTAGATATATAGTTCCATGAGCCAGGTATAGATGGCCACTACACATGCTATATCAGAGATGTTGACTGCACTTCTGTGGCATGTTTGAGGAATTACTACCACTGCAGGGACTTAGAGAAGACAAACCTTCTGATGTCAGTGGTGGATATGTTAGAAGTCACTGGTATATCCTTGAGGATAGTGGCAAATGTTCATCATAGTCATACAAGGAGGTGGATGTGTGATGCACCATTACAAACCAAGCTTACTCAAATGGCACACACTGTTCCAGAGACAACCTCACTTGCCTTTGTCCATGGCTACTTCCATTCCTAAAGTGTGGACACACCCATAGTCATGGCTAATACTCCTCCAACTCCACTGCAGTGACTCAGAGATGATCATACTAAAGTAACTCACCAGGCTAGTCAGTCTGGGTCCCACAGTTCCATACCATCTTACTTCCCTGTTGGCCTATGGAGCCAAGGCCAAGCCATGGCCATTCATGGGATCCTAGAAGTTGACTTTCTACTGCATAATCCATGGTGAGGCTACAATGGGGTTCATGTACATGCTCCCAAAGTGCTATGCCAACAGTTGGGCAGGACACCTCCAGTTCTGATACCATACAGACACCCAGTACACCTGGTCAGTGTTCACAACATGAACCTTGACTTCCCCTACCTCCTAGCCACATGTGAGGCTACCACATCAAACTCTCATAACCCTTATATGTATGATAGCATTGTTATCCACTGTGCAAATAATGATGACTGTGCCCTTCTCACCCCTCTGGCCTGTATGGGCATTGTAGTATCTAATAAGGTAAGTGGCCAGTCAATATACTGTATTACACAGCCTGGTCATTCTGTGTTGTCTCAAGTCATGACCCATAGTTGTGGATCACACATCATCTCTTTGCCAATGTTGCCATGTACTGCATCTCCTTTGGCATTGCATGAGGTACCGCTAGTGCTTTCAACATCACCTTACCTGACTCCTTCTCAATGGCTGCTGCTGCTGCTGCTGCTGTTACTGCTACAGATTTGCCTGGTGGTACAATGATGATTCCATATTTAACTGCTTTTGTAGCACCATGTAGTGTAGTATGGCACAGACAGCAAATAGCTTACTGTACGTCTCCAGTACATATTGTGATATGCCACCAGATATACCCAAGCAACAGAAATGGTCCTTCATAAGTTCACACACATGTTCCATGATGTTCAGTGCCTGTGACAGTACAGTGTCATTCTCCACCTCTGCCATGCTCTGGGGACTATATAGATGAGGGTCGTCAGCCATAGTTCGAAAGCATATTTTGCATCACCTGCATCACATGAAAGTGGATACCATTATGAATGACATGCTGCCTACATCCATGGGAATAACATATCAAGGACTTTGTGGCTGCCACTGTGTGCTCCTACCAACTAGATGGCCCTATGGGAAGTCACTGTGCACAAAATGTTGGTATAGGTTGCATATGTGCCAGACATGGGAATCATGGGAACTGCCAGGATGACATACAGATACATTGTATATAATACCCTATGCACTGATTACCACTGTGTAGGTGATAGAGTAGAAGCCCTTATGACTGATGTAGTGTATGCCATAAGGGGCAAATGGGGATGACAATGTAATTGCAGTCAATAACCCCAGGACCTTAATATAGGAAATAGAGTGCCATAGAATGCCTGTATATTGGTAGTTGCCTCCTCTGCTGCCTGTGGAAAATAAATATGCTAATTTACATGCTGCAGCATCATGTCAAGGGGCTATACAAAACTCCTGGCATGTTCACTGTTGTATGCTGATAGGTTCTCACAACAATGGGGGCTAATGGTACATAAAGCTTTGTATCCACAGGTACAGGCATTTCCTTCATCCTCCTTGATTCCATGTGAGGGTGATGAATGGTCACTAACTTCCATACGGTGTCTCTGTCCATACAATAGCAGTCAGCAATGTCTTGGTCATGGAGGTGATGTATCTTAGCTGCTGGTGGACCCATTCTCAACCAGCTTTTTTAGTAAGTCCACATGGTTTTTACAGTCGAGTATTTCAGGTTTCTGTAGCGAAACTGCCAGATAATTCGGACATTTGTCAGGATTTTGTAACACATAATAGATTTAGCAATGAGTACTGCCTTCTTTCTGACATTTACAGACTCCTGATATGCAAGCTATGCCATTTTTGATATATATAGTTTTCATTCAAGTATGCAGACATTTTCTGAATTGTGCTATATAAGGAAGAGACATATCAAGTCTTTGGACTGACACAGAATTACTATGCTGGTTGCTACACTTCTGTTTCAGGTGCAATGGAGTCAGTTCATTTTTGGTTGGGAGTTTATGTAGCCCTCACTGGTTACAGACTACACTATTATGAAATATTGATAATGTACAGCACAAGCAGTGTTTGACACGACAAGTTAATTAATGGAGTAATAGGTATCTCATCCCACGACAAACCCATAGTTGCTCTTTTGGAAAAGTAGTATCTTTGTAATAGGCACAACTGAAATAAGTCATCTGATTTTCAACTCAGGCCCAGAGATTCCTACTATAAAAGTCTACAGTTTCTAATGCCTGCTTTTTATGTATCTTTAGGGCAAAATCTCTGAAGCTTCCAAAAGTGTCACTTTCTGCATCAGAACATGGGGTTACAGTATGATTCATAAGAAAGGGACAATAGTGAACAAACTTCCTTAAGAAGCAATATTGACAGCCTAAAAGTCTCATTTTAATTATAAGCTATTTTACACTGATGTGTCATTCCATTATAGATATGCCAGTGAATGCCAACGTGACAAGAGACACTATATATATATATATATATATATATATATATATATATATATATATATATATATATATATATATATATATCCCTTTAACAGTCTTTTCTTTGTAAAAAGTCTCAAAATATTTTCTTATTTTATATATAAAGTCTGCTATATAAGCAGCTGTTTCATTCCCTTCAATAATGAGAAGACAGTTTCATAAAAAGTTAGATAGTGTGGGAAACATAGCAGTAGGAGTAGCAAAAAAAGCTTGTGAAGCAATCACACAGGTGACAAATTAGGTCATTTTGCACAAAGTACAAGGTTGCTGTTGTGTGCTGATGGAGATAAGGCATGCTATATAGGGAGGAAAAATCCCTTCATGTTTCAAGTGCCCATTTGTGTTGAAAATGAGGTCTCTGCTGGTCCTCAGTGCCTTGCTAGTGGCTGTTTTCAGCCAGAAAGTTTTTATTGGGTAAGTCTAATTTTAAAGAGGTATTTGACTGATTGAACTTTTTAAACTTTTGTATCCTATTTTGTAAGGTCTAATGTGTCTATTTTTGTAACACAGAATTAGTAAAACAACAGCAGCATCACAGGATTTGTTCATGATTATCTATTTACTGATTTTAAATCATTAAAACCCAATTAGGTACATGTACCTTTTCTGAGGTGCCCCAGGGATTTTTGCTATGTTAAGTGATTTAATCAGTCACACATTTTTCAACTGGAAATGGGTGGAATCAAACCCACATGGGGATGACATGAATGAAGCCTGTAAACATTTCATAGGTATATCACATAAAGGGGCACCTTACTGGAAAGATTTGGTTGTTAACATACCAGAGGTGACATACAGACTTGACAAATGTGCCCACTCTTGTTACTTCTTGTGGTACTAATGCTCATTTTCTCATATTGTTTGTTTGTGGTAACACACAGCATGACTACTATGAACCTTTACAGACCCATCAAAGAGCAGAAAAAGTCTTAGAAGATTTTTGTAGTTGTGTCTTGGCAGGATGACCTAGAGCATTCAGGCATGAGGATGTAATGTGTCCAGTTAATACTCTTATCCCTTGCTTTGCCCAAGGTTAAAGTAGAGGGATTATAACTGAGGTGTAACAGGTAGAACAAGATGTTCCCTTAAGGAATGTGGAGACAAACAATGTAGCTGTGTGTCCTGAAATAGAATTGTGACATGCATAATGTGCTACATCACTGAGGCCTTTTAAAGTGAAAGCCTAGAAAATCCAGATATTAAAATTTAAATTACAAAACTACAAGACAAAAAAAAATCATTCACAGTGCAAAGCATAGCAACTCTATTTTACTCTGTCAGACATCATAAAGGTTGCATTATAATGTTATCACACTGCAACATTATGGTTTGGAAAATACAGAGCTATTCATTTATGCTTACTGCCTTGGGTTATCTATGGTCTTTTCTTTGAATGTTCACTTACATCATCTACTTCAGCATTGTGCAACTTTCTTAATTCAGTATGAGATTTGTTTATGCAGGTTACATATAATGTAACAATTTTTTCAAAGTGTTACACTTCACACAGTTTATATACTAGCATGTTGTTATTATTTTTTAAGTAAGCTCATCATCTTACCTGCATACATATGCAGTACAACGTGGTGTACCCAGTAATTTTAGAATAATTCAGTTTATATTATCGTCATTAATATTTTACTTCCTCACCTTAGCTTTCATACCTTGTTTCCCAACACTGCCTTCTTGTAAACCCACTTTTGTTTTCCTCATCCCGTTGTCTCCCCTTTCTCCATCCAACTGATCGCCTAACTCTCTTGGTTTATTACTTGTCCTATCATCTTTCTTCCCCCCTCCTTCTAGCCCACACTGGGTGTCTGAACCTGCACTTTCTCCTCTTAGAGATTCATAGGTAAGCACTTCTCTATATGCATGTACAGGCCATTTTAAGTCTAAGCAATTTTCATTTTGATACTTAAATTAATTTATACTGATTAGTGTTAGATTGACCTTACCCATCCCATGTCTGATAATTATATATTACCCCTAGTGAGAATTACTCTGACCATATCATAGGCAATTTGAGGGGAACTCATGCATGGGATAAATCATTTGGGAGCCGCCTCTATCCATTAGTAGTACAAGGGGCAGTCCTGGAGTTAATTTTCTATTACCTCTCCCTAGATCCAAGTTGCACTTGAATATAGACAAGGATGAACTTTGTTTTATGCGACTGGGGAGCCTGTTTTCCAGAGCAGTGATATCCTCTGTGAGGTATAACTGTCCACTCCGAACTTTTCTGTTGATGTTGAAGAAGAGGTTTGGGTCCCTAGAGCGAGTATTTCTGATGCCATTTGACTTGCTGATGTGCAGTAAATCCATCAGTATTGAGTCAGAGGATGCCTTGTATGCCTAACACAGGTCATTTCTTAGCAGTTTGAATTTCCCCAAAATATTTCCTTATGAAAGTAGAATAAAAGAAGTCCAAAGTAGGTTTCAGTTTTCCATCCATTAACATTGTGACAAATAACCTCACAACATCCGATTATAGTCTAATTTGGTAAAGTTATAACTATTTTTATAATATTAAAAATCCCTCACAGATTTGTTTGCTTGCTTATACATTAATCCAAAATACAAATATTCAAATATTTGTTTTTGTAGGCAATAGTTCAAATTATTGTAGCTTGAATGAATATGCAGCAAATGATCATAATATAGCTGAATCCAAACCATTGAAGGAGTGTATCATAGTGTTAAAGTTCAAATAAGGCATGACCAGGCTGCTGTTAATTGCAGTTATTCAAAATATTTGGATGCAGTGTGGCACATGGCATAGGGATGTGCCACATTGCCACCATGGGTTCAATACCTAGAATCGTGACATGACCTCTGAGAATATTTTACAACCGTTATTTTAATGTTTTGTGTTTCCATGTATATTGCTAGCATTGTACTTTACTCAGTCAACATAGTTAGCAAAGTGCAGACCTTTCTCCCCCTGTACCTTGTTGATTGTCACGTGTAGCTGACTGACATGCATTTTTATAGTGCTTTTTATGCCTTTAGCTTTTAGAGGTTATCATGTTGTCTGTTTCATGCGAATGGTGAGAAGAATGAAGGCAGCTAGAGCTGGGCTACAGCCCTGAGCATAAATTTGATTATGAGGGTTTCTGACCTATACAAACAGTGTGCTTCTATAACTCACAGAAACAGAAAATGGTACAGCTGTGGCATGTACTTTCAAGAAAAGCAACTGCCATACACACTGTAACTTCACAGCGTAATAATGGTACACCTTCAGCAAGAGGCCATGCCCTTTTTTGCCATTTATGTGACTGTTGATAACACATAATTGTTTGCTAAAGGAAGTTGTAATTCAACCCTCAACACAGCAGCTGCAACACTGTGCAGAACAATTGCATAATGCAGGTGTGGACATTCTGCCCTGCTCATTACTACAGGCTGCACCATCCGCAAGATTACAGTACAGTATGAATTAAAAATCACTATAACAAAGCAATACTGTGCAATGGATTAATGCTCTGAGTTGCTGTTAGCCTCATCTCCCATCTTGTCCAATTACATACTCTGTGACTATGCAAGTGACTTAATCAGGAAGCATCCTGTGTCACCTCTCAGGTCTAATGGGTTAATACATAAGTATATTAAAAACCATAAATAAAAAAAATGCTTTAAAACATATGGAAATATGCTGCCCAGGAAAATAAGTTCTATGTTGCAAAAGCAGAAAAAATGGTGTAGAACATAGAGAGGATGTGATCAGTATATAAGCATTATTGATATTACTAGTAGTAACTGTAACCCGAGGTGGTGGTGCTACGGTAGCGTTGTCACCTCACAGTAAGACGCTGTCTGGTTCGATTCTCAGCTAGAGCATCTTCTGCGTGGAGACATGCATGAATGGGTGTACCTTCATTAAAAGGTTGTGCGTCAGGGCTGGTAACTCGGCACGTAAAAATCCACTACCAAACATTAGTGGACCGGAGTTCCGCTGTGGCGATCCCTAACCGGGATAAGCCGAAAGACACAACAACAACTAGTAGTAACTGTAAAGTACATTCTTGTTTCTATGGGTAACAGGTTCTACTTTTCTAAAAGACAGGTTGAAGTTCTAGCCTTGGAACTCCTCATAACATTTTAGGCAGAGCAGGTAGGTGTATAAAACAAGTATTCCCACAATAGAGCAAGAGTGAATAACACAGTGTTAGACTTGTAAAAGATGCAGGAAGAATACTGACAATGAGTAATAAATATTTGACTGAAATGCCTTGTACATTAGATTTGCAAAGGAGGTACTTGAAAGAATTGTTTTACTACAAAAGCATGACACAATTTTAAGAACTGTATCTGTTTTGTCATATTGTTACTGCTTTAATCTGCTCACTCTTTTTCCAAGGATATTGCATCCATTTATGATTTATGTTCTGCTGTTTTGCTTTACCCTAGTGATCAGGTTTTACGAATCACTCCGATCAGTCAGAAGCAACTGGTTCAACTCCAGGAACTGGAAGAGCAACAGGAGTTACAGGTACACAAAACTTATTCTCATGGAGCTTTTTTTCATCATAATTTGTGACAGATTTATGGCACCATTTCCTATACATAAGAATACAATTATATATTATCTCTGTAACAAAGAGAACCTTTTAATGATTTGAGCCCCCAATAAGATGTTCCTGCCACGGCTACACCCACATCAAAAAAGTGAATGTGCTGTTGAAGTAATGCATGCTGGGAAGTGTGGTTAATAGCTCTAAACATTGCTGTTCATACAGATTGCAAATAATGCGCATGCTGAACATCATTAGAACAGGGTGGAGGACTATTCGTTAATTATATGATCTCACTTCTTAACTCTCACAGTTCATTAACACATTTATTCTAGTTTTCAAATCACCATACCAGCGCTAAAACCATACCACTGTTAACGTAATTTGGGAATGAAGCAGAAAAGATAATACGTGCTCTTCTGAGTAAGCAATAAGTAATACAGAGTCACACTAGGATTTACCCAGATCAGATAATGGGTATAGGCTCCATGCCACGTTAGCAAAATATCATTTGAAGTGAACTTAGCTACAAACTGCTAATACATGAATAAAACTAATATAGGATTAAAAGTGTTAGTGTCTTCAAACACAGATGCAGTTTATAAGAAAGAGTTTATGAAGTCACGTTTTACTACTTATTATATAGGAAACACCTTAAAACCAGATATCTGATGTCTGTTCTTAGTGTACAAGTTTCAGTACAGCAATGTGAAACATATACTAGTTCAATTGCGCCAATACTGAGGATAGTAATTCAAGTTTTGTTACACTAAGTGACATATTTGTGAGACCTGCACAATGACAGACAGTAAAGTACAGACAGACAAACAGACAGTGAAATAACACAGTACATCAGAAGGGAATTGAGTGCAAACATTTGAAATGTCGGGACCTTCTAAATCGAGTCCTGAAATGCAGAAAGTGAATGGCAGAAAAAATGAACTTACATATGCTAAGATGCCATTTCTTAGATTATTCCCTTTTCTCTGAGGTATGGTGATCTCAGAGCTGGTATATATAAGTTTCCACTGCAAAAAGAAGTTTTGAGGAAAAGAGTGATTTTCAAGATTCTCTGTTGTGTGCTTTCAGTCTTTTATTTATTTATTATTTATTTATTTGCAGTTTGTTTGGCAGGATGGTCCATTGGGCCACAAGGAGCCCATTTTCAATGGAGTCCTGGGGAGAAAAGCTCCAGAAAAAAAAAAATTACTTAAAAGAAGCAAGTTATAACAATAGAAAGTACAGCAATACAGGCAAATGGCATTAGTAAAATGCAAACACAAAGAAATCTTTAAAAAATACAAAGTTATATACAAAGTTTGTTAATTTCATCAGTTGCTTATCAGGGTTAAGAGCAGCAGAATGACATTTATCGATGTATTAGCTCTTGGAGTATAGCTTAAGTTGGGGGACATTATGTAGGATGGGAACAGGAGCATTCCCAGTGGGATGCTAGGTGGGAGTGAAGTAAAGTTTTGAAGGAAGAGAGGCTGCTAGTGGTACGGATGAGAGGTCGAAGTGAATTCCAGAGGCGAGCTAGAGAGAAGGACAGAAGATGTTTGCCTGGTGGGTAGGAGGGTTTATGCAGTTTGATTTTTTTTTACTGTATTGTCGGCACTGGACATTTCAAGTACAGACATTTTAATTGGGAGCAAACTTGAGAGTTTCCATGCTATTTCTGTCATACCAGCAGTGATCTCATATAATATCACTAATGATTGTGGTACAGGATGTAGCCCACATAAATGGTATAACAGGGGGATCCCCCTCTTTATAAATGAATATGTGTGAAAGTTAAAAATGTTTCAATCTATTTTTTGTGCGTGTGTGTGTGTGTGTATGTGCGCACGTGTGTGAAAATTATTTTACACTTGTTCACATGTACATGCATGACTGCATATTACATTGCACAGCTTTAGGTAGTGTTTCTGCAGTGGAAAAGAGGAAAACATTTGCATTTTCTAAAGACTGCAATAGTCATCACAACAAAAATGGACTGAAAAGTATCCATTTCTTGCACTGGAGTGTGAGAGGCATGGTCAGCGACTACTTCACACCACTCTTCACAAATGTGCAATACAGATCATAAAGATTCATCAGCCCTTGCTTATCTAGTTTGAAAATCTAAGTATAAGAAAAAAAACTAATAAAATTAGAAGTCCAAGTGAGATTGTACTGCTATATATATTAATGTTTAAATCATTTAGTCTTCACAAGTAAAGCATTATCAAAAAAGAACTCATTTGAAGCTCAGTGATATATTACTTGTTGTAAGATTTATGTTATTATATAATTTACCTCTAACATACATATTTTATTTTTCTGTCTCTAGCTGGATTACTGGCTACATCCCAGCAGCACTGAACGTCCTGTAGATATCCATGTTCCTTTTCAGAGTCTACAGAATGTAAAGGTATTCCTAGAATCTAATGACATCCCTTACAGCATCATGATTAAAGATCTCCAGGTGAGTATGACATGGGATCAGGTATGCATCTGTCATTAATAACCAGTGAAATTCAGAAAAGTGTATTGGTGCAAGTCTGTACTGATTTATTTAGGGTTTTTAATAATAACACTGCTAATGCGGTAGCGTTGTCGCCTCACAGCAAGACGTTGTCCCGTTCGATTTTCAGCTAGAGCGTCTTCTGTGTGCAGGCATGCGTGAATGGGCATGCCTTCATTGAAGGTTGTGCATCCAGGCTGGTAACTCGGCATGTAAAAATCCACTACCAAACATTAGCGGACCGGAGTTCCGCTGTGGCAACCCCTAACCGGGATAAGCCGAAAGACACAACAACAATAATAATACTGCTAATAATACTAATATTGGCCATACCAATGTCTTATTGTCCAGGCAATTACAAAATTAGATTTAAAGCTAGAATCTATGCCCATTAAAATATGGATCAGCAACAAAGAAATTGAAATTAATGTGCAATAATTAGAGTTAAACAAGAATGTGACTATCACAAACATTTTTATTTTTCCAGAGGGCAAGCGCAGTTTAAGGCTATTTTGTTTGTTCATTGTGGGAAATCCAATATAATTATGGCATTTCTGTATTTCTGCATTTGAAACGATGATTCATATATTATTCTTAGTCATTCTCTTCAAACATATGTTCAATTAATACTAAATCAGAAAGGCAAAAGCTCAGCATACATTATGTTTCATTTTAATTCAAAATCTGCAAGTTCAATTAATTAGCTGTGTTAATTTCTTAATAACAAGAAAAACTGTAGTAGTTTAATATACTGGACATTAAGGATATACAGATTAACCAAAAACAAGCTAAAACAATCAATAATAATAAAAAACAACAATAATAAAAAACAAGTAGTGCAGTTCAGAATACCACTCTTAAATGGTAGATTCAGAGACCTTTATGAAATCCTTCGTGACTAATCATCTTCAACATTTATCCCCTTTAAGTACCTTAATTGTGGAAATTGGTAGTACAGCTGTTGAACATGCATTGATTTCTTTAAGACTTATTAATTACTGTGCTCTATACCTTAATATTGATGGTGTGATCTCCATCAGCTCTAACTTTCTCAGAACGAAGTTACTGGCTGACATGTCTCAAAGTTCTGCAGGAATTGCCCTAGTTGTTAGTCCTGAGGAGAATCAAATGATGAGTGATACTCTTAAGGAATCTACCTGGATTTGGAACGTGATACTCAAGGTATCCACCTGGATCTGGAATGTGATACTCATACAGTATCTAATTGCAGCTTGAACTATATGGTCAGGATCCCATGTCTAGGAAGAACTGGCTTTAGCCTTGCATTCAGACTGTCTTCACCTTTTTGCCCTTTTTCTTTTTTTTTTTAAGTCCCTTATCATGTGGATTTCTTTCAATGGCAGCTTACCTTGCTGTCTCATTTAAATTTACACTAAATATATATGTGTTGCAGAAATAAATTAACATTGTTAATTTAGCTATTTATTGCCATTGTTAAGGTCACATTCTCAATTAAATTTTAATTTTAATTTAAATATTTCTTGTACTTATTGCATTTTCTTATTTGTAGGATGCATGCATTGAAATACCAATATAAACACAAAGCTAAGGGACTTCCAAGATGACCGCATATTGACTAATAGCTTAATTCTAGCTCTCCCAGTATGAAAACAATAACTCAGCAGAGAAGGCCAGTGGATTTATATTTCTGGGTAAATTTCAGTAACTGGCTAATAAGTGTACTCCCTGGATGTCAGGAAAGAAATACAGAACCTGAAAGAAAATCAGATACAAAAGGTGATGGAAAAAACAGTGACTGGGAAAAGTACTGCAGATGTTCAGCAGAAAGCAGTACAAGCTCCAGACATGACTTCCAATAACCTAGAGGAATATATGACAACTGCACATAGACCTGGCTAAAATAAATGAAACACTGCTGGACTATATCTCAAATAATAAAAGGCTGGAAAAAATGGAAGAAGCTTTAAACAGATATTCAGATGAGGCAATAAAACTGCAAAAATCATAGGTCAAAATGAGGAAAAGGCTGGCTGAATATAAGACTGTTCAAGAACAGATGTTTCAAAAAATCATAGAATTAGAGATTAGAAAATGTCGGGAAAGCTTGAGATTTTCTGCTGTACCAGAGAAGCTGGAAGAAGCAGACATTATTCATTTTATGAAAGCACAAATAAGCAACTGGACTGGTATCACACAGTAGGAGCTGTTAACTGAAAGGGCACATCATGTCTAAGCTCCAAACCTGGCTATGAGAAAGCAACCTAGACCTATAATAGTAAAGATGCAATCCTACCAGCAGAAGTTAATTCTGACACAACTGTGGTAGAAGGACAAAGTACTAAAAGTTGAAGACAGCAGGGTGTCTGTGGAGAATGATTACTCATTGTACACCAGGCAGAAGACTATTCAGGGAATGTCGAGAAGCAGGCATGAGAATGAATCTGCTATACCCAAGGGGGACAAAATCATTTTTTGATGAAGCACATGCTAAGGAGGAAATACAAAAGTTTGTCCAACAAAAAGTGAGCTGTGAAACAAAAATAGATTCTGCTTCTTGTTCTTCTGGCAATAAAGACGACAAAGAGACTGTGCCAGTGAAACCTTTTCCAATGTTTCAATTGAAAATGCTTGAGAGAAGGAAAGAAGCACAAGAGTCGACTAGAAGAATCAATGGTACATTAGAAATGAAGCAGAGACAGAGGATTTCGGAGATGGAGATGAATAGGAATAAAACCAGTAACTTGGTAAATGTGGGATTACAAAGTTATAATAATATTTGTAAGACATGATAGAACCAGAAAATCTGGAACTATTGGACTTTTTTAGACTTTGTTAAACTTGCAGGGGACTCTAAAGCATATGCCCAACTTCATGTCATTAATGTTCAGAAAAATACTTAGGAGATGGGAAGAGGAAGGGCTAAGTTAACTGGAAGTAAAACAATTTTTTCCTTAATGGTAGTATTTTTATAGTGCATCATTTTCTTTGCATGCTATAAAGGAAAGTTTTCTCAGTTATTTTTAAGTGTAATGAGGATACTAATGTAACACAGGTGCTCCTGTTTTTTTTTTTTTTCCTTTCTCCCTTCTTCTCTCTTTCTCCTTGTTCAGTTTTAAGAAATGTAGACATGTAAAAAAAATAAAAGAAGAAGAAGAATAAAAGTCTGGTTAAAAGAGCATGGCAAGAGACAAAAACAGTGTGCTTTTTCTCATTCTTGCATAGGGGAGTGACTGGATTAAGGCCCTTAGTTTGATCTAGTAACAAGTTTTAACAGAAAAGCCTGCCTGATGCTCAGCTCTGCCTCTTCTTCCACACTAGTGTCATCCTCCTCTTCTGTTACATTTCAATCCTTCACGGTCTGTAAGATCCTAAGGCTCTTCTAACTCCTTCTCTGTTTCTATACCATATCCTTAAGCTACTGCTCAGGCTGTATTGCTTCTATTCTTTCTAACTCTCTTACTATCTTTCTGCATCTCTAACTTTCTATTATTTTCCTAACTGAAATTAACATTCTATTGTTTCATGTACTACAGCAGTCAGTGTCACACACTGCACTATCTACATACTATTTTTTGGATACTACATCATGTATGATGAGAGTGACTTTTATTATCTATAATGTTTTAACTCTATAGAATCATCTAGATATGTAGTATATATTGTAACATTTTGTAACATAGTTTCTTCTTTCAACTTATTTCTGTATAGTATTTCTAATATGATTTGTATTGCATTGGATTTTACTGTATTTGTATTATACGGTATGTGGAGCTTTTCTGCCCGGGCCACTGATAAAAATGGGTTTTCTAGACCCAGTCAGACCACCCCGGTAAACAAATGACAAATAAATAAATGAAAAATAATAATGAATATTATAAGGCTTTTTTCTAACAAATAAATGTATGCTTAGTAGCAATTCTGTGTCTGGTCCTCCTGTCTCCAGGAGACAAACTGATAATATGAAATGGTTTGGAGATAATGTTCCCAGAAAGCATACCAACATCCTAGAAGAAAGCAATGGTAGCTGTAATACCTAAAGAGGATAAAGATACATGAAATCCAGCTTCATACAGGCCCATTTCAACATGAAACCATGATTATAAAGTGTTTATGTCTACAATGGCTAAAAGAATGGTAAACTTGATGCCGGATATGGATTAATGTGGTTTTGTGGAGGGGAAGCAAACATTCAATATTAACAGAACATTGGTGATCCAGAGGGAAGCAAAATGTAAGAAAATACCACTATTGTTGGTGGATCCTGATGCAGATCAAGCATTTGTCAGAGTAAGCTGGGACTTTATGAGCAGGGTAATGGAAGCATTTGCATTCCCTGATAAAATTATAGGGTTGATTACAAGGATATATGAGGGATCAGAGATGAAAATTATAGTGGAGGGGTTCCTTTCTGATAATTTTTGCTTGAGCAGAGGAACCAGGCACCTTTCCCCTTTGTTATTTGCATTATATTTAGAACCATTGGCAAAGAAAATAATGGACTCAGAAATTCAAGGATATAATTGGTATGGTAGTCAAGAAAAGCTGTCTCTTTTTCAGATTATATTATTTTATACCTGATAAAACCAGAAAAGGACATTACGGTGTTGTGGAACATTTTGAGACAGTTTCAGATCTTTTCGGGATACCAAATTAATGAAGCTAAAACAAAGGCAATAGCAGTAAATTATATAAGAACACACAAATTGGTTCAGCAATATCCATATTTATCGGGACATGATAAAATGAAGGATTTAGGAGTATGGATTAAAAATTATTCTGATGTGGCAGCTAAGGATATGTGGGAAGAGACTAAACAAAAAATAATGCAAAACCCGAGAAATTAGAAGGTCTGTTATATGTATATGGATTGTAAGTATGGTTGGGTATATTGTAAGCGATGGTAAATGGTTGCAACCAAAATTATGTCAATATGGTTTATGATGCAAAATGCTTGTAACTAAGACTGATACAATATGGTGTGTTCTATTTATATAAATGTATGATTGACTATGTCATAAGTGATAATTTAATAAAGATGTTTTCTTGTTTAAAAAAATATCTATATTTTATATATATATATATATATATATATATATATATATATATATATATATATATAAACACAAGGCTTTCCTTTCACTGCGTGATCGCCATCTTAGATCCTGACAGTCATTTTATCAGTTTTACTAAATATCGTGCAAGTGCTAGGAGTGTCTTTCAGATGACAACTCACCATCCACTGCCACCATAGCTATAATTTTCTAAAAGAAAATGTCTTTAGTGAATGGGTCCAATTTATTTGTTTATTAATTTACTTATTTTTTATTTGCCTTTGATTACCAGAAAAGTCTGACAGGGCAAAGTCCCTTTATAGCTGTGGACTGGGGAGAACAGCTCTACATTATATACATTTTTCCAGAAAACTAATATTAATTAACAACAAAATATACAATATAACCCTGAACTATGTATGGTTTAACAACTGAACACTATACAGTATTAACAGGATGATAAAGTCAGAAATGTCTAAATAACATTCAACAGTATTTTACAGTTCATGTATGAAGTCACACAGAAATTTTAGTATACAGACAACTGTGTAGGTATTCTCATATTTTATCCAGTTACTCACCTGAGATGTAAACAGGTAAGAACATGTGAGAATTTTTTGATATTTACTCGATTTGGCTGCATGAGGAGTAGACTTGGTAATGGTGCTGGCAGAAGGGCAGGATTATTTTGCTGATAGGTATGACTTAAATGGGATTTTAAAATACAGATGGGTAATTATTAGACTAAGAAGGGGATGTTACAAGTGCATCATTGACATGTATGTTTTCAACTTGGATTTAAATAGTAGATGAGATATTTCTGAGGTTTGTAGTGGGAGATTTCCAGAGTTTAGCAATGTATATGTAGTATAAGCAATCAACAGTATGATTTTTAGATTTTACCATTTCCAATATTATCGACTGATAAGATTTTAAGTCATAGTAGTTTGATTGCTGGCTTGGAGGTGAATGCTCTATTAGCTTAGTTTTCTTTGGATTTTGGGAGTAGTTTTGACTGCTCTAGTCAGTTTTTAATTTTGTAAAAAAATGCTACAGATCATCTTGGAGCTGTCTGACTGAAGAGGAAGCACATATTAGTGTTGAGTTATCTGTATATTGGATTATATTTGCTGGGAGAGAGGCTGTATGCATTTTATTTATAAATATATTAAAGAGTAACAGATCTAATATATTGAACCTTGTGGCACAACTGTTTGCTGAGGAGATGACAGCCTATATGCCGAGTGTATGCACTGGTTCAGTGACTAAGCTAACTTTTAAACCAATTGACTATTTTGTATGTGAGGCATAATTCACTGAGTCTAGTTAATAATATTGGATGTGAAACTGTATCAAATGCTTTGGATAGAAATAAAGGTGTAACAATTTCAATGTGATTTTTTCTTTTATGAACATAGGTTATAAAGTTAGTAATGCTATTTCTGAGCTGGGGCCTAATCTAAATCCAAGCTGTGTTGTGGAAAATATTTTGTTCTCTTTCTAGGTAGTTAACTGTATGAATTCTTCAAGTATTTTAGATAGAGGTGGCAGGATGGCTATAGGTCTGTAGTTTGCCAGCTCAAAAGATTTGCCACCTTTATATAAGGGAATAACATAGGACTGTTAACAGAGTTTTTGGATTATAGCTTCTTGCAGATAGCAACTGAAATGTATGGATAATGGGTATGAAATAACATATACAGCTATTTGGAGATATTCTGTGGAATATGGAACATAGGTGGGTTTAAGTTTTTAAATATTTTTTTTATCACGCTGGTAACAGTGGTGATAATGGGTATGAAATAACATATACAGCTATTTGGAGATATTCTGTGGAATATGGAACATAGGTGGGTTTAAGTTTTTAAATGTTTTTTATCACGCTGGTAACAGTGGTGATAATGGGTATGAAATAACATATACAGCTATTTGGAGATATTCTGTGGAATATGGAACATAGGTGGGTTTAAGTTTTTAAATGTTTTTATCACGCTGGTAACAGTGGTGATAATGGGTATGAAATAACATATACAGCTATTTGGAGATATTCTGTGGAATATGGAACATAGGTGGGTTTAAGTTTTAAATGTTTTTATCACGCTGGTAACAGTGGTGATAATGGGTATGAAATAACATATACAGCTATTTGGAGATATTCTGTGGAATATGGAACATAGGTGGGTTTAAGTTTTAAATGTTTTTTATCACGCTGGTAACAGTGGTGATAATGGGTATGAAATAACATATACAGCTATTTGGAGATATTCTGTGGAATATGGAACATAGGTGGGTTTAAGTTTTTAAATGTTTTTTATCACGCTGGTAACAGTGGTGATAATGGGTATGAAATAACATATACAGCTATTTGGAGATATTCTGTGGAATATGGAACATAGGTGGGTTTAAGTTTTAAATGTTTTTATCACGCTGGTAACAGTGGTGATAATGGGTATGAAATAACATATACAGCTATTTGGAGATATTCTGTGGAATATGGAACATAGGTGGGTTTAAGTTTTTAAATGTTTTTTTATCACGCTGGTAACAGTGGTGATAATGGGTATGAAATAACATATACAGCTATTTGGAGATATTCTGTGGAATATGGAACATAGGTGGGTTTAAGTTTTAAATGTTTTTATCACGCTGGTAACAGTGGTGATAATGGGTATGAAATAACATATACAGCTATTTGGAGATATTCTGTGGAATATGGAACATAGGTGGGTTTAAGTTTTTAAATATTTTTTTATCACGCTGGTAACAGTGGTGATAATGGGTATGAAATAACATATACAGCTATTTGGAGATATTCTGTGGAATATGGAACATAGGTGGGTTTAAGTTTTAAATGTTTTTATCACGCTGGTAACAGTGGTGATAATGGGTATGAAATAACATATACAGCTATTTGGAGATATTCTGTGGAATATGGAACATAGGTGGGTTTAAGTTTTTAAATATTTTTTTATCACGCTGGTAACAGTGGTGATAATGGGTATGAAATAACATATACAGCTATTTGGAGATATTCTGTGGAATATGGAACATAGGTGGGTTTAAGTTTTAAATGTTTTTATCACGCTGGTAACAGTGGTGATAATGGGTATGAAATAACATATACAGCTATTTGGAGATATTCTGTGGAATATGGAACATAGGTGGGTTTAAGTTTTTAAATGTTTTTTATCACGCTGGTAACAGTGGTGATAATGGGTATGAAATAACATATACAGCTATTTGGAGATATTCTGTGGAATATGGAACATAGGTGGGTTTAAGTTTTTAAATATTTTTTTATCACGCTGGTAACAGTGGTGATAAGTGGTGATAAGTGAGAAGATAGTACTGACACAATCTACATCCCTTACTGCTCTACTGGCCATACTGAGTTTACTAAGGGAGTTAGCAGAAATTATGTAGAACAAATTAAATCCGCATGCATACCTCTCAACATCATAGCACAAGAAATCTGGACAAGGTCAGAACTAATAGGGGGAAAAGGCTTCAAAATAGTGACACATTTTAAATATTGCTCTTATAAACTTAGAAAGTTGATAGAATAATAGGATTTTGTTAGCATGCATTTTCTGAAGGATATGAAGTCTTAAAACTCAAATTTATGCTGTCATTTAGTGACTTCAGTCCTCAGTGTGATTTACCAGAAAACCACACATTTTATGAGGAACAGACAAAAAATATGAGACAAAAATCTGGACATTCTGAGAAGATCTGGGTAGTTCAGAGGCATGTCTACGTGTTATGTTACAATTTGTTCTTCTGTGAAAGGGCAGATTGGTGATTTTTACCAGGCTGAATAAGTTTGATTGTTGTCCAAAACTGGTGCTTGATTTTACCCTTTGGAATGATACTTTTCGTTAGTTTTTATAACTGCTGATATTGTTACTGATTGTTTTTTTTTTTCCTAAATACATTTTCATGCTTTATCTGTGTTGTGCTGGTTCATTAGCATTTTCATATTTCCTGTAACCCATAGTGCAGGTTTTGATTTGAATCTTTTTCCTGCCCTGAGATGCAAGGGAGTTTAATACAGGCAGAACGGTTTTGTTGAAGGGAGTTATTGCATTATCCAAAGGCAGTGCTTGCTGTGCATTAGAACAGACAAGAAAGGTTCCTTATCAAATCTGGTCATAAGTCTGATCGTATTTCTGAATAGTTTGTACTGGATGTTTCTATGAATTTTGGCATGCTTCCATATGGTGAGGACTAGATTATGATGCTTCTATATGGTGAAGACTGGGTTATGATGCTTCCATATGGTGAATACTGGGTTATGATGCTTCCATATGGTGAAGACTGGGTTATGATGCTTCCATATGGTGCACACTAGGTTATGATCACTAATTATGTAGGGCATCGTTTCTGCATGGGCAATATTGTTAGGATTTGATGCTAGTATCTATACAGTTCAAAATATTTTCTTTTCCAATAAATTAATCTGTTCTGGGGTCATATGTATTAGCTGTGTTAATCCTTATGGATTGATAGTGGGGTGAATAGTTTTAAAAGCACACTTTTGTAGACTATTTTCAGTGGAGGCCAGAGGAGAAAAGCTCCAGAAACAATTACTAACATACTATAAATAAGATATTTACATGAGTATTGTGGTTTACACATACAGTTATAAAATACAGCAGATAACATATGACTGTATAAGATATTTACATAAGCAGAGTGGTTTAGACATACAATTAAAAGAATAGCAGGCAGTATCATGTGATTGTTGTTCATACAATATGTTTAGTAGAGATTATCTTGAAGATGTAATAAAGATAAGAGAAGAGAGAGAAAAGCCTAAAAATACGAGCCAGTTTGTCAAAGGAGGAGAATATAGAACAAGTTCACATGAGGGTCATTGACATTTTAAGGGAAAGCTTTTTAACTTAGTCTAGCAGAGAGGTAGTGGGTATAGATGGGACAATGTAGACTAAGTGGCAGTGAGTTGGCAAGTAATGTGTGATAACAAATATAGTACATCTGTGTGAGTTTTAAAGAAGAGGTTGGATAGTGGGTAGGGGAAAGGTGTTAAAATATGTCAGCCAGGTGCTAGACAGTTACAATTCTCAACTCAGGCATAGTGGAAAAGCTAAATAAACTGGGAATAAACCCCTACGTCACACAATGGATTGCCAACTGGCTCACAGATAGGATGCAGGAAATTAAAATAGCGAAAGTTATCTCCACAGAGAGACCAATCACCAGTGGAGCCCCCAGGATTCTGTGCTGGGACCTCTCCTCTTTGGCATCTACTTTTATGATGTAAAAGCCAATACTAAAGAGCTCTGGATGACTAAGTTTGCAGATGACTGTAAGCTAGGAGCAATCACTGAATCCCCAAATGACTTAACTGTCTTGCAGGAAGGTTTGTCCCAAATAAATAAATGGTGCCATAATTATGGACTGAAACTAAATGCTAAAAAATGCATTATTGTATCCTTTGGGAAATCATCTACCCCAGGGAACTACCACATTGACAATATGCTCCTAAGAGCTGACAGTGACCTAACTTTTGACCAACATAAGTCCATTGTTGTAAGAAAGTCCTTCTATACTGCACAGCTTATAAACAAAGGGATTGTATCAAGGTCTAGTGATGTCATTGTCCCCTTTACTCTGCCCTCATTAGTCCAATCATTAATATAATGCCCCTTTGGCATGTATTGGTCCAGGTACATGCAACAACTGGAATGCCCACAAAGGTACCATAATAAAGCATACAACGCCTAAACAAAATGTCCTACATGGACCAACTCACAGCCCTGTCAATATCCTCAGTATCCTACAGACTTCTAAGAGGAGACTTGTGTCTGGTATCCAAGGCATCTTCTGACCCATTACTGATGGATTTACTGCACATCACCAACAGAAATACTTGGCCTAAGGATATAAAACTCTTCTGCAACATCAACAGAATGGTTTGGAGGGAAAGGTATATCTCATAGAGGATACCATTGCTCTGTAACAGACTCCCCATCCACATAAACCAAAGGTCATCCCTGTCCATATTCAAGCTGAACTTGGATCTATGGATTTATCGGTGTTGGCATTTGTATGGGCTGAATGGCAAGGTTCAAAGCTTTTGAATATAAAATGGCTACACCAACAGCAATTTTATAAGTTTGATCATTACAAGCAATGTTGTAACTAGGAGACAGTATTTACTTACATAAGTTGGTTACTTCTCTGCTTATCAGAGATGTGTGATCCTCTCAAATCTAGATGTCTTATAAAATGCTATAAAAACCTTGGTCACTGTTAGAAAAATACATTAAGGCTGAAAACATAGCATTAGTGTTTTTTTGTAGTGCAGAAGACTAAATGTGACATTTAATATACATTGAAAGCAAGTTTTCTTGTGGGGGCACTATCAGTTTCTCAAGAAAATAAAATGGCCACCACTTATGATGCTATACACATCTATGAAAAACTTCACTGTACTTTATTAACCAACTGGAAATGTTGTGAAACAGCCCACAGAATGTGGATAACAAAAAGTTAATACTTTATACTGTCTTTACAGTACCAGCTGGTGTAAGTTTTTCTATTTTAATTTTAAATAAGGAACAATGTTAAACCTTTTAGTAAGACCTGGAGATTTACTAGAAAGAAAAGCCTGCTGCTACATGGTTTTTATTTCTAGTAAAATAGTATCTGTGTTACCATTCTTGATATTAATATGAAGCACTAGCAAGCAGTGCAATTTAACATTATGTGAAATATCAAAACTGTCATATATAAAAAGCCAAGACATCTTCATCAACAGTATTTCTAATGGTCTTATAAGCTGTGCAAAACTACAATTAAATTGTTCCCTGGCAGGGCTGACTTCATGGTACAGAGTGATGATGAAGCCCTGACTGCTACCCTAGGAGATACAAGTTTCACTTATAGATCCACTCCTTGAGGAGTTATGCATGTGGCTATGAAAAGGTATTCATTGTGCCACCTTGCTTATCTTGGGAGGGAATTAGATTTTTTGCAAGGGGTACAGCCATTGGTCAAGGGTCACCAGTCCTGTTGTAAAATAGCAGCAGCACAAGTTAGCACTTCATGTATGCCATGTATGGGATAAAAACAAAGAAACGGAAACAAATTCGAACTATGAACAAAATGGCAGCTCACTCCAGTCCAATTTGCATAACAGCTGACAAGGTAACTACAGCCAGCTAATATAAGAAAGAATTGGTCAGAAGAGGAAGGAAGACATTAGATGAACTGAGCAGGGAATTTCAAAATAATAAATAACAAAAAAACAAACAAATCAGTAAACAAATATGTTTTAAAATAAAAGTAACTAACTACATATTTGGAAAACACTAACACATTTGTTTTACTAGTAAAAGCATGAAAAGAAAATTAACTTTATTACTATAAGATATTATTTCCTTAAAGTAAGTGGTCATGAAAATTTAAATATCAGGTCTAGATAATTGTTCTAGTCATATTGGTCACAAAGTTTTTATTTCATTATCACACAATAAACTGTATTGTTAATCTATGCTTTTATAAATACCCTAGGATTCAACTGAATGTTGTGTGACAGAATATATACTTTCTGCACTTTTATTTGTGTGAAGAAGTTTCTCTTTGTTTTCCCACTGGCTGCCGACCATCAGCTCCCTGCAATCAATTAACCCATTCATTCCTCTTCGCCTGAGAGCTGTTCCCAGCCTATTCATTCCATTGTAGGTTAGAGCTGATGGCACAGTCTTCACTGCAGCAGCCCTTAAGGCTTTTTCTGCTTACGTCTTAACCCTGCTCCTGCCCCTGCCCTGGTGGCTGATGTGAATACTTGCATGGTGTCAACTAGTCAACCAGAACTGCTGATCTCTTCCCAGGATGGATAAGTAGGCATCAGCTACTCCTTCCCACCCTCCCCTGTATGGCCCTTTCAGCTCCCAAACCACTACTGCAGCTTGGGTTTCTGGGATGTATTCAGGGCTTAATCCATGTACACCACAAAGGTACACGGTATTAACAGGCTTTGTCTGTGAGCATTTATCTTTACACTGTTTTTGTATTTGCAAAAATGCTTCTTTATAATAACTTATGAATTTATTAGTAAGATGCATTCTATGTCTCAGTCCTCACTTAAAGTGTTAAAATCCATGTGCTAGTATTTAGGTATATAGTATGTGAACCGCCTAGACTTTAGAGGACAGGATACATACATATATCATGCTTTCTAAAGGAAATTGAAATAAATTGTGGACTAGGACTCAACATAATGTGATACTGGATTTTTTTCTGAAGCGTGTTTAACATGAAGTTAGAAAGCATGAATTGCATAAAATCAAATATGAGTGTATTACACAAGCCTGATACAAAGTAAATGAAAGTCATAACTGACTTCACAAAACTTTTGTTTATATCTAGTTCTATTTATGTTAAACTACATGTTCTTACAATTAATTTAACTGTCACTGTAAATGTTTAATATCTTTTAGGAAGTTGTGGATTATGAAGAGATGGAAATGAAGGCTTCCAGGACTGTATCAAGAAATACAGACAGCTTTAACTATGCAACTTATCACACCCTAGCAGAGGTAATAACCTAACTATGCTTTATGTTATCACACCCTAGCAAAGGTAATAACCTAACTATGCTTTATGTTATCACACCCTAGCAAAGGTAATAACCTAACTATGCTTTATGTTATCACACCCTAGCAAAGGTAATAACCTAACTATGCTTTATGTTATCACACCCTAGCAGAGGTAATAACCTGACTATGATTTATGCTATTACACCTTAGCAGAGGTAATAACCTAACTATGCTTTATGTTATCACACCTTAGCAGAGGTAATAACCTAACTTAAGTATGCTTTATGTTATCACACCCTAGCAGAGGTAATAACCTAACTATGCTTTATGTTATCACACCCGAGCAGAAGTAATAACCTAACTATGCTTTATGTTATCACAACCCTAACAGAGGTAATAACCTAACTATCCTTTATGTTATCACACCTTAGTAGACGTAATAACCTAACTATGATTTATGTTATCACACCCTAGCAAAGGTAATAACCTGACTATGATTTATGCTATTACACCTTAGCAGAGGTAATAACCTAACTATGCTTCATGTTATCATACCTTAGCAGAGGTAATAACATAACTTAAGTATGCTTTATGTTATCACACCCTAGCAGAGGTAATAACCTAACTATGCTTTATGTTATCACACCCAAGCAGAAGTAATAACCTAACTATGCTTTATGTTATCACAACCCTAACAGAGGTAATAACCTAACTATCCTTTATGTTATCACACCTTAGTAGACGTAATAACCTAACTATGATTTATGTTATCACACCCTAGCAGAGGTAATAATCTAACTTAAATATGCTTTATGTTATCACACCCTAGCAGAGGTAATAACCTAACTATGATTTATGCAATCACACCTTAGCAGAGGCAATAACCTAACTATGCTTTATGTTATCACACGTTAGTAGAGGTAATAAGCTAACTTAAGTATGCTTTACGTTATCACACCCTAGCAGAGGTAATAACCTAACTATGCTTTGTGTCATCACACCCTAGCAGAGGTAATAACTTGACTATGCTTTATGTTATCACATCCTAGCAGAGGTAATAACCTAGCTATGCTTTATGTTATCACACCTTAGCAGAGGTAATAACCTAACTATGTTTCATGTTATCACACCCTAGCAGAGGTAATAACTTGACTATGCTTTATGTTATCACACCCTAGCAGAGGTAATAACCTAGCTATGCTTTATGTTATCACACCTTAGCAGAGGTAATAACCTAACTTAAGTATGCTTTATGTTATCATACCCTAGCAGAGGTAATAACCTAACTATGCTTTATGTTATCACACCCTAGCAGAGGTAATAACCTAACTATGCTTTATGTTATCACACCTTAGCAGATTTAATAACCTAACTTAAGTATGCTTAGCAGAGGTAATAACCTAACTATTCTTTATGTTATCACACCTTAGTAGAGGTAATAAATTAACTATACTTTATGTTATGTGCAAACAGTTTGTAGGAATAACATGGGTTATAAACATCTGAATGTACATATAGCTTGATAATTCTGGTCTGCTACATAAAGAGGCTCAGGTACAATATCTTTTCATAAAATATTGTAATAGAATATAATGCATCAACTTAACCAAGCAGTTCATGCATCTAGGGCAGCAACAAATCCCAGCTGAGTTCCTGAAAACAGGCAGCCTATTTGTAGTAGTTAGACACACACACACACACACACACACACACACACACACACACACACACACACACACACACACACACACACACACACACACACACACACACACACACACACACACACACACACACACACACACACACACACACACACACACACACACACACACACACACACACACCTTTGACACTAAAACATGATTGGAGATAAATGCTCAGACCTTTTAGGCCAGGCACACATTGAGTAATTAACTTGTTTCAACAATGCAAGGTCATTTCAACAAACTAGTCCTGGTCATACATAGGTAGGATCAAATCATAGCCTGATTTATTCTATTACAATGATCTTCTTTCAGGGCATGCTTTAAACTGTGATGTACAGGTTTTGTTTTGGTATTTAAATATTATTTTTGTTTTTGCAATCTGTGATTTCCTTTCAGATACTATAAATGTGTTGTTTATATACATGTATATATATATATATATATATATATATATATATATATATATATATATATATATATATATATACACACACTATATTGACAATGTTGCTGGATTTGTCAAACGTTATGCTGCATAGAAGGTGCTCCTGTTTCTTATATCTCATTAATACCTGTTATCTGGAATGTTGCACCTCTTACAGCCTGCATACTTTCTTGCATTCCAGAGCATTTTCTCAAAAAAAATCAACTTAAAGAGCGTAATATAGTCAAGTATTTTCTACTGCGAGGCATCCTAGATGAACAGTCTTGGTGTCATTCTATTAATAAATACTTGTCCTTTCTATTTTTGCCTGCTGTTATAAGTTGGTATGTCACATAATTAAAAATTTATCCCTAAAAAGGTCTGGATGCCATGACGAGCTAAGGGTGTTAACTGGAAGCATACAAAAAGGCATTATAGGCTTGAATGAGATATGAGCAAGCAAAATTGTAAACTAATTTTTGTTATCACTGAGTAATAGTACATATTGTGAAAAAATTTAAGAAAAAGAAAAAAAACGTATCTTGTATGAGAGTGAAATAACAGAGAGAGAGAGAAAGGAGCAGGACACATCCCCAAGACCTATAATTACCATCCATTGATTTGACCTAGACTTGCAAGTTTCAGTTTCATTAAACTGTTGAAAATAAGTGGTTTTCTATCATCACTATGTGAGACGTCTGTCATGACATGGTCTATAACCACTTGCTTATTTCATTCATCCACCAACTTCTTTTATATGTTTTTGACCAGGTCAATTAGTATAAATTTCTGTGTTTTCAAGTTTGTCATCTCTCAAGTTGTGTCTGAAATGGGTCATGTTCCAGCTCACTCACTTGGTTAACAATCCAACAGTCAATACATAAATCATCAAATAAACAACTAAAACAGTCCAGACTGGTAAACCAGATTACAAACCACTCATGCACAATGACAGACAATAGTCACCAAAGATCTATCCCATACTTTTGAAGTTAAAAGACTGAATAAAAAGTTTGTAACCTACTTAATGTTACCAGGCAATATGGAAAAATGGGTTACATGGGATCTATTTTGGCTGGTCAGTGCTGTGAGACACAGGAATTTGTGATTAAAGCCAGTCCAGGGCTAGACCAGCAGAAACAGCAGTAGAAGAAAATCAGATGAAAATATTTGTACATAATGAAAAAAACAAACAAGGGAGTTCTTATTTATTCTTGGACTAAGAGGAAGTTGGACAGTGGGACAACAAAAGCATGGGCATGTGTGTGTCTACATGAAGACAGGGGGTCAACGTTTGGATTGAGGAGACGGGGAATATGTGCCCGGATCCTATTTCCTTACTGTAATAGTGGTTGTGCTTGGCATATTTTTCTCTTGTTTACTTTGATTCTTCACCCTTTATTTTAATTTAAGTAAATCCAAATGCCCTGTGAGAGAATGAGGTCTGATTTCAGGTTCATTGTAAAAAACACAAACTATACCACAAGGACACAGGCAATTAATACTTAGTATACTAATTTATACAAAAAAAAATAATAATAAAATGAAATACGAATGGTAGCACTGTGCCAGAGTAGCTAGCACTCCAACCTAGAGGCACTTGGTTCACAAGTTCAGTTCTCAGCTGAGGATCTTCTCTGCAGACTTTCTATAGTCTGTGTCTATATGCTTTTTGTCAGGTGCCCTAGTTTCTGTCAACAGCCCAAAGACATGCTAGTGGTTCATAGCTTCAAAGGCAGATACTAGGCTATCGGCCCGAGGGCCTACGTAAGCCGAGCCAACAAGGTTCCCTAGCTTATGCCACCCAAGAAAGTTATTTTCCTGTGCCACTGTCAAGCAGAGACACAGAAGTGATCCCCAGGGTGTATTTCCTATTTTCCATCCACTCATCAAGATTTTTCATGAAGAGTGCTAATGAAGAACTTTGCTCGACATAGATGGGTAGCCTGTTCCAGAGTATGGGAAGTCTCTGGGACAGGAATCTATCCCTCCAGCATGTCCTGTTTATTGTGTTGACAAGGTTTAGGTCCCTAGACTGTGTAGCTTGGTGGGATTGGGATTTCTTTAGGTGTAGCATGTCTAACAGTTCTGGGTTTGACATAGCTTTATATGTTAGGCAGAGATCACCTCAGAGTAGGCGATATGCTACAGAGTAAAGCTGGAGTTTTTTGGGATAGTCAGTGTAGGGCATCTGTTTGAGGCCAGTAATCCTCTTTGTGAGGTACTTCTGTGGCCTTTCCAGCTGCTGCAGATGTCTTGTGAGGTACATTCCAAATGGGGCGTTGTACTCTATAATGGGTCTAATGAGTGTCGTGTAGAGGGGAACAATGACTTCTTTTTTCCTGGATTAGAACCCTTTTATGATGAGGTGTGCCATGTAGAAGGGCTTCATGACTACTGTGGTGATGTGACTATCAAAGGACAGACTACTGTCCACCTGGGTCCCAAGGTCTCTTATCACACATTCAGTGTTAAGTAGACTGCTGTCTATGTAGTAGTTCATGGGTACAGAGTTTTTACCAAAGGGGATGACAATGCACTTTTTGACATGGAGCTTGAGGCCATGGCTCTGACACCAGGCATCTGTCTCAGTGAGGCCCTTCTGTAGGATTTCCACATTATTTGGGACTTGACTATGGTTCCTAGTTTGCAGTCATCTGCAAACTTCATTAGCCAGAGGCCTTCTGTGTTAGCCTGTACTTCAGAGAAGTAGATACCAAACAGGAGAGGTCCCAGGACTGAACCCTGTGGTACTTCACTTGTCACTGGTTTGAGGTCAGATTTGGAGTGTGCAACTTTTACAGTGTGGTATCTGTCAGTGAGCCAGTTGGCAACCTATCGCGTGAAGTAGAGATTTATACCTAGTCTAGTGAGTTTAGCTATAATTCCAGAATGGGGGATGGTGTTGAAAGCCTTGGCAAGGTCAAGATAGTCTGTGTGAACCACCTTACCCTCATCTACGGCTTTGGTGGCTGCCTCAAAGAAGTCAATCAGGTTCAGGAGGCATTATCTGTCTTTCACAAACCCGAACTGGGTGGGATCCAGAGTTTGGAGGTTACGAGTGTCTTTGTTTATGACTTCCATGATGATACATTCCATGGCCTTGCAGACCAGGCTCATCAGGCTAATAGGGCGATAGTTCCTGGGATCAGTGGTGGCTCCCCCTTTGTGGAGTGAGATAACTGTTGCTGTATGCCATTCAGTGGGCACAAAGCCTGATGTGAGGCTATGATTGAACATGGTGCTTAGGTGGGGAGCCAGTTCGTTCTGAAGTTCATGTAAAATGTAGCCTGGGATGTTGTCCGGTCCCATGGATTCTGTGTTTTTGGCTTTAGACAGTGCAGCTTTTACCTGCGTAGTTGTGATTACAGGGACTCTGCATTTTTCCTGTATAGATATGGGCCCTTTAGGGGGTGAGGAGGGGGTAAAGTTAGCACTGAACCTATCTGCCAGGATGTTGGCAATATCAGTTGGTTCTGTAATTTTCATGCTGCTGTGCTGTAGCTCAGAGCAGATCTGGGTGTTGCCATTAAGATTCTTGGCATAGCTATAGAATGCTTTGTGGTTGTCCTTAGAATCAGTAGCGATTTTGTTTTCGTAGCTAGCTTTTGGAGGATCTTATAAGGAACCTCAGCTTCTTACTGAGGATGACCAGGGAGCTCCTCCACTCATGGGATTTTACTCTCTTTTGCAACAATTTCTTCCTTCTGTTGTACAGTTTGTTTATGGCAGGGAACCACCAGATTGGCTTCCTTTTTTTGGAGGATAGCATCTTGGTTCTGTTTGAGATAGCATGATCCATGCACTCATGTAAGTGCTTATAGAGTGCATTTGTGTAGGATTCAGCAGTCGTAACTGTATTGTCCATCTGCATGGGTGTTATGAAGTTCACCACTTCTGTCTTAAGAAGCATGAAGTTGGCTTTGGAGAAATTTTTTACCGTGGTTTCCTTAATGGGGGGTGGGGGCAGGATGTGGATATCAAGGGTGATTAGCTTATGGTCAGATTGGACCAACGTGGAGCTGACTTCAGGTGTGGAACACCAGTCACTCATGTTGGTAATGACTAGGTCTAGGATATTGCTGCCCCTGGTGGGGGTGTGAATAAGTTGATCCAGAGCATTGGAGTTTATGAATTCCAGAAAGCATTGTGTGAAGGAGTTGGTACACGAGTAGTTTTCCCAGTTAATGGTGGGGTAGTTGAAATCGGCCATTATTAGGATGTTTGGTTGAACCCTAATATTTTACAGTACATCAAGAAAAGAGGAGTGGAAATCTTGGGGCATGGTGGGGGATCTGTAGCAAGCTACAATTTGGATTGCAGTTTTGCCCAGAGTTAGTTGCACTTGGATAATCTTGGATGCATTATGCTGAGCAACTAGCCTGGAGTTGTGGATATACTTAATGAATATGGACACACCTCTGCCTTTTGTGTTCCGGTCCAGGTTACATGGCCGAAAAGTGTGGTATGAGTTATAGCCTGGTAGTGCAGGAGTGCTCTCTGGAGTCTTAAACCAGGTCTCAGTCACTGCACAGATACCGATGTTCTCCATTTTAAGGAGTGCCTCGAGTGAGCACATTTTGAGATTTAGACTTCTAGCATTGAGTAGCATTACCCTCAGTTTTTGCTTGCCTGTTCCTGTTATGGTGGCGAATTTGTCATTTGAACCTTGCCTAAAAAAGGCACTATAGGGACGGCAAGAGCCTTAGCCAGTATCCGGAATCCCAGGGGCGACAGGTGCAGGCCATCTCTGGCAAAGCATCGTGGCCTATCGACCATGTCATCCCAAGCAGACAGATACTGGATCCCCCTAGAATGACACCAGAAGCTCAGCCAATTGTTGAAGTCAATCATTTTGTCCTTGTACTGCGGTATCATTCTGGGCAATGGCAGAATGCTACTCAGGGCTAGGGTCATACCTGCCTGGGTTACAAGATCAGAGAGCTCTTCCATGTCTCTTTTCATGTAGTCTAGTGAGGTATGTTTCAGGTCATTCACACCAACATGGACAATGACAGAGTCATATTTGTACTTGTTGTGGAGTGACCTGAGTGCATGGGTTATGTGGCGGATCCTGGCACCCAACAGGCAGCTGACAGTAACCCTCTCTTTGTTTAGCCTGGTGAGTAGGACATCAGTGTGCCTGACTATAGAGTCACCTATGATTTGTGTATTGGATACGTTGTTTTGCCTTATTGGCTGTTGTTGAGTGGCACACTGAGTCTGTGGGCTATGTGTCATTTGAAACAGTAGTCTTCCATACTGGCCATAAGTGTATATATCATGTGTTGCTGAGTAGACGTGTGTATAATATATATTAATTAGTTATGATAATCCATGCACAGTACTCCATCTAATCTAACTTACATATATTCACAGGTACTACGTGCTCATGTGTGTCTATATATCTATATGTCTATCTGCCTGACTATATGGACAGACACATACTAGATAGACAGAGTTTGTGAGCATGTGTAGGCAGATACACACACACACACACACACACACACACACACACACACACACACACACACACACACACACACACACACACACACACACACACACACACACACACACCAGTTATATAAAATCAGTAACATCCATAAATACTCACTTTAACTATTAAATACTAATTTCTTATAGTGGTTTATTAATCATATTTTATTTACCCTATGTATCCCATTAAAATCTGCCATTTATACTAATTTGTATTTTAGATGTTGTAACTTTCATACTTTCTGTATATTAGTTTACAATTTCTAGCATTTTCATCCCATTTTTCTATCTTTTATTTTTTTTCCATTGATAAACTCAATAATTTTCTTATCATGCATCTCTCATCCAAGATTTTCCCCAACTAAGCACCGTTTGCTGCAACCTGATCACATATAACTCTGTATAGGGAAATACAGCACTATCTCTATACCTGGATTTTACACCTAGCATGCATTCAGGCCTGCTGGAATCTGTGGTGGCATTTTCATACTTGTCAGGGACCACCTCACCTCCAGACAGATTTCAAGACACCCACAAACTGAGCTCATTGCACACCTTAGCCTGAACAAGATACATTATCAGCTTATAACCGGCTACAGGACACCCTTCTTGCCTCCCTGATGACCATGAAAGATTTCTAAATATACTTAAGGAACTTACTTTTACTAAAATACCTTTATAATGAGATATTTCAGCTACTCCTGAATATACTGGAGTATCTATACTTTGAAAGTTGTGTTCACCCAGAGATTCACAGATATAATAAATAAAAACATCTTTGGAAAAAATAGTTAAAAATTCAACTTAAGGACATAATATTATTGACCTGGCCCTAACTAATACAGCCACTAAATATACTAATCCTATATTTTATTTATCCCTAGTTAAGTCTGACCATAAACATCTCTTTCAAAATTTCTCAGACCTCTGCAGTTAATAATTCTGAATTCAAGGATATTAAACAGACAAATACCCTCAGACTCAGTGTTGAGCTATCCAAACTCACATTCAGTATCACAATAGATGATGCCAATGCAGCTGCTGTTTATACAAAGGAGTTCTGCTCTCATATAGTACCTATACCTGATCATCCATACTAGAACCAAATCTAATGAGAAGTTTAAGAAGAAGCCACAGTTGTGATCTACCAGCTTAATTCAACTCTATAACAAGGGGAAAACTGCTTAAATCAAACAGCAGAACTAAAACTGTTCATATTAAAGACTGCATCAAGAATATTGTAGGAAGTAAAAACTATTATTACAGCTAGTAAGTCAAATCGTGAACTTAAATTAGCTTGTGAAACCAAATATAATTATACTTCCTTCTTTGGTTACATCAGGAAACTAAGAAATAACTCCTAGTAACACAAAACCTATCCAATGTGGTACCACAACTCAGACCCAGTGGACAGCAAAAATACTAAAAGACAAATTTAGTGTAGATTTTACCCCTGAAACAACTATTTTAATTTCACAAATTAGCAAATCCCTTATACCTCCCGATATCACAAAGGACCACATACTGATGGTCTCTAAAACTATAAATACATCTTCATGGGGCCTGTTAATTTACCTGGATGCCTAATAAATACCTCTAAGCATGCTGTTGTGGAACTTCTGCTTGAATTGTTTAAACTGAATTTAGCTACAGGATTTGTCCCCAAAGAATTTTGAAATGTGGTAGTGATGCCCCTACATAAGGGTGGTTTTGTCACAGATCTGGGAAACTATAGACTCATTTGTGTGACTTCTCTGATTTCCTAAGATGTGGAATACATTATATATGCCTCATATATCATGATATCAAAAAATCTTATCAGGGTCGATGCACTTCAGTTTGGTTTTGGCAAAAGGGGATCCTAGCTATTCAATCTAGTTAACTTTGTCAAGAATGTCACACTGGCTGTATACATCAGTAAGTCTGTTCACACCGTGTATTTGGATGTGGTTAAAACATTCAATTCTGCACCCATGCAGGAAATGTGAATAAACTAAGTGACTTAAATGTAGATCCATACATGGTGGAAATATAGAACCTACCTAGTTAAGGGGACAGGCTCCTCCTCAGAAAGTATGAAGGTAACTAGTGGTATGCCCCAGGATTCAGTACTGGGACTGCTCTTAACATTTGTTTCTCCCATCTCTAGACCAGGAGTCAGCACCTCAGGCTAGCTAATGTTGCAAATGACTGCAAACTAGATGTTATTGTCAAAGCCCCCTCTGTTTCTCATTCACTAAAGCAGGAACTAACTCTCATAAAGTGTTGTTTGGAAAAAGGGCTAACATTAAATGTTAAAAAGTGTAGTGTTGTCATATTTGATAAAATAAAACATTTTCCTTAATTTATAGTATAGCCAGTGCCCCTCTCCAAAATTATAAGAAATATAAAAAGACCCTGCCAGGGATCTTGGAACCTGGGTTGAAAATTCCCTCTCCTTCAATCACCATGCACCTGCAATAGCCAGAAAATCCTTCTATATTAGCACAGCTAACATCTAAAGGCATGTTATCCAGGTTAAAAGAAGTTATCACACCTCTTTATGCAGCCCTGATTAGAACAATTATTGAGTACAATTCTACCTTTTGGATGTACCTTTATAAAACTATTAAACAAGTGGAAAAGCAGCAGAGGTTCCTAAGAAAATGTTTGGTTTAAAATCCCAGAGCTATCAAGAGGGGCTTGAAATGGTATCTTTTTACTTGGTTTCTTACAGCCTCTTAAAGGGTGATCTATCTATGCCTTTCATTCCATGTCATTAGGGATCCCATCTTTCTTGATTTCCTGTAGCTTTGCAAGTTAGATAACTCTACCAATTTCAGAACTATGGATTTAAATCTCCATTAGCACATAAATAAAATGTCCTGGAGAGACAAATTTGCTACTGAATGCCTACCCCCTCTGAAACAAACCTCCACTGCAAGTTCATAGGTTATTTTGTTAATAGTAAATTGTTGATCCAGAGCTTAAACATTGAGTTACTTAATTCATAAAACAAGCATAAAACTGGACTCTTTCCTTATAAGGACAACACTTCTAAGGTTCTGACTTCTTGCTTGGAGTACTAAAATGAATAGTCTGTATTACCCTAAAACAAAACTTATGTTCACCACCATTCTCTGAAATGTTTATACAATGCATTCATATTTGCATGCTTTATTATGTTGGGAAGGTGTTGTGATAACCTTTCCTTCAGTTTTTATTCATTTTCTATACATAGAAACCAGTGCAACACATACAATTTGCCAGATACATTATATGTTTTGCATCACAGATAGCAATGCACTTAAATTCATATTTTTACAAGGGACCAAATGTCTAAATATCATATCTTAACATATCAAAGTACAAAACTGGCAATTATGGCACCAGATAATACTATTTGCTCTACATGTAAGTCTTTTATTACTGCAAAGATTTTTTTCTAATCAAATTCTTGTTTAAGGTTATTACTCCTTTTATAAAGAAGCCTTTATGATATCACCAGAAGAATTAAGGCTTGACCAATTTATTTTGATTATGTCTATAATCTGTGCTGATCTTCTGGTGTTTTTCATTTTATACCAAATATATTATGTGATCTGTATTAGTATGCATTAAAACATCTCTATCTCTAACACTATTAGAAAAATAGGGGTTAGCACATATTTTTCATTAACCAGTAACACAATCTCTATTACTTTCAATCATACTTTCTTTATAACTTCTTTCTCTTAATTCAATACTCATATTATTCATTTCGTTTATACAATCTTGGATATTGGTAGTGAGTCTATTGGCCCTAAGAAACTGTTCCTGTACTACTGCATTCAATACATACCTTTAATACCTTGGATTCATACTGCTTCTGTGTAAATATCTGCCAGATTGTAATTCTTTCATAAAACTCTTGTCTTTCAAGTAGATATATTATGTATTACGAAAAAATCCAGCACTCTGAGCATGAATAGCAAACATAAGTTTATTTAGGAACCAGACCGGTTTCAGCAACAAGCTTTCTTCAGTGGCTGATTTAAAAAAATACAGAAGAATCAAGTGTGTGTGTGTGTGTGTGTGTGTGTGTGTGTGTGTGTATTTATTTTTGTGTATGCATAAACTGCTACCAATTCAAAATGCCCCAAAGTTCCACTGAAGGTAGCCTAATCAGGCATCTCTCTCTCACACAAAAATTACATGCTACTCAGCTGTAGGGAGACAGAGGAGGCAAAGTAACTCTCATATAATGCCCATGAGAAGCAAGCTGTAGTTTGTACAGCACACCAGTTACAAGTATATAAGATAAATAAAAATTAAATCAGACACAGAAAGGGACACGTGCAGAGAAGAAGACAAATAGAAGAGCTTGTCTGAATCTCATGAATATAGGGGAAGGCTGTAATATGAGCATTAACTAGAAATGGTACAACTAGTACAAAAAGGCATGGAACAGCTATGAAATGTCACTAGAGGGAGAAAGGGCTGAACGCATGGCAGGATAACTAGCTCTGCTGCTACCACTGGCCTATGCAGGTGGGGACATTGTTTTTAATAGGGGGAACCTGTCTGTAGATATCCCAAAAACATTGTAACCGGTTTACGTAACCTCCAGCATAAATGGATACTGGTAGTGGAGATGAACACCCCCAAGGAAGCATTGTAGTGGAGGTTTGCCATCTCTGCTAACAAGAGGATCAGGTGAGAGGCAACTAATGCAGGAAGGCACATGGGAAATGCCCCAAAAGGGAAAATGAAAACAAAATGATCCATCAACTGTCAAGCCGCCTAGCACACAGAGACTTATTCAAACAGTACTGAGATGGATATAATATATTAGATTTATAACTGAACCCAAACATCCCACTTCGGCCTATGCAATAAAGATACCAAACAGGTTTATACAAGGCAACAAAATATATATTACATTTCATTCTTTATATGTTCATTTGAAAAAATAATATCAACAATAATCAATACTAAACTATTTTGCTGACAATTCCCATCGATGTCCAGTGTTAATTGATGGGCTGAGAGGGCAACCTGTACAGCAATGAAAAAATGTGCATGATAACTGCAACGCCATGCTGTACAGCAATGAAAAGATGTGCATGATTACTGCAACACCATGCTGTACAGCAATGAAAAAAATGTGCATGATTACTGCAACACCATGGATTAGATTCTTGTGGCAAAATGCAAAATATCAGCTTGAAAACTGAGATTGAAAGTTCAAGAATAATCTAAGGCATTGGATAAGAAAGAAAAGTCACAAATCTAACAATGGAACACAAAAGAGTACTGGTTTAAATTTCATGTTTCATGTCCCAGAAGTAGAATATAAAAACATTAGAACATTCATTTTGAAAGTGAAATTATTACTACAAAACTGAATTACTGGTTTTATCAGAAGCACTTTTGGGAGAATACCTGAATAACAGAATATATATTAATAAAAATGTAATTTAAAATTTAAAAAGATGATGTTTTTGGGTATTGCTGTTAACAAAACAGTTGCTTTAAGCATTATTGATTTTTTAATAATTGATATTTATATCGGCTCATTACATTAAAAGCTCTAAATAACCTGTTTTCATATTTCTTGTTTTTTTGTGTTGATTTCTGTGAGACCCTCTCTTATATCCCATTAAATATACATACAGGTGACCATTTAATAAGACCAGTGATAAACGCATTCATGGTTCTGAAGTTACCTTATGAATACCAAGGAATTACGCATCTCAGTATTTTCCTAGTCATATGGTAACACATGTATCACTCAAATACCTCCTGCATTGTCATGTACTTAAATTGCAATGTGCTATCTGGACAATCATAAGGTTTCAGATCTAAAAGAAATGTTCTTTATTATATTGTAAACATTTATTTGCCGTCTACTGATTGGTTATATTAGTGACCCAGGAACACACAATATAATCTGCAGTGTATGACCTCAAAGTTGACAACTTGGATTTGTAAAATCACTAGTTTTTAACATAAGGTGAGCAAAGGAATTCAACTCTATATATGCTGCAAAGCACAATGTAGTTGTTGTCATGGGAGAATTCAGTCGTAAATGTTGTTTTACAGAGATACTGTGAAATCACATTTTTAAAAAGTGGCATATATCATGCCTTTGATCCCTGAAATGAGTAGTCTGAAATCCTGGTTAAGAAATTATAGGCACTCTTCAAAGTTATGAGTCTCGGTTTAAAACAGGGAATGCTCCTTATTTGTATTATATTTTAATATTTCAGATCCACATTTATCATACCATCTATGGACCCATCTTAAAGACAGCTACAATGTCATTGTATGGTTCCATCACAAAGAATTATTTTCACTCAGAAAATATGAAATCACTACATCGTAAGTGAAAACGCAACCCTTAGGAGTGAACTGCACAGTGACTGTGCTATAACTGAGTAAAGCGTGCCTTAGATGTGTACACGGAAAGTTGTTGAAAAATACATACAAGTTATAAATATCCATTCATTTTAAGTAATATGCAGCTCCTATTTTTGCCATTTTAGTAATATGCACTTACATATTTTGCATGTTTGGATACTACAGCATTAAAATGAAAAAAAAATTATCAAGATGACATTGAGTGGAAATAATCTTCAAGAAAATTAAATGAAAATGTGCTCTTCGGTACCTAAAAAATATTTATTTTTGACAGAACATAACTATTTGATATCAAAACACATAAGAAAATATGCCGTCATATAACCAAACTACTTACTCTTTAAATTGTATATCTATAGGTTCCTTAACTGTAAAATAAATAAGATGATAGGGCATACAGAAATGCTCAAGGGTATGCCAGACAGAAATGATGACTGACAGCATAGATATAACTGCTGTATACAGTAAGTTAGCACTGTTTTTGTTTACTAGGGTCACACATCTCAACTGTCCAGATTTTTGCAGAATGTCCAGATTTTTTTTGGCTCATATTTTTGGCTTGGTCATAAAATTAGTGATTTTTTTTGTCAAACTATTGGGATGATCTGAGGATTATAGTCACTAAACAATGACAAACAATTTGAGTTTCAGACTTCAAAATCCTTCAGAAAATAAATGTTGAAACAAACCCTGTTACTCTTGCAACTTTCTAAATATACAAGAGCAATATTTAAACTACGTCCCTATTTTGGGCCTTTGTCCCCCCATTTTGTTGGGCTTTGTTCAGATTTCTTGCAAGGTTGAGAGGTATTACTAGTGTTGTTTACTTATATACGTGTCACATTATGCTTGATGGAATTGTTCTACTTCTTCCCAAATAGAGTTTCAAAATGGGCTAAAAGGATCAATATACTTGATTAATAATAATAAATAAATCAAAAGTTTCACTGCAAGAACACAATGGCACATTTTTATTCTCTTCCTTTACGCATGCATTTTTTTTAGCAATTGATGCTGAGGGTAAACAAATTGCCTGAAGTGTAGTATACATTGAAATATATAATCACTTCACCATGTGGTTATGTGAGGTAGCTGTACTACCTGATAAAGTGAAAAAAAAAAATCCAGAACATTAATATTTGTAGCATGTCACCAGAGAAACTCCAAAAGACCAATACTGAATCCATAATAAACTCAAAAATGTGACACAGTATGCACCAGGAAAGTAATACATTTGCAGTAGAAAGACTGACAATAATCTTTGCATTAATGGTATCCAGTATCTAGCTTTACTTATTAGCATAAACGATAACATACAAAGGACAGAACTTGAGAAATAAAGCTGAAAGTAGCCTGCCCCTTTTTTGATAGACCTTGTTTTTTTACATGATATGCTGAATGCACTGGAGATTTATTGTATTCAGTCTTGAGTTTTCACTATTTAATATGTCCTTAGTTTGTTGACACCCCCTCACCCACGTTTACTCTCCAAGACTGAGCAAGGTGGGTTTCAAAAAGAAAGGAAGTCATACTACAACAACTTTCCTTTGTGAACTTTCCCAGATATTTCTTCTCTGTAAGCCCACAAAACAGTCTACTGCTGGGATAAACCTTACAACTGTGAGTGAATTTTGAGGACACTTAATATGTTAAAAGTTCTTCACTATTTCTCTTTTTACCTCTGCTTTTTCCATGTCCAAGATTGATATTTTAAAAATATGCATATTGCTTTTTCAATACGCATATTACTCGGAACATTTTTTTTAGCAGAAAGGGGTATTGGAAGAATAAAGATTCTCATTAATTTTGGTAAAGCAAGATGCCTTTGTGATCTGCAGTTAAACAGTAGTAAAGGACATGTCTTTCCAGCAGTGTTTATTTTCCTCAAAGCACTTTAGCAGCAAAGGGGATGTGTTAATAGAGCCATGAATAGTTTGTTATCAGAAACGTTGTGAAGTTAACATTTTAGAAACAAAATCTACTGATTAGTTATATTAGTGACCCAGAAACACACAATATAATCTGCAGTGTATGACCTCAAAGCTGACAACCTGGATTTGTAAAACCAATAGTTTTTTTAGCATAAGATGAGGTATGTGTGCTGACTGGTGGTTTAAAGGTTCATTTTGTTCTCTCAGTGCACTTTGTTCCCCATTTGAATTCTATGATGGGGTGACATTTTTTTGGGATGGAACAGCATTTTCGGTATAGTTTTCACAGAATCTTCTTTGAAGTACTGTGCAAATATGTTAATATACTAACTACTTGGCTTGCCATATGAAAGGCTAAGCTCCTGGCTGAAGTTTCTGTTCTATACTGTATAGTGTTTGTACTAATATGCAGTACAGATATAAAAGAAAATATGTCTGCTTGCGTCTTTGTTTTGGTGTGCACCCTGTACTCATCTGCATCCACCACATACATCTTCAGTCTTACAGTTATGTGTCATACTATATGTAACTTAACTAATGCATGGATTATACAGCTTATGCACGGTTACAAATTATATGTTGGCAGACCTATATTTTCCTTAGTGTGTAATATGGTGTCCAGCTAATATTTTATAGAAAGTAGCATGTCCTTTCTCAGAGCTTTGTCTGTGGCTCATTGCTTGTGTCAGTCATCTCAGGCTCAGTACTACATGCACTACTGTGTATTTATGGGCAGACAGCATATTGTACATAATTTACTGTCAGTACTATATGATATCTTGCCTTTTCTTCTGATTTACAGGATACAAATACACACTGAGTACAATATGGTGTATAACATCTCAGTGGTAACATAACACATCATCCTTTTACTTGTATGTTACAGATCAATGCTTTCATAGATCAGCTGGTTGCTGAAAATCCTGGCCTAGTCAGTAAGACAGTAATTGGAACCAGTTATGAGGGTCGACCACTCAACCTCCTCAAGGTAAGTGTATATATCATTGTGCATTGGAATATATCACAGAAGAATATCAGCCAATTTAGTTAACTGTTGTAGATTTATGGGTTTCCCTTCAGCAATAGTGAACATTAATGATCTTTCTATAAACTTTAAATAGATAATATAATTCATTTATGGAATATGCTTCTAGAATAATTTATTAATAACTAGAAAAAAGGTGCATTTTTAGCAGTAGTCAACAATGTAAAATTTGACAAGTATTTATCGCAAAAAGCACATTCTGAGACACGTATATTTGTGAGAAACGTATTTATTCACTCTAAAGAAGTCACTATCCCACTTTACACTTCACTGATGCCAATCTGTTATTGAATATAAATCAGAAAACATGCAAGTGTAAAGGATACTGAAGGAATCAAGCTTTTTTAATAAATTAGTGCCTGTACAAAACAAACACCAGTGAGCACTTGTGTCTCAAAACGGACTTCATCACACTGATAAAACAGTTGTTGAATACATTGCATTCTGCAGACTTTGAGCAAGGCAGTTGAAACAATTTAAACAGGTACAATGATTCCTTACTGGAAAATCTTAGGGCTGGAATCTCTTAATTACTCAAAAAGACTTCAGAAATTATTTGTAGTTTCATTTTTATAAGTATGCTTAATGGTGATCTCTGTCTGTCTATAAAAAGCAATATCTAAGGCTGTTCTACTTGAAAGTCTAATCCTGAAACAAACACCAGAAAAGGAAAGCTAATGCTAAAATAAGTAGCCATAATTGAATAAACATTGTAGATAAATTCTATATTGCATTCAGTTATTATGGAATGAGCTTCCCCTTACAATCAGAAGCCAGTGTTTGTTGACACCACATCAAAAACTAATCTCCCTCTCTCGGTCTCTCTCTGTCTTTAGCCATTTGCTGATTACTGCCCCAACTAGGAATATATTCTGTACTGTTTGTGGAATAAACTAGTTCATCCTGAATACAGCCAGTGGAATGTTCTGGCACTGTCCCTTCCTGACCGCATCCACAGCACTTGTAATTACATCCTCTATTTTCCTTTTCTATTCAGTGACCCATTCTGCACTTTCAGCCTTTGCTTTCCCCCAGGCTTGTTGGAATCTGAATGTGGAATGACTATGTTCCTTTCCTCTGTGTGCCTCTCATGGCAGTAATCCATTTTCAGTTTTAAGTACCATTGTACCTCAATGTCCATCCTGACACGTTTTAAACAGTACAGTGTAGCAAACTGAGAAAAAACACCTCACACTTAAAGCATGTCCAAGACTGAGTACACAGACAACTAGTTTTGTTTCTGAGATTCAGTGTTAGATGGAATTTATCCTCTGCAGATTGATTCCCATTTGTTCATTTTAGTGGTTCTTAATGTTATGTTACTCTTCTGATCTGCATTGTGTGATCTTCCCTGTCCCCTCCTGCCTCTAGCATTTTACATGAAACACTTTCTTCTCTCATCAGTTAATTTTCTGTATTTGGTTGTCAAACAACATTTTTTTATTATTTCAAAAACAAAAAAACACATTAAACTATACAAAAGGATTATATACAATATAGAAGATGTCATAAGAAAAATATTATTAGGCTTATCAGTATAAGTGAAAGATTTAGCTGAAGTAGTAATACTGGTGAAAGATAGACAATTTTATAAATAACAAATAAATTCTTAACAGTTAAAAATTACTACAATGTTACTTGAATGGAATCCTCCATCCTCAGTCCACAACAATCTCAAACAAAAGCTTCTAAGCTGTGCTCTAATTAACAATTTTTTAGCTTTTTAAGTCAATTTGTAAGATCTCAGATATTTTGTAATGACTTGAGAGAATTTTCCATAGAGATTTGCATAAGTACGCCAGTATACTGAAATATAATATTTTGCTAAGTTAAAAACAATTATGTGTAAATACATTTCTTGTGAAATAGATTGATGAAATATATCAAACAGCTATGGCAAAATGCTAAGATTTTAATTTGTGATTTATTACCTGCCACATTGTTTACACACAGTGAGAAGACTGTAATATATGTACAATGTCAGTCTCAGAATCACCACCAATGAGGTAGCAGGAAAATATGCAGCAATCTTGACTAGTGTTTGGTCTGAATAATTATATGATGAGTATAAACATACTTAGTGGAAGATTATATCTAATGAGTCTGTATGTCTCCCAAATTGATTATACATCAAAAGTGTCATTGTACATGGACCAGATGGGAGATGAATATATCTGTTCACTAACATTTGTCTTAGAAATTATTAGAGAAAATCATTTTCAAATCTGATGAAATTTTAGACATGTTGCTTCATCTATCAAACTAAATATCAACTTGTTTTGCAGGACAAATAATATAATTTTATGGCAAGCCACAAGTACTACATATCTCTCATTCTGGTTTGTGTCTCCATATTAACAAAGTCATATACAAACACATTTGTCAGTTAAGGGTATTCAGATGAGATCCTTCTGTAATTTTACTCCTGGTAGTATAACTGGCTGAAATAGAATTACTGTCTCATGTAAATGTAATATTTTAAATAATTCATGAAATAACTAGCAAAGCTGATAAACAAATAACCAACATTTAAGTTTCAAAATCTCTTAGTGGATTAAAAAGGTACAATAAAGCAATAAGTTTCAGTATTTTTTGAAAACAGAAAAAGTCACAATATTAATAGGGTAATACAATGTTTGAGAAGCAAACCTGCCAGACTTGTGAAAGTAATGCATGCATATGATACCGATTCTGATAGGCACATAGTACATAATTAGGAATGCATATTGTGTGAATATCTAAAGCTAAGAAAACAGTGTTGAAAGAGTGAACAACCTTTACCTAAATGGAAGAAATATTGCAGCCAATACAGTGATAGTAAGACAATGTGGCTATAATCTTGAGTACAACTAATAATAATTATGATTCCATTAATATTCTTTTTCACTATCTTTATAGTTCAGTACTGGAGGAACCAACCGCCCCGCTATCTGGATCGACACAGGCATTCATTCCCGTGAATGGGTTACTCAAGCTAGTGGAGTGTGGTTTGCGAAAAAGGTAAGCATTAAGGATCAAAATATGAAATCCAGATAAACCGAATCATCAAATAATGCATGTTTCACCTCAACAAAACACAGTGAAATAATGCATCTGAAATTAATACCACTGAAATTAACATACTGCTTTTGATTCGTGGAAACACAGAGCTGAGATGCCAGTATTATCCCACTCACTTCTAAATATTCTGAAATTCAGTCCTTTAGCAGTGATTCTTTGAATTCTTTAGTGGTGATGTTAAACCAACAGGTTGGCAGATTCAGTCTTTGTCCCCGATCTTACTCTTCTGAAAGGGAATCACATTTTTTCCCCAGTTTTCAGGAACATTACTTTCCTACCATGATTTGTTAAAATTCTTAGCAAACTTGGCTCACCATCAGTCCAGAAAATGTTTTATATTTCTTTGTCGCTACTGACTTTATGGCACAAGTTTGTTTAAAATGTATTTATTACCTATGGTGTCATTGTTTTAAGTGCGTTTTAATGTTTTTGATTAGTAATATGCCTGGTTTAATACACTTTAGCTACAAATTCACCACCCATACATATATACATTTAGTCATCATCGCTTAATGTCATAATATCAGTGGTATACAAATCATTTCCTTCACAAAGCAATTAAAGAAATTAAATATACATGCTCATTAGTGAAGCTATCTTCATTTTCTGATATGTGATCTACAAAACTAAAAGAGGTAATTTATACATGGCATTATTTAATCACTGACACTGCTTAACCATGGAGGTAAGGAGGAGGTACTCATGCTTGGCAAAGTTTATCCACTAAAGTTTTACCCTCACAGGTAAATTGTTTCACCCAAAGTCCACCACAAGTTATTAGTATAAGATAAAGCTGGACTGCATTTCTACAGAGAAGGTCAAAGTGCTGGAGACAGATTGGGTGAGGTTAAAAAGGATCATGTGCATAGTGCTGCAGACATTTCTGCCTAAATCTATGGGAAAACAAATTAAAGTATGATGAAAAAGTAGGGAACAGTGTATTTTAAATTCCAAAAGTGAAAATGTTATGAAGCCTACGTAGAACAGCAGAAACTACCCCATTTTCTTCATAGACATTCCTTCAGTTAATAAGCATTCAATGTGCTCACATAAAATATAATAAATTATTTCTGTCCTTCTACTGTTTTATTCCAAATTCCACTATCAAAAAGCTACCCACCAGTACAATGATCACCAGAGCCTATGGTATACTTATCTCAGTTTGGGAAAATAAAGATTGCATTTGAAGAACATATTAGCTTTGTGCATCAGGAAACATAACATAATTATTTAATCTTTCAGCAGGTATTAGGACTGCTGTCGTACGGTGAAATAATCAGAACGATATATGAACCTTACTTTTTTAGTTGCTTTAAGATTTAAATTAATAGTTAATTGTGTAGGTGCAATAATGTACATGTAATCAACCCCTCCTAGAGATCTGCATATGAGCTATTTCACTGTACTTATATAGACTAACAGGTCAGTGGCCAGTGGACATAAGGGTCATTCATTGGACTGCTTCTGTTTGGTATGTCCATAGCAAATAAAACAGGAAGACTGAGCAGCCACTCATATTTTTTTGAGGATTAAAGGGCTTTCATGAGGTTGTAACAATGGTGAACCATATGGTAGCTTGGATTTACAGGTCAGTGCAGACTGAAGGTGAAGACTTCTATGTGGAAGTACATGCTGAGGTAGTTATGTTTGAGGTAGTGAAATCAGGGCAAGACATGGTCATTATTTCCCAAACACATTGGGGTGTCTGTATTTGAATGAGTCAAAATGAAGCAAGACCTGGTCATTGTTTCTGAATCAGAAATATGAAAGCAGCCAGAGATAAGAAAATGTTAAATGCAAAAACAGGGTTGTGTGGTCCAATGATGTGGAAGCTATACTGCTGCATTATTAAGCCATAGCAAGTTTGGATTACTCTATGAACTGAGGAGGCTGTACCTAATGAAGAACATCAAACGGTTGAGAAATAGGGAAGAACTACAACAGTAATAGGATATTTACAAGAGCTAAACTTTTTGTACGGCTCCAAATTTCCTAAAGTTTAAACATTGAAGAATAATAGAAATAAGATCTTCTGTGATTGTATAGTATCCTTAGGATAATGCTAAGGTGTTGATGCTTAAAAGTATGGAATATAAAATGGGATATAAATGACTGAAGGTGGAATGGGTTCATGACCGACATAAAGGCTGAAGGTCAGAATCCCTCTGTGGTAAACCATACAGATTGCACACAAATGTATCATCAGTGATTGTTTCAGTCTTAATTGTCTGTATACACATGATTATGATTAGCCAAGCTAAAGCATTTGGAAGATTTACTTGTACAAGTTATTTCTATGCTTTCTTTCATTCTAGATCACCACTGACTATGGCAGTGATGCTGCTCTGACCGCCATCTTGAACAGAATGGACATTTTCCTTTTGATAGTCACTAACCCTGATGGCTTTGAGTACACACATACTAAGGTAAGTGAGACAACTGATAAATTGTATGTATTGTTAGCCAGTGCAGAGTGCTGGATACAAGTACTGAATGTGACACATCAGGCTGCCATTCTAGGTCATTAGCTGGCTTTTTAGGAAATTTGGTTTGATTCCTAGCTGGTCTTTACTGACCTTCTCCAACACAGAATACTGCCTTATGGTCACACAATGATGAGCTGTCACCTTTAATAGAATTATAGCCAGTATTTTAATTGCCCCATAGCCACTATAAAACAACCCACCTAGATGGTTAAATAATTATGTTAAATTATTATGGTTAAATCAAATTAACCATATATATATATATATATATATATATATATATATCAAATTATGGTTAAATCAAATGGGTAGGGGTTGACATAATGGTTAAGGTCTTTACCTCACAAACACAAAGTGCAGAGTTTGATTCTCACCTCTGAGAAACATTTTCTAGGCTTAAAATGGCCCACAGGGGCAGGTAGCCTAGTACTTGCATACGAACATGAACTGTGAACTACTTCCAAAACCACGTAACCAGAAAGACTCAAAAATAAAGCAAGCTCTTACTGCTGCACACAACACCAAGATACCAGATATATAAATAACCGCTTTCGTTGCCAATGGAACTTCATTTGTTAATGGGCAATCTTACTTTTTGAACATTGTGGCATTCTTTGAATAGTCTGTTAATGCTTTCCCTCCTTTTAAAATACTTTTAAACAAAACATTTCAGAATTTTATCACTTTCTTCCCTCCTAGCTTCCACAAGATCATCAAAATGAAGAGCTGCCCTCAGCTCCAGATTTCCCAACTGGCACTAAAAATTTATTTGCTTAAAGAAAACTGTTTATTACATTTTGGTCTCTCATTTTTAAAACCCACTTGACCTCACAAAAACTTGTAAGATTAAGCCAAGGGCATTAATCCAGCCATTCACTTATGTAAAAGTGAAAGAAAACATTCCGATTCTACATATATTATAATCGGTTCCCTATTATGAGAGCGAAAGTCCATTTAAGTGAATCCGTAAACGTCGACATGTATTGCACAAACCAACATTACAGCGAACGTCCAAAACTGCAAATTTGGAAATGTCGAATTACCATGGTTGGCCCATCTGTGGTATAGCTCCATAAGGTAAGTGTGCGATAGTTATGGACCTTAGGGCTAGGGTGCGGGTTAAGGTAAGTGCATAGATAGTTAATGTATGTAAGATTTCGTGTAGGGTTTTGGTAAATGTATGTATGTGGATTATTTATTTTGTGTATATTTTGGTAGGAGAAGTGTGTGGTAGTAACAGACCTTAGGGTTAGGGAGGGGTTAAGGATAGTGCATAGATAGTTGTGTATGTGGGGTTTAGTGTAGGGTTAGATGTAGGGTTTTGGTGCTTTACTTTAGGGTTAGAAGTAGGTTTGCTTAGTGTATGTATGTGGTTTATTTATTTTGTTTGGGTAGGTAGCATGTAGCGGGTGGTGGGGTTGGCCGACTATGACAGTTCGAGATTTAAAATTTTGCGGTTTAGTGCATTCGGTATTCTTGCAGTTCATGCAATTCATGTCGGTGTTTTGGTATTCGCTCAAAAGGAGTTTCGCTCTGGTAATATAGACCCTTATAATCAGTGAACTTTTACACCTCATCCCCCACCCAACAGCCCAAAATTAAAACTTATTGACTGAAATGTGCTTTTGTCCAGTCTTTCTTCTCTTTTTGCACTGCACTGCCTACATTTCTTAAATTAAAAAAGAGAGAAGAAAGAAAACAAAAAAAAAACACTTCCTTACTTTAGTTTCATGATCACATACAGCAATTACTAAACATATTTTATTATGTGATCTGCAACTTATATTATAAAATGGTTTATACAAATACTAAGAGCAAAAAATGGTTTTACTTTTTTCCTCCTTCTCCCTCCTTTTTTTTCCTTTTAGTGCCCTTCCATATATTGACATGAAGTGAGACATGTGCCTGTCAGTGCCCCCAAGTTTAACAAAGGTAACAAGAATCCAGTCTTTCTCAACCACTTTTTCTTGTGAACCCATATTTCACAGATGTGATTGATGCAATATAATCTCACATTTATTCACTAATTTCAGTGTTGCTGTTCTCCTAACCCTAGAGTCCTTTTCAAGTCCAATGTACTCCCAATCCTTTTAGTCACCTCCTATGGGTTTTATTTCTGTCTGTCAAGTATTTTCCTTTAGAACTTTGGAAAAGGTTTCTCCGACAAAGTCAGTGATCCTTACCATCAAAAGAATGGTAAGCAGAATACCCTTCTTTTTGATGGTTCATCCCTTGCAGTTCTCTCTTAGCTTGTTTTGCATCAAAGAATGATTTAAATCCTCCAAGAAAAAGAGTTCTGAAGACAGCTGGATACAGCAGCTTGAATTTCATATCTGCTTGTTGACATGCCCTGATTGCTGGGATAATTTTTTTTTTCTTCTGCCTTCTTTACAGTGAATAATCATTTCTCACAAATACTCTACTGTCTCCAATTTGTAAAACTTTGCAAATCTGCCACAGTTTTGTAAGGATCAACTCTTTCTGCTGGTATGATTGCATTGTTACTAATTCAGGAAACCTCCCTCACTGTTTTTAATAGATGCTGCAGGATCTTTTACATCCATCTGAGCTACAACCAACTCAAGCAAATAGGACCTCAGTTTAATGTCTCATCCAAAGGATGACACACTTAGGAGTGCAGCACCCCCATAATGCTGCACTGAAGTGTCATAAATTCAACTACCTAGAATGGGAATAGAACTCAGAGCCTTCTGCACCAAAGGCGAACATTATACCTGTAGCAGACATATTATTTATGTTCATTTGCAGTAATTATATGTAGTGTGATATTTCCCCCATTTAAGTTGTATTTTCCAGATGTTCTTATGAAAAGCGCAATTCACTGTTGCAATCCAGCATGTTAAATAATGCTTCACAGGACTCTGCTCCCACATTTGTTGTTGCATATAGATAATCTATGTGTGCAGGGGTTAATAGGTGTGCTTATACTGAGTTATTTCCTTTTCTAAGTATTTTAATATGTATTTCTGTTTCACTGATAAGAAGGTAATGTTTTTGGTTGTTTTACTTTTTGAAAGTCTGACTTATTCTTATGAAATCCTGGATATTTGTGTGTAAGGATTATGAGATACATGTATAAATCTCTGATTGACTCTTCTTAACGTAGCTGGATCCTACTGATTGACTTCATTCTTTTCTTATATAGGTAAAGGAAGTTTCCTACTGTGATGTCCATGTTCTCTCCTTTCATTTCATGTGTTCAGATTCTGTTTTGTGTTTAGGTCTTTTGTTGTTCTCCAAATAGTCTTTCATAACGTGGTATTTTGTCCAGAGGATGCACTTGCTTTAACTGAGTTGCGGCTTGGCTTAAAGTGTGCACTGGTTTCACTGGGTGTGTGACTAATGTTGAACCTTGTTATAGTGAGGACCATACATCTGTGCTCCATTTAACAGATTGTGATAGAGAAACCTAGCTGTAGCAAGTTTGTAATTTATTCATTCTTTGTGCCTAAGGATGCTTCATGTATTGTAAATAGATCATTTGAGAATTAAAAGAATTTTGCTTTACAAGGGATTATTTTGGCATTGTTTGCCTCACTGAAGAACTGGATTTTAAAAATGCTGACAGGGTACCTGAATACAATGAAGAATAGTACAATTGACAAAATGATGTTCAGTGTTAACAGCTGAAACTCTGTATCAGTCTGTAATTCATTTAGCATGTTACATGTCTGCTTTCATCACAGTGGGCAGGGTATGAACGTGTACAATATTTTGTAGAGAAACAAAGCAATGAAAACAATTGTGTATATTTAGGAGGTTTGACCATTATGTAACAGAGGTATAAGGGAAAAAAAGGTAGAAAGGAACGTTAAAACTAAACAGCTGCTGTACAGAACAATGATTATGCATGTTTGCTTTAAGTTCTAACTGGTCAGTTTGCATTGTCTGCAGTATTTACTTCTGTTGTGTAAGTCACAGATAGTAGATGTTGCTTTCCTAAACTCTCCATTAAGCTTACATTCACTTATTATAGAGTATATTGTACAGTATGAATGCATTCAACCAAAAAAAGCTATTTTAAAACTGTAAAAAAACATTCTCAGTAAATAACTGTGGCGATGATTAATGCCTTATCATTCTTACTTTTGCATTACAGGACCGTATGTGGCGTAAAACCAGGTCAATATATGCTGGGAATTCTTGTGTTGGAGTAGATCCAAACAGGAACTGGGATGCAGGCTTTGGAGGTAATAACAGCAAATTTGGCTTAGCTGAGTTATTTCATAAGTAACACACTACACAGTTAACAACCAGCTCTATTTAAAAAATATAGTGTCATGCAACATAACGAAGTCTGTCTTTCAGTGTATTTACAGCTATATAGTAGTCTCATACAGTAAGACTGCAGTGTCAGTACTCACCTTGTCCACATGCCTTGGTATATTGAAGAAGTTAGAATACAGTTTAAAATGTTTGATTTAAAAACTAAAACTGGAATATGCATACACTTATCCTTGATACTGCAATATACAAAATAAGATGTCAAGTCTCTCTTTAGCTATTCTTCCTAGCTCATACTGTTGGCATTTTGCTTCTCTTTTGACTCATCTTCATTCATACTACTCCTGTCAAAAAAAATATCTATCTATATATATATATAGGTTCACTTTATAACATCGAAATACTGAAATGTCGAATTTCAGTATCTCGAAGCTATAAAGTCGAATGTTAAAAATAGCGAACGTTCATAATCGCGAATTTGACGTATGTCGAAAATATGTCGAATTCGCGGTTATGAAGTTGCGCTATGTAATGTACGGGTTTGTGTTTTGTTGGTGCGCGGTGCCGTGTTTGGATGTAGGTGTTATGTCAGGTAAGTGAGTGTTTTGTAAGGGTTTTGAGTGGGAGTTAGAGTGTGTGTGAGGGATTGGAGAATGTGCGTGTGTGAGCGAGCTTTTGTGTTGTGTTTGTGCGATCTCGGAGTTAGTATATATAAGTAGGGGGTGGGGGGTGCAGGGGGGCTGGCCCCCCTGCTTATGTGTGTGTGAGTTGTGTATGTGTGTTGTTTTTTTGTTTATGTTGTGATGTGGGTGTTGTGTTGTATGTTTAGTGTAGTGTGTGCGGTGTTTTCGGTTATGTGGTTTCGCGGTTTTTGTTTGTCAGTGTTTTGTGGATTCGGTTTTATAGTCTCGAGATACTGAAATTCGATATTTCAGCATTTCGAGGTTATAAAGTGAATCCATATATATATAATTTTTAGATGTCTGCTTTGTAAAAATATTTTTTGTATACTTTATTTTTCTAATTTTTGCTCTCCTGTATCCATTTGAATTTTATGTAACTGTTTTGTTGGAGCTTTTCTCCTCGGGTCCCTGCTAATAAAAGGTCTCGGTTAACAAATGTCTAATAAATAAATAAAAAAATAAATAAAGCAGAACAACTGTCAAGGATCTCCTTAGTTCTGTTTCAAATATCACATTTCAGATTGGATTCTCAGATTACTAAATATTTTGTATGTTGCATCTCCTCAAGTTTCTTCTATTTAAAATGATTATTTACTTCTGCCACAATTAATCTTAGCTTTCTCTCTCCACTTCTGCCTACACTCATGGACTTTGATATATGTATACATTGTAACTTGCAATTTTGTTCAAAATAATTTCAAAATTACTGTCAGTGTGCAAACCTTCTCATCTAAGGTTGTTTATAATGAAATAAACTTTCTCGTTATATATTTTGCCTCCTAAACCAGAGTGTGTGTGTGTAGAACTTTCTTGGTTTCTCTGATATCTTACAATATAGAGCTCATATCCAAACATGGCAAACCATACCTTCCATTAGAGGAGTTTAACAACCAGTAACTTTTTTTCCAAAACACCACAAATCTATGTTTTCATTAGATTTACTTTTAGAGATATTTTGACACACCATCAGTTTGATATCATGTAATGGTTCACTGTACTCTGTTTTACTAATATGGTAGTGATCCACAAGCAGCCCTGACTACTGCTAGACATCTTGGATTGTTTAGTGAATCAGGGTGGAGAAGAGTGGTTTATGTGGCTCATCCCTGTCAGTAAAAGATGTGAGGGTACTCCATTGTGGACGAACCTGCTGATGGATGCCAACAGATAAGGTCTTGCATGAAGTCCTGGGCACACAAAGCAGGTAGTACAGACATACTTAGAAACAAATACACAATGCATGTAAAGGCCATCATTTCCTGCAATGTACATAGCAGTTTATTTCACAATGATACAATGATAAGTGATTGCTAGGTACATACAAAAAAAGGAAAAAGCTTGCGGCAACTGTGAAATTAATTTCAAAACATACTCTAAAAATGTAATTCAATATCTTAGTCGTTCCACAATATATAAGTAGCAGTTTTTGGTGACCTCTCAAGCTTCATTTAGGTTAACATGAATAAGGTCAAGTCTCTAAGAGACAGCCGTTGGGCATTAAGTTGAACAGATGTTACCATATACACCATGAACATTGTAAGGAAAGTCCAAAGGACAAGTGCCTTACAAGCCTGGGAATGCAATAAATTAAAATTATATACTTAGCATAAACTTAGATCTGGATGAAGAGGTCATTAGGTGACTAGGTATGTGAAACTTTTCTAGGCTGATAGCTCTGTCCTTTTTACCCGTGGTGCTCTGCAAAATAACTTTATATCCATATCTCAGTCATGCAACACTAAGACAAAACCTAAAACATCATAAAATCATCAAAGACCTCTAGACTGTGTCTGCAATAGGCAGGAGGAAGAATGGTGGTTGATGTTGATGTGGATGGAGTCCTCATCCAGTTCTAATGTTATGGTAAGTACCTAACTTTCATACTAGTTATGAAGAGGTCCCTCTTTATTAACAGTAGGCAGAGTCCCATGCTTATCCCCTAGAGTGGTCATCTTCTTGAGAACATACCTCAGATAACTTTGGCTATATAAGAAGACCTAGATGTACAGGTCACATCTGGTATATAGAGTCTTGAGAGAGTGTTCAGTGAGCCCATGTAGCTGTTACACAAGCAATTTCATGAAATAATTTAATATAAACAGTACACCATCAGGATCAATAATTTTAGAAAACTTAGATCTCAAATTATTGTCAGAAAAAAACATAAAAGCAATTATGAATCTTTCTTCAAAGATATGGTTCTGTCCATTAATAGCTGAGCTACCAATGGACATCCACATAGCAGAGTAAAAATTCATCTGTATTAAAATAGTCAGGAAATAATAAAGGCAGTTTGTAAAACTAATTAAGTGTTGTCTCGATGGCTAATTTGAGCATAAATAATGGGTTTGTTCACAGTGAACCTCTATATTAGTGAAAAATCAAATATGGAGGATTGGCACTTAATGCTCGAGGTTCAGAAACTCCTCTGGCTATAGTAGTGACCATTTGGATAAGGATTTTCCACGTAAAAATTTCAGCTCTAGAAGCAAATTGCTCTAAAAGAAAATTCAAATCCTTTGGAGGGACAGGATACTTGATGGGAGGTGGACTAAGGAAAGTGCTTCTCAAAAATGTTTTGTTTATGTGTGTATGTGTGTGTTTTGCCATCAAGGTGTGACTGACTCATGGCAATCCTAAGAGCAGTTATCCAAATCAGCGAAAGAGTTTTCATGGCAGAGATATTGCAGTAGTTTGCCAGGTCTATCTCTTGGTTGACTCTAACCAGCAATTCTAGTCCATTCTCCAGCCTAGATTACTGTTGGAGATGAACACATTGTGTCTGTTTCAATGGGCCAACCAAAAAGGCTGCACATACTTTCAAATGTCTTACAGAATCTTGTTGAAAATTGGAAATGGCTTCAAAGTTCACCTTTATGGATGAAAAACTCAATCCTGTCTCAATAATCTTAGAAAGATGGTCTAGCACTGCAGGAACTGGAGATGTAGAAGGACAAAAATCTTAACACAGTAACATACAAACATGTTTTCACTTACACTTGTATGTGTTTTATTATTAGGCCACTGGACAGAGGTAAATACCTGCACAAGTTGGGAGGTCAGTTTAACTCACAGACACAAGGTGCAGGATTTGATTTTCACATGGGATAATTGGCTAGACTTAAAATGGCCCACATGGGAAAGTTAGCCTAGTACCAATCTATAAACTTCCATGATGAGATAGAAGAGTCCCTGGTCAGTACATAAAGTGTAGAAGACATGCAGTTAGATGAATGGAGTGGAGATATGGTCAAACTTGCAGTAGAGATGGGTCAGAAGAGATCTGGAGAGCCTCATATGTACAGGCATCTTCAGAAGATGAGGCATGTGAGTGGAAACCACACTTGCTTGAGGCAAAAATGGACTCATGAAAATGACTTTGGACTTGGTCTTCATAGTTTACTGTTTTAAGTTCAAAATAAGAAAAATGGGACTAATTCCTCCAGAGGAATGACAAAGGTAAAGAATTTTCTGCCCTTCCTGTTGGAAGAGAATGAAAAGAGGCCATAGCAAGACTTCCCCCAGTGATGGGAATGTTTCTGCATGACTTATAGACTGAAGAGCACCATTCATAAGGCATCGTAAGTAGAGACTAAATCTGTCCATTACAGAGTTGCTTCCTTAGAATGTGACTTGTGAATCAAGAAGTATCCTGTTGACATAGTTCATCCCCATACCCTTACTGATTTTTAACAAAGGTGGTAAGAATGAACCTCTCCTTCACATGTTTATTTAATAAACCACTGCCATGCTGTCACTGTGGAAGGCTATAGCACTTTGAGGGAATAAGGCCTGAAAGATCTGAAAGCTGAAGTGGACTGTCCTCGTCTCCAGAACATTGATGTGTAGACTGACTTCTATCTGTGATCATATGTCTTTGATGATCTGACCTTGCAGTGCCCCCCCACCTTAGGGCACAGAATTGGAGGCGACTGCCAGTAGAGGAGAAAACACTTGGAATGCATTATTCAAAGTTAATGTTTGGAGTGGGAAACCAACATCAGAAATTTAATTTAGTATGTGATCCTTGAATATGTTCCTGCATTGTGTCATTGGATCTGATAACTATGGCTACTGAGCTTTCAGGATCCACTGTAGAACTCTGTTGTACAGCCTAGAAAAGGGGAATCATGGATACCACCCTCAAGGAAACAATGAGATGAATAAACACACTTCCCAAATCTGTCCATCACCCTTGATTCCTTATCATGGAGGATGGACAACATGACTCTGGTGTCCAAGCCTTTTTAAGGGTAGCTGTAAACACAATGGAATCAAGTCTGGGAGTCTCAATCTAGTGGGTCTAGTCACTGGGAAGCCATAAGATCCTTTCATGAGTCCTTTCAACAGGTACCATCACATAAGGGTTTTCCCTTACACACTTAATTACCAGTTGAAGCATTTTTGTCTGTAGAATGACCATCAAAGAAGAAGGGTTGGCATCTAGAAAGATTCTTGCAGAATCATTTGCAGAGAGGCTGTGGAGCATACCCCCTCTCTGTCACATCATTTCAAGTGCATTCTCCAATTTTGGGGTCATCTATTGGAGTCCTGCTCCAATGGATAACTAAAATGTTATTCTCAAGGTCCCATCAGCTAAAAGTTGATAGTAAAGGGTCACCCATATCTGTACTTATATCCTGCTTTGAGCTTCTTTAGATAGACGTTCCCATTTTGAGTACTGCTGACTTTTATATTTATATTTTATTTATTCAGTTCCGTTTGTTGTTCAGGAACATCCAAATGGGCAACAGTGGAGGCCCAGGGGGAGAAGATTCCTACACAAAAAGTATACAGTTTGTACATTAATACAAAGAATAAAAGTCACATAGGATAACAACTACAATACAGACACAGGATAAAGCAAAAATGTTCAAGTACATGAACTTAAGTCAAATCCTGCAGTATTGTAACAAACATATATTGACATATATTGAATAAACATAAGTTTCATTATAATAAAGTAGTAAATATTTGTGAGCAATAAATTTGAGGATTTTGATTTGATGTCAAAGATCAAGCTGAAGTGGAAAGAGAAAGTACTGTAGATACATGGTTAAAGGAGAGAAGGGTACACCAGCTGATTAGCACTTAGATACACTTTCAGGAGTGAGAAGTGATATAAGACTAACACACACACACACACACACACACACACACACACACGTAAAATAATCTAAACACCTTAATGGGCCTAAATGTCAACACAAATATATCTAACTCCCTTAATGCCATAGAACTATATAAACACTGAATATTGACAATACCTTACCACACACACCCCTAAAACCAATGTTTTTGGGGTGTATGGGAACAGGGTGCAAGACATTCCTCTGCACCAACCACATTCCTTGCTAATTATACCTAATACCTACCAGCTGCAATGTCACAAAACATTGGGTAAGGGCATATATATCCTTCCCTGGAATAACTTCAATTTTTGTCAATATTCACTGTTCTGGATCCCAAGCCAAGTGATTTTGCTGCACTTCCACTATGTCTTCTGGATAAACAGGGTGTCCAATCTCCTCCTTACCATCATGTCATCCACTTCAAGTTGCAACCTGTCAGTGAACCTATATTCAGTCTAGCAATCCTTAGTTCATTTTTGGCAGGTTGATTTGTTTTATGTCTAGTTTTTGCTCAGCAGAGCTATTTCCAGGTAAGCCTAGTAGCTTATTAATTCAGGGCCGTCTGGCTTTATGATGGGCACACACTGGAAAACAGGGGTGCATAGATCCCCCCCACTGTTAACATGGGTCCCTAATATAGGTTGCAGTAGGCCAGGTCATCAATTCATTCAGCAACAACAAACACCCATTCCACTTTTTGATGATATTAGTCAACATGACTAAATCACCTACAGCCAAGGTGTGTATGTGTTTACTTATACAAGTATGTATTTATTCCATGCTGTCTAAATCCCAGCATCTTAAAATGAACATCAAGCAATACATAACTGTTGTACTTTCTGATGTGCTTTATTTTAACATATGCTGTATAATAATAAAATAGTATAATAATAATAATGATACATTCTTGGAATATTTTAGAAGAGCCCACATGTTGTTAAATTCTTGTGGACTTACTGCATTAATTTTTCATGGTTACATTTGGTTGTCTTAGGTGCAGGATCTTCTGGACTCTCTTGCTCCGAGACCTATCGTGGTCCCTATGCCCACTCTGAGGCTGAGGTGAAAGCCATAGTAAACTTTGTGAAAGCAAATGGCAACATCAAGGCATTCATCTCTATTCACAGCTACTCACAGATGCTGTTGTACCCTTATGGCTACACCTATACTCAAGTTCCACATGCTAGTGAACTGGTAAGTCGAATTTTTTTATATAATAGCATAGCAGCATGCTGCAAAAGTCCATCATTTACTCAGGATTACTACAATGAGTACTAAAATTCCTGGAATGTTTGTATAATTGTAAAAGAATGCATAGAGTTCAGCCTAAGACGATATCAGGTAAGATGAAACTTTTTAGCCAAAAGTCTGTCTCAGAATAATTGCAGTAGAAAATATGTTGCAAACAAAATATTATCAATGCAAGTCAATTACATTTTCCCACAGTAACATGTTGACGTAAACTACAGCTAGATGGAAAACAACGTTAGCCTCTGTTTTGAGAAGAAAATTATTTATTTATTTATTTATTTATTTATTTTACTGGGATAGATATCACAAAGCAGTGCACTACTTCTGTGTGACAAAAGAAAGGTCCATTTCTGGAGTGTCACAGGAGTACTAATTTGCTCCAAAAGCTCGATCAGAGTGATAAGTTTCACATTTAGAGTTTGTGGAAATTAAATCAGCACAAAGTCACCTAATTGTATCGCATTTGTTTACTCCAAGTCAGTTCACAAGAACTGATGGGCTCTGTAAAGGCAGGAGTAAGACATCTGTAGATACCTATACTTAGGAAAACAATTCTAGCAATCTCCAGTGAATCATGTTTTAGTATTTTAAACAAGATAAGACAGATTGGCTTCCAGACAGTGAGATGAAAGGATTGACCTGAAGTGTAAGTGCTCACATTGCCAAGCAGCCTTATTTGTAAATGAATATCAGGTAGCGATATTTACTATACCTGCTTGTCTGTCATGATGATGCTGGTTTCATGTAATGTGCTTTCTACCATCTGACAGTTACTATTTCAAAGTGTTGTTAGACTTACCTTTAGATTAAAGTGGGCACTGCCAACAGAACGGAGGGTCCAAACTGGAAATATTCAAGTGAAGCAGTGTTTGCACATTACCTAGTAGCATGCCATGCAAGCATTCTGGGTAAAGCCCTCTGAGATGTAGGAGAACCCCAGAAAATAGTAGATCAGAGTAGCATCACTGAGCACTGCTAACTACAAGACTTAAACATAAAACTGAACTTCAGAAAAACAAAAACAAAAATAACTGCAGGGGACTATTTTAAAAAACTGTTGCATCTCCTACACTTGCAATTACCTTCCTTCAGAAAGATTGCAAATGCTGAAAGCAGCATAATTTTCCATCATCGGTGGATGAAACAACTATCATACCTTTTTCATATATCTGAGTTCTGACTACTTCTAAACAGTGGTACCTGTTGACTCAAAAGCAAAGGGAGGGGCTGCAGGAAGAAATTCAGTGGGTGGGTCTAACTGTAATGGAGTAGGGCTCTGGTACATGACCATTATTTGTATTCAAATAATAAATTGTGTCAGTCACTTTCACCAACAGGCAGCCTCAGTACCCATTCATTGTAGCCACTTCATTGACTACATACATATGCATCTCATCCTTTAAACCTCAATCCTTAAAATGTACACCCTAACCAGCTAGGGCTCCCCTGGAATAAATGATGTAGAAGCAACTAAATTAAGCCAGGGGTCTTGGACAGGTAAGCCCCAGAAGTCATTGGGTTCTGGATGCTCTGAAGTGCATCTTAAGAGCTGCTTTTTTAGAACCTTTTCATCCAATGATGATCCAACAAAAATTATAAATAAATAAAGAAATTCAATCTTTTTTTTTTTTTGCTCCACGGAAAAATAAGTTGTGTATAAAGCTTAATGTTCAAATCTAATGAGACAGTAGTTTCCAATAAGCTGATATGACTAATGTTTGAAGGGATATATATATAAATTGGGTCTATGTCACATAATTGAATGGCCACTTTATCAAATGCATCATTTAATTTACAATGCAGGCTGTCAAACCATTTTGACATTGTGTTTCAGTAGGGATCAGGAAATTTGTTTTTTCCTCACTGTAGTGCGAGCTCAGAGTTGGTATATATAATTAATGGGGGATAGGTGTAGGATTCAATGGCCTGCATTGTGGATGAGATGACATTCAACAATGTGGACCTTTGATGCAGCAGTGGACCAATGATCAATTGCTATCACAAACATCCTGCCCAACTGCCACAGGTAGTCACCAGTTGTGTACAGTGTTGATATTTCTGATGGAAAGTAAAAAATAGCTTGCTACTTCTATATATACCACAATTCCTTATCTACACAAGCAGTAAATTTTATCACAGACAACCCCTATAGTCATCAGTTACAGCTCCTTTATTGACTGGGCACAACACAGCCATAGTAATGTATTCCAACTGGCTTCACACAAATGCATGTTAATTCTGTAAAAACAGAATAATTAATGCGTAACTTGAGAAAATGACAACAGGGTCAGTCATTTGTATATGAAAACAGCCCCTCTATCCAGCAATTAAAGCCACATTTATTGACTGTATACATGTAATAAACGGAAATTAATAACAATTACTCAGAATAATTCATTTTAACACACAAACATACCTATCATTTATAGCCACTTACACGACTGTGACTATACACCTTAGACATTTGTGATCAAATTAATGAATGCATACATAACTGCCACAGATGTATCTTCTCAGCTCAATGCTCAGTGTGTAACCTACTGCAACTCCCAAATTTACCCCTCAATCTCTTAACTAAACAGTCAAGGCGAAAGCTAAAAACATAATGGATGACAAAGGGCCAACAACAGGGACAGGTATTGCCCTTAGCATAGAAAGTTGCTAGAACAACACATTTTGCATTAACATACTTTTTCTGAAGGTTACCAAGTCTGAAACTCTAGGGTTTGACATTGTTCACTGACTGCAGTCCTTCCTGATTTGGCAAATAAAATACAGAAAAGTTACAAGGAACATACCAAACTATCGGATAGAATCAGACATTTTGCAAAATCAGGAAATCAGGGATGACTGTGAGCAATTACATAACACACACACACACACAATCAAATGACTGAATAAATACACAAAGAATTTATTTCCATTTTCTGATGCATACACACACACACACACACACACACACAATCGAATGAATAAATACACAAAGAATTTATTTCTGTTTTCTGATGCATACAGTATAACCCCAACTCCCTCTCAACAATCATTTCACAAACACACAAAATCAGTCTCAAATATCCCAAATTTTGGCTCAGAATCTTGCTCTGTGTCCCTGTTAATCCCTACTGTCAATGTGGCGAGAAAAGGTAGATTAAACTTTTTAATTAATTCCAGTCTTTAGAGTTGTAGACTTCTTTTACTTCAGAAAATATTTAATTCACATTCTGTTATTGTCTCAACTTTTCAAGTTAATACTATTAATTTTCAAAAGTGTTCCTAATTTGTCTTATCCCTGATTATTTCGAGATAGTAATTAATATTTACGGTCCTAGCCAACATGCATAGTCTTTGTTAGAAAATGAATGAATGAATAAAATGTTAAAAAAAAAAATATTACCCCACCTTTATTAATCAGGTTCCTGTCACCTCAGACAGCCCAACCAATAGGATGTAGTCTTTGCTGCTTCATACAGCAGCCTAATCAGCCTCCTCTGATGTGGCATTCCACCATTTCAGAGTGGCAGGAAGACTTCTGATAACACATGGCTGGTTTTCAAATCAGCCCTGTTGAGGGGCCAGTTTTTTAAACAGAATGCAGAACTCTGTGCATGCAAAGTTGCTTATGTTAATTTCCAGTTCATCAAAATTTCAACAAACCAATAATGATTATTTCTTTTATTTAAAATTTAATAATAAAAATGATAATATTTGTGCTATGGTTTCGTAGGAGGGTCTGCAGCCCAGCAGCCAGTGCCACAAGATAACCCTGCTGCTGAATTAAATTATTCATCAGGAACTGAGACAAGTTATTCCTGTATTAAACTTAGACTATTACCATTAAAAATTATTTGCCTTTCTCAAAGTCTTCACACTTAAAATCCCAGTAGGAAAACTGATAATATATTAATATATTAATTTCATGGAACTGCAAACATAAGATTAAAATATCTGAATCTGTATAGTGTCTTATATAGATATTTAAGAGGAGACCTTATTCAGGTATATAGGGCATTGAGAGTCAACTACCTCTGGGAATGTTTGGTGTTTTCAAAGAGCAGTAGAAAATACATGTAAAGCAGATTATAGAGGAATGAGAGATATATTAATTGGTTTTCTGGGAGTAGCTAATGTATAGAATAGACTACCAAATGTTTTAGAACAATCCACAAAAAGCAAAAAATATGCAGGAACAGGTGAGAGGTGCGGTACAAGAAAACTGTGCAAACTTGAAGTAAAAATCAAGTACCAAACCAACATGGCTAGGCAAAAACCTCTATTTATTTAATAAAATAGAAAGTAATGAAAGTGAGCTCTTTCGCGATAACACTATCGCTTCTTCAGACTAATAAACAAATAGAAAGACATGAGTTTAAAAAGAAAGCAAAAGCAATCAGCTGTCATATTCATATCTCATAAATCAACTAAAATGTACACACACAAGCAATGCAACAATTGTTATAAATACAAAAGAAACAATGCAAATTAAATCTAAGTTTAAAAACAACATTAATCTTTAAGTGGGCATGCTTTCAAGAATGGTTTAAGGCTGGAAATGCCATTTAAACCAAGCAGTTTCCCTGCTTTCAAAACCAAGATCCATTTCTGTTCAGCCCTTTCTGTTTTATTAGATGTATCACCCCCTCTAATACTCGCATCCAAAACCTGGAGTACAAAGAACTTAAAAGTGTGTTCTGAGCCATGCAAACCAATATGTTGTGCTAAGGCATTTGTGTCTTTCTGGTTCCTAATGTCCCTGTACTGTGCGAGAATCCTGTCCTTGAGTGGTCTATTAGTTTTGCCTATGTAGAAGGCATGACAGACCTGGCAGCTTGCAAAATAAACAATATTTGGAGTTCTGCAGTCAGCATAAAATCAAGTTTGATTTTAAAGTTAACATGAGGATGTATATAGGTTGTAAGTATATACTTACAGGCTGAACATGGTCTACAAGAATAAGCCCCATGCCTGAAAGACTGAGTCCCTTTGATACAGAGTTATGGTTTACAGCACAAATATTTCTTCAAGGACTTATTATTTTTAAATGCAAAATGTGGTGTGCTGTCTATAGTCCCTTTTATAGGTTGGTACTAGGCTATCGGCGCTAGGGCCTATACAAGCCTAGCCATAACAATTCCCTGGCTATTTCTTCCCACACTATTTACTTCCCTGGAACCCTGTCTAACAGGGCGACTGACGTGATCCCCGGGGTGAATTTCCTTTCTCCCATCCAATCGTCAAGGTTCCTTTTGAAGAGGGCCAAAGAGGCACTCTGCTTGACATGTATTGGAAATCTATTCCAGAGTCTGGGGAGTCTCTGGGTCAGGAACCTATCCCTCCAGCATGTTTTGTTTATTGTGATGACAAGGTTTAGATCCCTGGAGCATCAATAGTGTGTAGGATATTCCAATTCTGTTTAATGAACTCACAATATTTATTGATGTCCCTAAAGTAAGGTAGAGAGACTCTGAAAATATCTTTCACAGCTACGGTTGCTTGTGGGGCATCAGGTGGAGTATGGTTGGCAAAATAGGCTCTACATTTCCTTCCCTTTCTTCCTATGCAGCATTAATTTGAGATTCAATCTCTGCCTCTTTGTAACCTCTATCTAAAAAGTCCCGCTTGAGAGAGTCAAGTGCTAAACCCAACTGAATGTTGTCGTACAATCTCATTACTCTGTAAATATGCCCTTTTAAAACATTCTGGGTGACATGCTTGGGATGCTTGCTATTTTTGTGGAGGAAGCTGTTCTGCCTAGTGTTTTTTTTTTTTATTTCATGTTTTAGAACAACTTGGACACATTATGGGAAGGACTGTTTTTGTATATTGGAAGGCTAGGAGAGCATCATTGCCCATGCCTGAAATATTTGTATGTATGTATTTTCAAGAACAAATTCAAGTGAACAAGTACTTTTCTAACAGGGTTGTGTTTTGCAGAAGTTGAAAAAATGAACTTAAAAATAGTGTCTCTCATCCTACAAAATATAAGTTGCAAGAAGTATTTTTTTAGACAAGAAGCATCTTTATTAAATGATCACATATGACATAGGCAATCTTACATTTATATAAATGAAATCAAACCATCCTGACCCAATTCCAGTTGCAAACATTATACATTACAAACTACGTTAACAGAATTGTACTTGCAAACATTATACATCATTTATAATCTATCCAGTCATTGTCATTCAAACATTACATAGCTCATTCAAATTCTGCCTTCTTTTAAAACTCGTTCCTCTTCTGCATGTATTGTTCCCACAATTCCCATTTTTGTCTATGTAATTTGCTCCTACCCTTTTCTAAAGATCCCATTTCCAGTTTTCTCTCTGTTACTATGTTCACTACTTCTAGTAAAGTTGGCTTAGTCTTTGATTTCCATTTTCTAGTAACTGCTTTTTTGGCGGCTACCATAATTAGACTCCGCAAGGCCTTACTGTGTCTAGGCAATTCTGATTCTGTATCATAGCCCAAAAAAATAATTTCCTTAGTTACACCAATTTGCTCACGCAGCATCTCTGACAAAGCAGTCTGCAGGGAATCTTTAGTCTGCCAACTCATTACACTCCCAGTTGCAGGAAGTATTTTTTGTCAAAAATGAGCATTAAATATTTAATTGTTAATTTTTCAAATGTTGAATATAACTCATTTTAAGTGTGGTAGTAATGTCCTCCAGTTGAGCATAACTGGGGATTGCCAGTGAAATAACACCTGTGGTGTTGGGATTTAGGACACCTCTGTGCTGTCTGGTATTCCCATGTAATTCCCACCTTCCTGGGTATTATTCCTTGTTTAGTGCTCCATGCATTTTTACTTTCATTTTTAATGCATATTCTATTCCCCTAGGGATGCCTTTCGAAACTGAACATTTTAATAAAGTTGGGACATCTTCCTGGAGGCTCTGTGGTGAATCCCCACTCTCTAGATACCTCATATAATTTCCTGAACACCAGATGGCCAACGTTGTAATGTTAATGATAGTGGGCACAATGAAAGTGGCCAGCAGATAGAACAATCAAATTGAAGGGTGAGGCATTGACTCAGTGTCCCATTGTCATTGCCATCAGTAAGTATCAGTATAGAATGCCAACTATGATACCTGCATCATCACTCTTGCTCTAATGAAGGTCATTCTTGAAATAATAGTATGTAGTCTTGACATTACTATTAAATTTCAGTGCAAGCATGCACTGGTGGAAGAGAGGAATAATGGCCCAGGTGACCCAAGTTTGATTAACGAATTGGGTGCTTGATGGTGCAGGCAGGGCTGGGGGAGGGTATGATGGAGCAGAGGCCATGCAGGCCTCTTCCCTCAAAGGAGGGGTGGATGATATTCTGCATTTCCTAAAGGCAGGCTGTGACTCACCAAATCACCATTTGGTGGTAGGCTTTGTTAGTGGGTCATTAGAAGCATGCACTTGTGTGGTGGAAGGCATACTGGTTCCATATGATGATACAGATAGTTCGTCCTCCAGACAGAGGTGGGGTTACGGCCATAGAAATGCCCTCAGTTGTCAGGTTGTTAATAAAAGCACAAGTAACTCTCATGGCTACCTGTATGACTGGTTCTCTGGATGGCTGTAATCTCATATGGTATTGGATATGTCCTGTGTATGACAGAATTAATGGTCTTAGTCTGATCGGCGGGGGGGGGGGTAAATAATGGTTGGCAAGCATAGGGGCAGAAAGATAAAAAAAAATTAGGAATGGCTACCACTTTATAATTTTGTTAATATGGAGATAGGGGTATCAAGAAAAAGAGCATGGTAACAAAATATATCTGCTATAACTAAATACTGGGTCATACTAACTAAATACACCTGCTGTAACTAAATACTGAGTCTGTGTTCTTTACACCTTTCCCCCTCACCTCACATGCATAGACATTCTAGCTCCTTGTAACACTTCTTTTGACAATAAACATTTGAAGCACTGGACTAGTAATACTGTGACAAGACTGCTTGGGATTGTATAGTCTGTCCTTTTACAGGGAATCCCTGCTAAGGGACTTATAGATATTAGCTAGGAAAGAAAGCACATTACATTGTTAATAACTGCACCTTTGATCAGTATGGCCACCCAGGTTAAGTTACCTGTTGCACTAGACAGCATTACTATTTTCAGTGTTGCCTCTCACTGCCTCCACTACTGCTCATCACTAGTTCTCTGCTGTGAAGTGTCAGCTGGTTGCTCTCTTGCTGTCTGTCTTTGCTTAGCATTGCTCACTACTGGTTACTCTGCTGTGAAGTGTCAGCTGGTTGCTGTCTTGCTGTCTGTCATTGCTTAGCATTGCTCACTACTGGTTACTCTGCTGTGAAGTGTCAGCTGGTTGCTCTCTTGCTGTCTGTCATTGCTTAGCATTGCTCACTACTGGTTACTCTGCTGTGAAGTGTCAGCTGGTTGCTCTCTTGCTGTCTGTCATTGCTTACAATTGCTCACTACTGTTTACTGTGAGTGGTTAACTAAAACAATTTACTGATAATGCACTTCGAGTTATTGGTGTGAATGTATCTGATATTCTTTACCATATTTGTACTTGCTGGGGAGATGTTATCTAATATATATAGGATACTGTTGCTGCACTTGTACAGTTTCTTGTTAGCTTATCTGATATACCCTTACTGTGGTTAGAGTTACCTGTGTGACCTTTGGAACTTGTTTCTTTAGTGCTTTTATCCCACTTGCTTGAAGTTATTCATCTAATCCTTTGCACTTGTTATCACTGGGTTGTTGTCCCTACTTGCCACTACTGCAAGCATCCTCATATTCTAACCTTTATCTTAGTCCAAATCATTTTATTGTCTGGCTATATCAGTTTTGGTAAATAGCTGTATCCCTATACCTGTTCTTTCCTACTGGCCAGTATGGAGGCTCAATCAGTCCTTGCTCCTTTTGTAGCCAGCCTTTTAATACTTGCTATATTGATCAGTTAGTGCCTCATGCTTACCAAAGGCATTTGTCACTGCTTTATACTTACTCAGTTTGTGAGAACTATAGGTATTTATTGAACCTGAAGTTTGCCCTTTCACAGTAAACTCCACCCACTAATCATCATATAAACCTACCCACAGCACTATTCATGGAGACTGCATTAACTTATGCTGAGATTATCAAGAGAACCTTACCGAAGGAAGCATAAGCATGTCTACTATTAGGTCACATCATAACAACCCTACCTTCACTGCACGCTTCCATAGCCAGTGTGCAAACAGCCATGAGTCACAACACTGCTGACCCCAAGCCTTCAAGGTTTGCATAGTCTGCACTCACCCATGGTAATGTTAATATCTGGACCCTGTAGGACGGTACACTGGCATCACTCTGCCCTGGCTGCATAAGAAAAGGGTGATGGTTAGCTGTCTTTCCTAGTCAGGAGCCGTGAAATAACAAGATCTGCCATATTTCTCTACCCTGAAAAATATGACTACAGTTTCACAGTGGCATAGGTAGGGGGTGAATAATGTAAGGCATTTTACACAGAGGTTCAAGCAAAACACATGATGGAATTAGCTAGGCATGTGTCCAAGAAAGGTAAAACACTGGTCATGAGTAATATCATACCACTGCCCAGATTGATGCTGAGATTCAAAGAAAAAAGGATTGATTGTAACAATGTCTTATGTAGATGCTGTCATTCTTGAGGAATACAATGTGCATCAGCAAGGGATCAGATATCAAACAAACCTTCCTGCTTTGCCAGAGGTAGTCTGCACCTCTGTCACCCAGCTTTCACCTTCTGGCCAAAGCTTTTGCTGTCTTCATAATTCACATTCAGACAAAGTCTATCAACTGGATATACCAATGCAGGAATTTTTGATTTGGAACACATTAAGGTACCTCTACTCACGTCCAGGAGTCTGAACAATTCAATACCCAAACCTGAGGGATTCCTACAACTTGAACACTTCAATATATGTGTAGTCATGGAGATGTGGTTTCAATATAAAGACAGAGCTCCCTCTGTTCCTTGGTTTAGCACATATTATGCCTTCAGCTCTACTAGAAGCTACAGTCAGATATCAATATTTGTCAATGATTCCACCCTCTCCTTACAACCCACAATTTGAACTTACTGATATCCAAGTCAATGAGGTTTACCACTTCACAGTAAGTTATGGATCACCATCCAGAAATATGTTCTTCTTTTCCATAAAAATCTTGACATGATTAATGAGAAGCTTGCAGAATAAATTTGTGCATGTTGTTGATGCTGAAACTTTCACCTAAATGTTAACCCAAAAAAGGGCAGATAAAATAATAAAATAATAGGAACAAAATATTATTGTATACTTATTTCCACTTCATTTTTTTCTTGTATATCATTACAATCCATTGTTTGGCTCAAGCCTGCACTAGTGATGTAAAGGGATAAATCTCTGACTATGGCCCAGGTGACTTGAGTTGGAATAGTGGCTTTGGTGCTTGCTGCAGGCAGACAGGGTGAGCATGCCCATCCTAGGACAGAGGGAGGTATGAGTACTCATGGTACATTTGTGAAAGTTGTTTCCCCGGTGAGGACCGAGAAACAACTGTGTGCTGTCGTCTCTGAGTGGGTGGTGTATTCCAACTGTCTGTCCCTCGCAGAAATGAGGAAGAGTGCAGTGACTGATGCCTATTTCATGTTTCACCCATGGGGTTGTTAATACGTAGGTGCAGGGAATAGGGTGTAAATAAAAGGAAACATTCTCAGACCACAGCTGCCTAAATGGTAGCCGCCGTCACTGAAGTCTTGGGCAAGAGGGGGCTGATGACTGGCCAACAGCAGGGGTAAAACCAAATGTTTGGTTGTTTGGTAACTAGTTATATCTAATGTTCTACTGTTTCAAACATCTAGCATCTGCCACACCCAGCCATCATCTGTCGCTATGTATTTCAGAATCAGAGTTACAATTCATAATGAAAGCAGTGGTGCAGATAAAGCAGGGAAGCAGAATGAAACCATCTACAGAATAGAAAATGCTTAGCTGTTGTCACTGTATGGGTGGTGCAGTTTTTCACTACCATAACTCACGGTTTCTGTGATATGTAGTTTTATAAGGGATGTATTCTGCTTTGTAATCAATAGCAATACTCTGCAGCTTTTGTCTGAACAATATTTTATGTCATTTATGCCTCACTGTAGAACACCTGTTTCAAAATGTAGTGTTCTTCGGATATGTTGCACATTATTGTATTTACTTTGTCGCCCATGTTCTTCTGCAGAATACCCTTGCCAAAAATGCAATTGCTGCTCTGACATCTCTGTATGGAACAGCCTACAGATACGGCAGTATTGTTTCAACAATTTGTAAGTACAATTCTGTTTTTATTAAAATGGGAACATTATTATATTAACATGATATAAGTAAATGCCTAGGTCACAGAGAACAGCAATATTTCTGTTAAGTTTGTTATCCCTATTAGGTGCACACCCAGCATTAAATGGACAAAACTGCAATCCTTCATTACTTGTTTGCTAGTAATGGGTTAAAATAATAAAATTTATATTTTTAATCTTTTGGAACCATGCTTCATAGAAGAAACAATTACAACCAGTCTGAAAATTGTCAAATACCTGAAGGGTGAGCCATATTTTAACAATAAAACAGCACTTTGACATAGAGCTTCCTTAATTTTCCTTAGAATGACACTTAGTGACACAACATTTTTATTAGATGTATATGTTGTTATATATAATGACTACCACTGATCAAAACAGATAAACTAGTAAAATGGGAAATGCACATGAAGCCTGGCACCTGAAAAGTATTTATTTTCACAAAGATGATATACAGCATTTATGCAGCATCTGCAAGCCAGTATGGAAAATGAGTCAGGAAATATTTAAATATGTTGCAGAGTGTTGAAAACCACACTAAAATTAAATGAATAATTACAGTTTTACTTGTAATAGTTTTATACACATACATACATACTCACACTATGTATTTGCATATAAATGTCTAGATATGTAGTGCTGACTTATGACTGTGTTATATTATTACCTGCTGAGTGTCTGTGAAAGTGTAATTTGAAACAATATGATTACTGTCATTTATTCACTTGTATATTGATGGCCTGATTCCAAAAGACTTGCTCACACTGTAAGTAAGTAACTTTGGTGTAAGGCCTATCTAAAAAGAGGGGGCAGGATTCCTAAATATTTGCTCTCAGTGTCAGTGACTTACTTCGGTGTAAGGCCTAGAGGGGGCAGGATTCCTAAAGATTTGCTCTCAGTGTCAGTGACTTACTTCGGTGTAAGGCCTATCTACAAACAGTCTGACGAAGATACGGTGAAAGCGCTTACCAGTTGTATTAGTAATAAACCAGTTTTTATTTCATTTATACAAGTCTGAATTTATCGAATTCTTTACACTGGATTTTTATGTGTGCCTTGGTTACCTCTCAGCGTTAATATTTGGATCTGTTGTTACAACTGTTGCTGCAAACAGAGAGGTATTTGTACCGCTGGGAATATCTTTATTTGTGGTTGGACTATCTACAAACAGGCTTACTACAGGAACTAGATTCCAAAAGAGTTCCTCTCAGAGTAAGTCACTCTCAGAATAAGTGAATTCCACTGAGAGCAATTCTTTTGGAATTTGTCTTTGTATATTATTGTTCTGGTAATCTTTAGGACCAGGTCAGGGCTGAAAAAGATCTCTGGACCAGCCCACATACCTGGCTAACAAATGCATACATAAAAAACAAATAAGATTTCTAACGCTATCCAATTCACCACTGCTGTTCCCCAACATTTAAAACAAGAACTGAAGAAGATTCAAATACTATGCATAAAAATATACAACTGCTACATTAAACATTATACTTTTAACATCTTGCAAGCCAATAAAACAGATGCATGCAATGCAAGCTGGGAAGAACTGGCTGATGTCGTGTTATGCTAACAACAATGTGTTATGAATCCAGTTATTTCATTTTATTTTATGGCCACATTTGTTTAGAGATGCATCAGTAGCATGGATAGTAGGGAATAAGGCATATAGAGAGTAGGTGAGCATAGACCTACACTTCAAAATCATACTATTTTATTTAGTTAGTTAGTAAATCTAAATTTTTGCATAAATAATGATTTCCCCAAAGGATGTCATACTTGTTGGAAATGCACATTAGGCTGGGCAGGATGCAAAATGGGAGGAATAAGACATCTGCACCTCTGCTTTTGGATCTTACACTAACCATTGAAGTGTGTATGGAAATAAATAGTGTCTAAACACCTAGTAGTCATCTATGTGCCTTAACTTGCTATGTGTGTGTGTGTGTGTGTGTGTGTGTGTGTGTGTGTATGTCTGTACATGTATGGGTTACATTCAAAAGCTCAAACTCTCAAGAATTTGAGCACTTAAATTATCGGCTGCAATGTTTGAAAATGGACTTTTTGAATGTTGCTATTTTTTAGGATATTCAGATTTTGGTACAGTGGGAGTCGGGGAATTTATTTTATTTGTCCTTTATTGACTGGGTAAACACTAGACTAGCAGCCTGTCTTTAGGGGAGACCTAAGGTGGTATTTATACTACCAGGTGAAATTTGGCCAGGGCATCGTGAACTTGCCCTTCTCTTGTTGCTAGGTGCTGTGGGATCCTTTACATCCACCTGAGCTATAACCAGCTCAAGCAAATACCCTTTCCCCACTAGTGTGATCTCAGTGTTGCTGTATGTAGTTAGCGGGGGCTATTGCGTGCAGGGAGGCATAGCCCCCATCAAAAAAAAGTTTGTTTTTCTCTGAATCTGTTTGATTTGAAATTTTATGTATTCAAATCTTTGTGAATCAAAATGGTATTCATCTGTGTCTTAGTGGTTAAACTTTGTATAGTTTACACATTTGACATAGACTCGTGTATATGGATGTACTGAATATAGCTGAAACATCCAAATGTTGTCTGTAAAACTGTCAACCACAAAACGACAATGTAAATGTCAACACATTACTGCACAAGTGCCGAGCAATAACCTCCACTCTGCTAAATATATATGCTAATTCTGAAATTGCACAATACTGGGGAAAGGGCATATTTCTAAACCACAATAACTGTGTGATCTTGCACACCTGTCAAACATCTGCTTAGCTGATCAAATTTTGTCGACTAAAGAGATGCTGAACAAAGCTACTGTTGAAAAAAATCAGTGTATTTTATTAATATATCGGTTCCATTCAAATGGTCTATCAATTTATCTAATCACAAGCAGCCTAAAAAAGTGTTCTAGACACATTTGAGATAAAGATATTCTCCAGTACAATTTACTACACATAACTCTGATAAAAATGAAAGTTTATGATTTTTTTTCAATATTGGTATTATTTTCTTATAGATTCATTCACAATATTAGTTTGCTTTATCAAAATGTGTTGGTTGTACCAGCTGGTGATGCACTTCCAATATTTTCCCTTTTTTCCACTCAAGTGCAACCCTGGGATCATTATAAGTAAGTTAGAAATGTGCAGGGGGTGAAGCCCCAAACATGGGCATAAAGGGGTGCTTGCCCCCCACTGAAACAAATTAATTTTTCAGTAGTTTAATTTTCTTTGCTGAGTTATGCTGGATTAGATGGTGTGTTTAGATCAGTTGTGTTAGATCATTTGCATTTAGATTTTTTTGTCACAATGGCATGCACTCATTACTTCTGGCCACTGGCACTGAATTTGATTTAAACTTAAGTACACTTCTCCAGTCTGCATTTGGATGACTGCTAACACCCACATGAAATCACTGATGGCACTGTTTGTGTGCCCGCAATAATCTTTTTTCTATGAGTAAGAATGGTGTGGGAGTATTCCTGTAAAAAAAATTATTTTCAGTGACTTGTTCAAGTTTCAACTGGTGTATTTCATCTAATGGAAGATTTGATTGTTTTTAACTCAAAGGGATATGTCTGAACCATGTAAAATACATCTCCTCAGTTTAGACAGTTACAGCAGAAATCTTTCTATAAAAAAAATACTCCCCAATATCAGCTCTAAATCCCCTACTTTGTCAGGCTTAGGAAATCTGAAAGCTACCACTATTCACCTTGTTTGTCTACAGGAAGTACATTTATTTATTTATTAGTGCATTGGCTTTTGTGTACTGGGAAAGTCCGACTGAGCAGTGCTCGTTTTCAGAGGAAGCTGGGTAGGGAGGGTGGCCTAATGGTTAAGGTGTTTGCCTTACAAACACAAAGTGCAGGGTTTGAGTCTCACAAGGGATAACTAGCTAAGCTTAAAATGGCTCGAAAGGGCAGTTAGCTTAGTACTAATCTATGAACCTAAGCCTGGAGAGAAACGTTCCTTAGTACATGATGTCTGCATATGTTGTTCCTATCATGATCCTCACTACTAAATATTTTTTGACCACATATAAAAAGAATATGCATTGCTATTTTTTTATGATCTGTTTAACAGCAGCAATATTTCTTATTTAAGATTCATGATAAACAATTAGTAAGAAGCTTATTCTTGATAACCATATCTATTGTTATTTATTGCTGCATATAAAATGTTTGAATTTTATGCACAACTGGCTGACTATATTTTGTCCTACCTAGACCAAGCAAGTGGTGGAACTATTGACTGGACCTACAATCAAGGCATAAAGTACTCCTACACATTTGAGCTGCGTGATACTGGTCGCTATGGTTTTATTCTTCCAGCTAACCAGATCATTCCAACAGCACAGGAAACCTGGCAGGCCCTCATGACGATCATGAGCTATACTAATGATCATCCATATTAAACAGTAACGGATGTCACAGAGCTCCTATGGATCCATGCAGCCTTTATTACAAAATAATTTTGGCAATTAAAGGAATGCATTCTAATATGTAGCCTGTTTTTTTATTAATGCGAGTTTTAAACAAGTACATGGCTAATCCATATATACAGTAGACAAAAGCAGCTGTTGGTATAAGCCTTACATTAGAAAGACAAATAAAATAAGGTCTTTGCAAATGCAGCCTTCCCGTTTCTACACCGTCTACAGTTAGAAAGTTGTAGCTTGAAAACTGCATATCATTCTAAATAACGACAATCTAATGAACATTATTTATAGCTTTATTAAGATGGAGAATCCGCGTAAAAGTTTTTCATTATGCTAAAAACATAAAAGTTATATGCTTACAATATGACAGAGTTGTATGAAGAAGTTCATCTTCAATAATCTTGTGTACTAATCTCACCAGCATTCAGACTGTTCAGAAGATAAAATTATCTCAAGGCTGTTTGGAACCTTCCTGTTTCCCATCATGTGTCACTCATTTCCCACTCTTTAGTTCTTGTTATAGTGATGAGCAAAGGAAAAAAAAGATAAAGGAGAGAGAAGAAGATATTCCAGACAAGACAAGGTGAATCCACCTACGATAAGAAACCTGTTACTAACATTTTCTCGCAGGGCTCAGTGTTGGGATCCCTCCTCTTTTGTATATACTTCTCTGAAGTAAAGACTAATGTTGGGGGCCTCTGGCTCACCAAGTTCACCTATGATAGTAAGTTAGGAGCAATCACTGAATTCCAAAACAATGTTGACATCCTACAAACAGGCCTAAAAGTGACAAATGACTGGTGCCAAAACCATGGTCTGAGACTAAATATTAAAAATGTGTAATCATACCCTTTGGTAAATCAGATATCCCTGCAAATTATACTGATAGCACGTGTAAAAGTAGCCCCAGTGGTGAGGGACCTAGGAACACAGATAGACAGTAACCTAAACTTTGACCACCAGGTAGCCACAGTAGTGAGGAACCCCTTCGGTGTGGTTCAACTTATAAGTAAAGGCATGACATCAAGGTCAAAGGAAATAATAGTGCCATTGTGCTTGGCCCTCATCAGGCCCAAAATTGAGTACAATGCTCCCTTCTGCATGTACCTAACCAGGCAGTTACATCAGTTGGAGCAGCCCCAAAGATTCACTCTGTCTCCTATTATTTGTTGAGAGCTGACGTATGCCTTACCTACAAGGTATTCCCTGATCCAGCCCTGATGAAAATGCTACATATTCAAAATAACAATTATGCTAGGGTTACACATTCCATGGACCTGAACCTTATTTGTGACTCTAACAGAACTTGCTGGAGAGACAGATTTGAACCCCAAAGGCTACCTCATTTATGGAATAAGCTTCCCATCTTTGCAAAACAAAGCCCATCCTTCAAAAAATATATGGATAAATAGATGGGGAACCATAAATTCACTCCCAGGGTACTGCCCATGTCTCTTATGGACAGAGGCAATCTGTAAAATGATTCAGGGCTCCAGAGATTCACTACCCTGATTCTACTCCATCCCATATCTAGGGAATTAAGATATAATATTGTCATATCCTGGGTATTAACGGCTAGGCTTGTAAGAGCTCTTGTGCCATTAGCATAGTAATCACCTATGAATATAAGATATCCTGCCAGTTGCAGGTAGAGGAAAGGTATATTACTGGAGATGAGTCTGTCATTACAGTATCTATCTAATTTTTTGTGTCTTATAAGAAGAGGTTCATCTTTTGTAATCTCTAGGACAGAATCTCCAGAAATCCTCTTGGGTAGCTACCATCAAGAGAACATTCCATACATGATGACAGATAGGAAGGAAGCCTTAATCATGGAAGTTATTTCCAGCTAACAGGCTGCAGCTGTACAGATGTCATTAATAGTGTAATTACAAAAAAGCAGTAGACATAGCCGTAGTTTTTGCAGATTGTACTGAGAGCTGTAAGCAAAGACTTTCGATATTTATTGTGATAGAATTTAATACATTTAGCTAACATCTGGAATGATTGCATTTAAAACTTTCATACCAAACTTGGATTTGGTAAAAGTTACGAAACACTGCTCTTCCTTTCAGAAAGAGTTAGTTCTGTCTACATAAAATCTGAGACATCTATGGACATCTATACCAAGGAGAAGACATCCACCATGCTTAAAAAATTCAGGAAAAAAGTCAAGCATTTAATGGGATAATTCAAAATTTATTCTTGTGATAACTGGTGGAATGATAGATGGGTTTGTTCACCCCTTCTTGTAGGAAAATAGATATAGAAGCTTAACAGAAAGGATCCCGAACTCTGAAACCCAGGGTGATCAAGGACAGAAATGCCAAATCATTAAAGTCAGCTAGTTCAGTAGGTGGAAGAGTGTTTTTTTTTTTTTCAAACATCAGCTCAGGCTACAAACAAGCTTGTATAGCAATGTATGTTAGTCTCTTTGTAAATTTGTTATCAAGGTCATTTTATTGCAATTAAAACAGTTTAGTGGCATGCACACTTAGTAGGATGCTAGGGTTAGTTCCTCCCATCCTCACACTGGATTTTCTATATTTTCAACCATTTTTACCTTAATCACACTTAAGTATAGTATGGTTAGGAGGGTGGCCTAATGGTTAAGGTGTTTGCCTTACAAACACAAGGTACAGAGTTTGAGTCTCACAAGGGATAATTGGCTAGGCTTAAAATGGCTCACAAGGGCAGTTAGCCTAGTACTAATCTATGAACCTATCTTCTACCATCCAACCAATTGGTTTTAATTATTGAATTTTCATCCTACTAACCTGCTCACTGGTTATTTAATACGGCTAAAAGATACAGAAGCCTACTAGATGTATTGAAGTTTTACACCAACCTGTGGTCTTTTGTTGGCTGATAGTTTTTGTAGAATCTTGGTCTTCTGGTCACAAGGTCCTTCATGCACCATTCACCCTACCTCTAAATCCCACTCATCCTTGCTACATCTAAACTTATATTCAACTAGCCACTCCCCACTTCACCCACAACCAATCATATCACAAAACACATTCTCCACGCCGACTACACACCCATCATCCACACACCACAGGACAGTAACATACTCCTCCAATTTCCCTCACTATTCTATTATACTGCAATTACTCCATACATCACTCCTTATTTCTTGTTTAGCACACTAAACATCCAAACCATTACATCCCTCATTGTAAATTCCTAATCTAACCATTTCTATATACCAACTCCTTCTATACTATCAACTTATTTACCTTACTCACTTTCCAAACAATTCCTCTAAATTCTACCTGTGTCACTCTATACCAGTCTATAAACCTTTGCTAATATTACCACACATTACTCTACCCTTGACTACATCACATCTTCCTCACCTAAATAACACCTCTCAGTAAACACTTACACATGCTACCCCTACACACTATTACTACTCTTAATATTCTCCTATTACCTAACTTCTTACCACATTCAGCTACTCAAAACAAGTTCCACCCAACAACACATACACCTTCCCAGCTCCACCATCCAACAGGTTGGTATAATGGTTAAGGTGTTTACTTTATAGACACAAGGTACAGGGTTTGATTCTCACATGGGGTAATTGGCTAGGCTTAAAATGCCTCACAAGGGCAGTTAGCCTAGTACTAATCTAGGAACCTATGAACCTACATAGGATACTTTACAAACAAGTTTCTCCAACCTATTCCAAAATCGTAAACCTCTCATAAATACACCAAACTCGTATCTAAACTCACCAAACATCTGCTTCACTTCTCTATGCAGCTAAAGGTTTCTGGAGATATACACCCTAATCTAGGCTCTGAATGTGTTCTGTAAAAGTTCAACACCCCACCCTCACTACACCAGCTATAACTAGGACAATAGCCTGTCCCAGTAGCTGTAACCTACTGCTCATTAATATGAACATCAGGAACATAGTAAATAAAACACACAAACTGCATGCCAGCCTATCCCTTTACTCCCCTATCAACCTACATAGCTTCACCCAAATCATTCATACCACAACAAGAATAGATGAAGTAACCAAGAAACATTATATTCTGGATTGGTTTCTAACTAATAAATCTACACTAGCCTACCAATCAGGTAGTGATGATCTCCCAACATACTTAATTAGACATCTCCACCCCCACAGAAATGCTACCTATTACCATATTCGCAACAAAACCCTCAATGCTCAAATCGTTAACGTAATCTTACAAAACTGTGACTGGACCCCACTCAAAAGCCTTCCCCTTGCTACTGTTGTGGAATATTTTAACACCACTTTCCTTGACATATTAAACAGTCTTGCTCCATGTAGAACTTCTAAAGTAAAATTCAATTTCACCCCTTGGCTAACAAAAGAAACTAAATCTTTACTCAAACTAAGACCCAAAGCCTGGACACTGTGTCACACCAGCAAAACTCAGGCCAACCTAGAACACTACAGACAACTTCAAAATAAAGCCAAGGCCAAAATCAAACAAAAAAATATTATACTGCTATGCAACAGAAGCATGTCCTCAATCCTACAAAATTCTGGTTTGCCATAAATAAACTGCTTCACCCAGGCCAATCATCCACCCCTACCCCATCAGCTACTAACAATAATGATAGTATAGCCACACAATTTAACTCTTTTTTTCACAAATATCATACAAGCAATTACTAAGAACCATTGCAAGGATCACCCTACTATCCCAAGCACAGCCAATAATTAAACTGGCTCCTTCTCCTTTAAACCCATCTAAACTCAAACCATAAGAAAACTACTCACTAAATTAAAGCCCATGACCCTTGCAGCCAACAATATGCATTGTGAATTCCTAAAACTAGCAGCAGATGCTATCGCCTATCCAATCTTCATCCTCATCAAACAGTCTATATCAGAAAAATATGTACCAAAAACCTGGAAAATATCATATATAATCCTGTTGCACAAAGGTGGTACCTCCATTGAATTCTCAAATTATAGACTCATAGCTATCTTATCACCCCTTTCTAAAATATTAGAGAAGTGTACATATATGCAGCTTTTCAACTACCTTCTATCTAATAACCTCCTATCTAGCACATAGTATGGATTTCGCCCAAATCATAGTACTGCAACTGCCCTGCTCAACTTTACCAACACCATCAATCAACATAGAAACAATGGCAATCTGGTATCCTCCCTATTCTTGGTCCTTTCCAAAGCATTTGATATGGTCTCTCATCAGAAATTACTTAATAAACTTTCCAGCCTAAAACTCAGCCATGTATCACTAGTATGGTTCCTTAGCTACCTAACAAACCATCAGCCAGCTGGTAAATGGCAACATGATCTTTCTTCCTTGTTACCTGTCACCATGGGGGTCCCTCAAGGATCAATCTTACGCCCTCTACCTTTCACTATATTCACCAACGGGCTTCACACAGGAGTGTACAATACACTGATGACGCCACCGTCATCCGAGCTGCACCTACCCAAAATGAACTCAAAACAAAGACACAACAGTCCTTCCTGTCAATTGAAACCTGGCTAACAGACTCACAATGAATCCCAAACTCATGCTGTTTCACCTCAGGAAACCACGCAACCTCACTATTCCATTCCAGCTGTACTGTTCCAATAATACCATGATATTGACTGTAGACCAAGCAAAACTGCTAGGCGTGCTTATAGACAAAGAATTTAAATTTGATATACATCTATCTCAGTCAATCAAGAAAACACACCTAAAACTAGGTGCACTATATAGACAAACCATTTCTCACTAATAACACAAGACAATCAATAGCCAGGAATCACTTACTATCCAATCTATATGCCTCCCCCATACTAATCAATCTAAAGAAAACTGATTTGGCCAAACTAGAAGACTGCTACAATAAAATTGCTGAATTAGCCACCAACTGCCCTCACAGGTCTAGAATTACCCCATTACCTATCCTACAATCAACTTATTATGGTCCATAAATTAATTCACCAACCAGAAAAAAAACTCCTGCTTTCACCAATTGCTCCTACCCTACACCAAAACTCAAGTCCTCTGATCCAATAATAAATCCTTACTGCAAGTATCCATATCTAACAATTTTGCAGGTGATACTCTATACTCAAACTACATCTCTCAAATTTGGAATTGTATTCCACATACAATAACTACTACAAAATCAACTCAATTTAAAAATCAGCTTAGGAACTACCTCACAGATAAATGGATGTGCCCATGCACTACGCCAGACTAACTCTGCCTCCAATCACCAACAGCCAACATCTCTACTTTACAATCAAACTAACTTTATTCACTGCAACCAAACCTATTAAAAATGTTGTAAATGACCTCATATAACCAATGCTGATAGAGCTAAAGCTGCAGTAATCATCTAACTCCTATGTCATCGTTCTTTACTCACTGTAATCCATTGCAACCGTAGTAGTACATTTGTATGTTTTCGTGATGTATAATTGTATGTAATTATAATTTGACTGTGAACATTTGTATGTTTCATCTTGTATAATTGTAAACACTTATGTGTCATTTCCTATATGTAATTTCTCTGTAGAGCTATTCTCCCTGGGCCTCCACTGAAAATGGGCTCTGTCCCAGTTGGACTTTCACGGTAAACAAATAATAGATAACTAAATAAATAAATAAAATAAAAGTCAGTGCCAGAGCTATGGAATTGTGAAGAGCTTAAGCACCAAGAGACAAAAAGTCTGTTATCTGATGATGGCACAGCCAAACCGGGAGTGGGGGCGGGGTAATGCCAAATGTTCTAGCATCGAGAATATTTTCATCAAGAATATCTGTACCTGTAGGGGCATGATGGGTTTTGGTGAGGTCAACACCTGAAAAGGTGACATTAGGTGTTTTAGACCCCATGGATGTGATGTTGGCAACAGTACCAGAGTTACTGACATTAGCACAGTGATGACTAATGCCACTTGGACAAAAAGAGGCGCCATCAAAAGAACTATCAGCAATACCAACACTGTAACTAATGAAAAGGAAGCTCCAGTTAAATAATTATTCTGTCCTACAAGTCAGAAGGGACAGAGGAAGTGTCTTGGGATCTCCTTCCTTGAGCACTTACTATAGGTTCAGTTAGGTTACCATAATCAAAGTAACAGTGGACAATAAAGGGACCTGGCTGCGTCTGGCCTTGAGTCCACAGACTGTGATTAAACAGCTGTCTGGCCTGGAGTCCACAGACTGTGATTAAACAGCTGTAACTTCTGTACCAGTAGACTCTAGAAATAAATTAGTAATTTTGATAAGGATCATAGGTTGGTACTGGGCTATCTGCCCGAAGGCATATATTAGCCCAGCCACATTGTGCGGTATTCACCGCCCCTTTAGCAGTTCCCTAGACCCTTGTACTAGCAGCTAGTACCCTTGGCCCCTATCTAGTAGTGCTGTTGGTGTGATCCCCAGTGTGAACTTTCTGTTACCCATCCACTCATCAAGGTTCCTCTTGAAGAGTGATAATGAGGGGCTCTGTCTTATGTAGATCAGGACCCTGTTCCATAGTAAGGGAAGTCTCTGTGAAGGGACTCTATCCCTCCAGCATGTTCTATTCATTGTTGTGTTGAGGTTTATATCCCTAGAGCGTGTAGCTCGAGTAGATTTGGTTTTGCTAAGATGGAGCATGTTCAACAATTCTGGGTTGGACATGGCTCTGTACGTTAGGCAGAGATTGCCTGTGAGAAAGTGGTATGCAACAGAGAATGGTCTTAGCTTTTTCAATTGTGCTGCATAGGGCAACTGTTTGAGGCCAGTAATCCTCTTGGTTAGGTACTTCTGTGGTCTCTCCAGCTGCTGGAGATGTCTAGCCAGGTACATTCCAATTGGTGCATTGTACTCAATAATGGGTCTGATGAGGGAAGAGTAGAGGGGCACCATTACATCCTTAGATCTTGATGCAAAGCCTTTCGTGATCAGATGGGTCACATAGAAAGATTTTCTAACCACGTTGGCAACATGATTATCAAAGGAAAGCTGACTATCTACTTGGGTCCCTAGATCCCTTATTTCTTCTTCAGATTTCAGGGGATTACCTCCTATGTTGTAGTTTGCGGTTACTCTGTTTTTTCCAAAGGGGATTACTACGCATTTTTGACACCATGCATCAGTCTCATTTAGGCCCTTCTGGAGGATCTCCATGTCGGCCGGAGACTATATTATAGCACCCAGTTTGCAGTCGTCTGCAAATTTAGTCAGCCACAGCCCTTCCGTGCTTGCCTGTACTTCTGAGAAGTATATGCCAAACAGGAGAGGCCCCAGTACAGAGCCCTGAGGCACACCACTCATTACTGGTCTGGATTCGGACATAGATCCCACTACTCTTACTGTATGGGATCTGTCTGACAGCCAGTTTGTGATCCATCTTGTGACGTAAGGGTTTATGCCCAGGCTGGTGAGCTTATCAATAATACCTGAATGGGGAATGGTGTCAAATGCTTTAGCAAGGTCAAGGTAAGCCATGTGTACCTCCTTTCCCTGATCTATAGCCTGAGTAACTGTCCCAAAGAAATCCATCAGGTTCAGGAGGCATGATCTGTCCTTGACGAAGCCGAACTGTGTGGGGTCCAGCAACTGGAGGTTCCCAATCTCTCCATTTATGAGTTCCATAATGATTCGCTCCATAGCTTTACAGATCAGACTGGTCAGGCTTATTGGTCGGTAGTTCCCAGGGTCAGTTGTGGTCCCACCCTTGTGTAGTGGGACCACCATTGCCGTGCGCCATTCTATGGGCACATATCCTGTGGAGAGGCTGAATATATTTGCATATATTCCATGTGCCTCTGATACAAGAGGTTTGGGAGGTCACACAGTGGAAGTTTTATCTTTTCTGGAGTTTTCATTTTGTTATTACTGATTAAATTTCTTAGTGTCTGAAGAAGCCTCATTTAATACAGCCTGTAGGCCAGAAGATCTTTGGAAACTCTTGTCAAAAACTGATGACTCCATCGTAGTCACAGCTGGATAAGCAGTAGTGTCAGTAGAAACACTAGTCACTAGTTTTTCTATTCAAAAGAGGAGCAGACATATTTTGTCACAATAGATGTGCTTAAAGCTTTCAATAACGTCTCTGCTATGTCACCTGGTTAGATTTAGCATTAAAAGTACAAAGAAATGTATTATAGTTTTCCCTTAAACAAAACCGTGACTGCAACTGTTATACAGCAACTGCCAGTAGGTAGAATGGCTTGACTGCAGGCACACATCCCAAATAGAGGTTGACGTGCAGTGACACAAATTGGCCTTGGCTCAATGGTACAGAAAGTCAAGCAATGGACTTTCTGACAGGAAAAAAATACATGATTTTTGTTCATACAACTGAAAATATAAACATTAAGAGGTGAAGAAAGAATTAAGTTGTACTCATGCAAATAGCTAACCAAACTGTTTAGCAAAATTCACCAAAACCAAGAGGTAGCCTAGTGCAATTTTCTTCTGACCAAGTTCAAAGTACAGCAAGAAGAACTGGAGAATGTGTGAGATGAGTAATGTGCGATGGGAAGGGGGAGCATTCCAGAGAGCCTTGGAAAGATTTATCTGCCATGTGGACCTAATCAATTCCAGAAGGTGGACCTCCTTTTTATCAAATCAAGAGATACATAATATGCCAGCTTTGAGTAGGCACAAACTGTAGCTTTCACTTGCTTCTGTAGTTTGCTTATGTGCTTAGATTTTTTTGGTTATACAGATCTGTCCAAACCATTCTTTCATTTATTTCCCAGTACCTGTCTTCTGTAACTTTGGGCCATAGGGGAGCCAGGGCCTGTCTTAGTAACCAACAACTGTAAGGCAGAGAACCAGTTCTGGATGGGACTCCAGTCCATTGCTGGGCATTTCAAATGACAAACACACACACACACACAGACAATATAACTTAGTAAGACATTTACTGAAGAAACACATTGGTTACAAGGTTAAGATATTCTGACAGAGTGAAAAAATCAAAACCCAGAGAAAAGACAAACGTCATATTGAGTGTTTTGTCTAAAATATTATATTGGCAGAAGAATTTTACATGTTTAATATGATCTTGAAAAAGAGCAAGATGTGTTTAAAAAAAAATGCATATACAGAGTAGCAGCTGAATCATTCATGTTAGTTGATTAAACTGTTATTGTATCAACATCTGTTGTTACAACATAAAATACAATTCTAAACAATCATTATAAACATATCAATAAAAATGTAACATATATACCCTGAAACACTTAAAAATAGTTTAACATAGCTCTTGAATAAAAGTTCTAGATAGTCTTATAGTCTTGCAAACACATTGCATACAACATACATCTGCTATATTATTTAGTGACTGTCTATCATTAATACGAACAATAATGCAGTCAGTTCAGTTACTTACATATTGTTTCAGAAGAAATATATAATTTGGACCAAAAAGACAAATAAATAGTCTGTCTGTAGGTTTATTATACAGGTTACATTCAATTATAACATAAGGGAGATTCTTTTTTTTTCATATAACATATACATGTTATGTAGTCCTATCTCGCCATAATTCTTGATGGGTGGGTTCGGAGCCGATATTCGGCTCTGACTCGGCCAATACTAAAGCTCGAGAGCTTTTACTGGCTCGAGGCTAACCCCTATCCCATGGTGCCTTATGGCAATTCCCCAGATCTCTTTTGCCGCAAAAACTTCAAGGTTGTCTCCTTACTGGCTTGTTGGCGAAGTAGTAGATTTTTTTTTTTTACTAAATCTTGTTTTTTTCACCACTTTTTTTCTTCAATCTTTACTCCTTATAGTTAATAGCTTTTCTTGTGTGATTGTATTGAGTGTTTAACGCTATTTCCTCTCCATAGGATTATACGGCCTGTTTCAGTTAGAGGGCCATAGTTTCCCATTTAAGTTAGAGGGCCTTTCCTCCCTGAAAAAAAAAAAAAAAATATATATATATATATATATATATATATATATATATATATATATATATAAATAGAATCTTTCTAAATTTCTGTCTTTACTGTTTGTTGGTATTTTTACCTCAGTAGATAGTATTGCTAGTATAGTTAGCATTGTTTTCTTTTTTCCTAGGTAGCTTTATTAGTTTGTTCTTGTTAGCATGTCTAAGGAAAAGGACAGAGAACACAAGGACCATCGCCCTTCGGGGTTTAAAAATGTGATAAATGTTCACAGAAGATGTCATTGACAGACAGTCACACTAGCTGTATGCACTGCTTAGGTGAAGCCCACTTACAAGAACCCTGTACTTTTTGCCATGCCTTCAGTACTAGGGTTCTTAAGGAGAGGAAACAAACTCATATATAGGGGTCTTATGACCAGTTCCTTCCAGGAACAGCTGGAACTTGGTCAGACAGCTCCTAAGACTACCAAATGAAAATCTTCGGCTCCATCTTTGGAACCATCGAAAAAGTCCAAAGAGATGGAGCCAAGGAATTCTGGCTCCGATTCCTCATCTTCTGTCTCTGTGCCATCGTCTCTTCGGTGCCGAGGCAACCTTCGGTACCGAGACAGTTACCTGAGATTGACCTTGTCTCACCTACCTTGAGATCTCCTATTTTGGAGAGGAGGAGATTTTCTTCAGTCTCCACCCGATCCTCCAGGACACTCTCAGATGAGGACATTGAGCGGGTGGTGAAGAGGTTGCTTTCTGACCCGGCTCTGGCAAGAAAATTGGCCCCTCCGGACCCAAAGGCTTTGGAGCTGACCTTTTTGCAATCCACTGCTCCTCCTCCAACTGCTTTGCTGTCAGAGCCAATCACTTCAGGTTCCTCGATGTTCAATCATTCAGTTCCGAGAATTCTTCCTGCTTCCTTGGAACTGATAACTCTATCCTCAGTGGCTCAGTCTGGAGCCGAGGGATCTGGGAGACGATGCTCTCGAGTTGACTCCGAGGGGGTTAGTCACCCTGGGTTTTCTTCGGAACTGACTCTAACTCTCGGTGCTTTGGCTCGACACAGCTCAGCTCCCACATCTGCTTCGGAGCCATTCCCACTTATTTGGAGCAGACAATCCGTCTCCTTGGAGCAGAGGTCTTCTTTGGAGCAGGGAGGAAAGACCTTCGAAGCAATATTGAAGACTATCTTCTGCAAAAGCTATACCTTTGGAACCAATGTCCTACCAGCAGCAACCTCTTCTCCCCTGGCACCCCCACAGCGTAGGGAACCAGAGACTCAAGCAACCCGCATTGGAGGTGCACCCTCTTCTGAGACCTCCCCAGATTATCCCACTGGAGAGCTCCCTTGGAAGAGACTTTGTAAGAGGAAGCATGTTGACTCACCTGAGTCTGTCACATCTGACACTGATTTGGAGGAATCAGAAGGGTCCCCTAGATCCCCCTCTGTGGATGTCTCATTTTCTGACATTCTGAAAATCCTCAGACAGGGAGGTGATTGGAAGACCTCTAACCCTACTGAGGATGAATCAGTGTATCTTAAGGCCTTTGGTTCCTGACCTTTCACCTCCTGGGTGATACCGCCTTATGACCAGCTCTTGGGGGTCATATCATGGAAAGCCTGGACCTCCCCAGACACAGTGAAGCCTGTCTTGGGGAGGCCAAACAAATTTATGACTGCACAAGAAGATAAGTCTTTTCTTTCCAAAGGGGTTCCTGTTGATGCTATGGTGGTAGCAGCAGCCACCAAAAAAGGAGTTGTCAGAGACATCTTCCAATATCCATCCTCCTAACAAGGAGTCTAGGACGATGGATAGGTATGGAAAGGGTACTTTCTCTTCAGCGGCATTTACCTTAAGATCGCTGAATTACCTTTCCCATTTTACTTGACTTCAGAGGGATCTCCTGAAGGAGTTGGGAGATGCCCTTCAGGGTTCAGTAGCTTTGGGATCCATAGATAAGATTTCTGCCCAGCTCTCTACCCTTACATTGATAGATAACTTCTCCATGAGGCTGATTTCCTATGCAGCGGATGGAGTGAGCAGGGCAGCCACAGCATGAAATCTCTTTTAGGAGACATTCTTGGATGCGTCTTTGTAACTTTACGGAATCCTTTAAGACTTCCTTCACCAATGTCCCCTTTGATGGTTCAACTCTTTTTGGACCTCAGGTGAAAGGGACCTTGACCAGGTGTGAGCAGGAAGGGAAAACCTTATCTGCTGTAGGAGTCCATTTCTCCCTTCCTTCAAGACCCTATCACAAGGGTCAAACAGGAGGGAAAATGTGGTTCTGTAAATTCCAAAAAGGTTTCCCTCAGGCACAAGGTCAACCCTCCCCTAGGGGCAGAGGGGGAGGATATATTAGAAGATGCTGTCCTCATGACAGAGGAGGTCCACAACTCCAGGGAGATAGAGAAACCTTCTCTGATTATCCCTTCCATCACCCCTGAGGGGTTGCCTGACTGTCCATCTCTGGAGGCAGTCGAGGGTTCGTCTATCGCTGTACCGAACTGCCTGGTTAAACATTTCACAAGATCATTGGGTACAAACCATAATATCCAGAGGTTACGTGATTCCCTTTGTTTCTGATCCCCTGGTAAACTGGTCTCTTCCAGATGTGCCACCCATTCAACTAGACTGTGCAACATCAGCGGTCATCCTGTTGCTGCAAAAAAAAAAGAGTCATCCAAGAAGTCCCCACAGAGCAAATAGGATCAGGAACTTACTCACAATTCTTTTTAGTTCCAAAAAAGACAGGGGACTGGAGATCAATTCCAGATCTCGGCAAACTCAACAAGTCTGTAAAGAAATCAAAGTTCCAAATGATCACTCTGCAGTTGATATTTCCTTTATCGGGAAAGACAATTGGATGTGCTCAATAGATCTTCAACATGTGTAATACCACATCAAAATGGACAGCTGCTCCAGAAGACACTTACACTTTCAGCTGGGAGCCAGTCATTTTCAGTTTCAAACACTGCCCTTTGACCTCACTACAGCCCCCAGTGTGTTTACCAAATGCATGGCAGTGGTAACGGCTCACCTGAAATGTCAAGGATATTCCAGGTGTTTACGTACCTAGACGACTGGCTCCTCACTGCTCCACCAAGCATCAACTGATCAGAACCAGGGACGAGACTCTATCCTTGTGCACCAGATTAGGCATCACAGTAAACCTAAAAAAATCAGCCTTATCTCCATCGCAGCATATTGTAATCTTAGGCTCAGAAATAAACTCAATCATAATGATAGCAAGACTAACACCAGAAAGAGTAGAATCATTGTGCAATCAAGTCAGATCTTTGCTAAACAGTCACAATGTTCAGGCCAGGGTAGTCCTTTAAGTCCATGGGACTATGGCTTCCTCCATTCTTTTAGTTCCCCTAACCCATCTGCACATGAGAGTACTTCAGTGGCTACTATTTGCCCAATGGTCAATGCAGGATCTTTTCCGGTCTCATAAGATTATTTTCGCAAACACCTGCAAGAAGGATCTGACATGGTGGTTGCATATGGAACAACTTCTCCTAGGTCTTCCACTTGTTCTTCCTCAAGAAAATGCAATTTTGACCATGGACACCTCCCAAATAGGGTGGGTGGGGAGCATTATCTGAGAATGATGATCGACCACGAGCACCACTTACACATCAATGTTCTGGAGAGGAGAGCAGTGCTATATGCGTTGCAAGCACTTCACAGTTCTCTTCCCACGGGACAATTGCGATTCAATCAGACATGTCTGTCGTGTGGTACATAAACAAGCAATGGGGAACCTAATCTTACTCGCTTTGTTGAAAGGCCTTAAGAGTTTGGAAATGGGCGATAGAGACTCAATGCTTTCTAGTAGCAATGCACATCCCGGGGAAGTCCAATGTGGTAGCAAACAAACTCAGTCAAGCAATTCTCATGCCTCATGAGTGGTCCCTGAATTCAGAAGTTGTGAAAGAGATCTTTCACAGATGGGGCCAGCCTTGCTGCGACCTATTAGCCGCACACCTGAACACCAAATGCAGCAGCTACTTTGCCCTAATTCCCCATCTGGGGATGTCACTCAGGGATGCTCTAGTCCACAATTGGCCCTCAGGACTCCTTTATGCCTTCCCACTTCCTTTCATTCCAAAAGTGATACAGAAAGCAAAGCAGCTGAAGAGTACCCTTATCCTCATTGCTCCTTACTGGCCTTGTCAAGTCTGGTATCCCTTCCTGTGGCCCAAACTCTTGGAGGAACCATGGATTCTGGAACCATCTCTAGACCTCCTGATTCATCAATCGGGGCAGTTCCATCCTACCATCCACACCCTAAAATTGATAGCATGGCTGCTCCTGTTCCACGAATAGCCAGGTGTGTTTCCCTCTCACCTTCAGTCAAACACATTCTGATTTCTTCCCACAAGCCTTCCACTAGGAGGTTATATACCAGCAAATGGAAAACGTTCTCTATCTGGGCTGTAAACCAAGGCTTAGATCCCTATACAGCTCCTATAGAATCTATTTTGTCCTTCCTTGTGTATATCTTTCATGAAGGAGCTGCGGCTGCTACAGTTAGAGTTCACTTAGCTGCCCTCTCTAATTACCATTTTGGCTACATGGGAAATATCATCATGTCCCACTCTTTGTGCAAAATCTTCTTGAAGGAAGTTCTCCTTCTCAGGTCTCCAATCAAACAGCCACCAGAACCCTGGGACCTAAAAATTAGTTCTTACATCCTTAATTTCTTCCCCCTTTGACCCCTCTTCTTCATTGGATCTGAAATTATTATCTTGGAAAACACTATTCTTAGTAGTCATAACCTCTGCTAGGAGAGTCTCAGAATTACAAGCTCTTACTATTCGACCCCCTTACATTGTTTTCCACAAGGATAGAGTCTCACTTAAGACTAACCCTTCCTTTCTTCCCAAGGTATGTTCAGAACATAATCATAACACTGCTATTGAACTACCAGTGTTTTTTCCAAATCATTCTAATAAATCTGAATATAGGCTACACCAGTTAGACGTCCACAGAATTCTCAGGTTTTACCTACACAGGACTAAAGAATTTAGAAAATCAGATCAATTATTTGTTTCCTTTTCGGACATAAATAAAGGCTTGCCTGTTTCTAAGGTTACCCTTTCAAAATGGCTTTCAGATTGCATTTCCTTTGCTTATCAGACTGCTGGCAAACAGTTGTCCAACAAAGTTAAAGGCCATTCTACAAGGGCAGTATCAACTTCATGTGCTTTTAGATCTAGGCTCCCAATTGATACTATTTGTGCAGCAGCTACTTGGGCAAGACCACATACCTTTGTCACTCATTACAAATTGGATGTGGCCTCCTGGGACAGGTCATCCTTTGGGTCCACTGTGCTGAAGAGTCTCTTTGCTTGAGCCACCCAGGATAAAGGTGCTAGGGACACTGTCCCATCCAGCAAGAATTACGGCAAGATAGGACTATATAACATAAAAAAGTTATGTACTTATCACAACATTCCATGTTTGTACTCCATCTCGCCTACATTCTTGCATCCCTCCCTCCTGCCCCCTTCCTATTCCTGGAGGATCTGGTGGACTATACTTATGCTGTCTGATCTGGTTGTAGTTGTTGTCCACCTGGCATGGATAATGTTACACAATGTTCTGTCTGTATGTACACAGTTATTGATAGTTTCATAACTATTAGGTACTTATTGCTACTTGCAAACAAGATCTGGGGAATTGCCGTGAGGCACTATGGAATAGGGGTTAGTAGCCTTGAGCCAGAAAAAGCTCTCAAGCTTTAGTATCGGCCGAGTCAGAGCCGAATATCAGCTCCAAACCCATCCAGCAAGAATGTAGGCAAGATGGACTACAAACATGGAACATTATGGTAAGTACATAACTTATTTATTCATTACCAGTTCCTTGATTACTCACTTCCTGGCATTCATGTTATACATAGCTGTCACACAGGGAAGTATGTTTAAATGTTGAATGCTCTGTTTATCCCCACCCCCTGAACACGCTATCACCATCACCACCATCCAGGCTGTCAGCCTCTAACCTATACAATCAGAAACAAATCCAGAAACAATAAAAAAACAATCAGGGACACTTTATAAAATATTAGTACTATTATCTTGAAAAGATAACAGAATAAGAGAATGTGAATCATCATCAACCTCCTTTTCCCCATTTTCTATATGGGTTGGGGTTCAGGGTGTCATGTCAACTATCACCATCTCTTTTGATTCAATGACACTCTCCTACCTTCTTTAACAGTCATGCCTGACTGTCGCAGGTCTTCTCTTACACAGTCCATCCATTTCTTTGCTTGATGCCCCTGTTTCTTCTTGCCTTCTTACTGTCTGTCCAAAAACATTTTCACCAGATAGCCTTGTGCTTTCCTGCACATGTCCAAACCACTGTAATCTGTCCTCTGACTTTCTCTGCAATTGGAGCCACTCTGGCATCTTCTCTGATGTCCACATTTCTTCATCTGTCCATTAGTGTGCATCCAGCCACTCATTTCAGATACTTCATCTGCATCATCTCGTGGTTCCTCAACAGTTCTGTCTTTACTGCCCAGGTTTCTGTACCATATAACAGAGTACTGGTTGCACCATGTTTTGTACACCTCACTTTTTGACTTCTTTGGCATTCTGCTGTCACATGTCACATAATACCCCTGACATTCTGTGCCACTTGGCTACCACCCCTCTGATTCTAGCTTTGACCTCCTCATTCAGACATCCCTTCTCCTCAAGCAACTCTCCCAGATAATTGAAACTGTGAACCCTTTCCACTGAACCAGTAAGAGACTGCGGAATATCATACACTTTCTGATGTAAAGACAGTATATAACTCTAATCATTGTCATTATTCATTAATTGTAATCCACTGCCTTTTCTCCTAAAAACACAAGTTTTAGATGGGGTTAGGAGGGACAAAGCAAAAATCTGAGATAAAATCAGGGACAGATGAGAGGTACATTGTATCGAAGGATAACAAATTTATTGTGATGGCATTTACTTTTAATTGCCAGGAGAGGAAATCAATTTCAAATGCACTCACAATTATGTGCAATTCTGAATAATTTACTAAATCAGATAGTGCTCATGGATCTGTTCTGAACCAGAATTAGCCAGTTGTGTCTAGGGATCACGTAAATAACGAATTTAAAAAATCATGTTTTACGATCAGCACCATGACTCAGCAAGCTGCCACTGTATAGTGGAGCAGAGAGGAGAGGAAAGAGCATGGTAACAGTGACCAGATTAACCAAGCTGAAATCCACCTTCCTTTTAACTTACCCAGCACAACTAAAACCAGTGTGTAGTAAATAGCATGGTAACAGTGACCAGATTAACCAAACTGATATCCCACCTTCCTTTTAACTTACCCAGCACAACTAAAACCAGTGTGTAGTAAATAGCATGGTAACAGTGACCAGATTAACCAAGCTGATATCCCTCCTTCCTTTTAACTTACCCAGCACAACTAAAACCAGTGTGTAGTTACACATCGGAACATAACTGCATCCACAATGTTTTTATTTTTCTAGGTTGTTTTTTACCCTCTGCCTGTCTGTTGATTTTCCTCGTATCAGACTCAAGCATATTCATTCCATAGGGGTGGGGATATTCCCTCAAATCCCCTACGGCAAAAGCCATATGGAGGAGCCATCATCCAGGCAAGTTTTTCTGAGTTTGATGCACTTGCAGACATTCAGACAATAAGAGCTGTTTCATATGAAGGCCCTATAACCACTCTGCTTGGTTGGTGACCATACCTCTCAACTCTCCCTGAATTTGCAGAACATTTTGGATTTTGCCTCATATTTTTGCCTTGTCCGCTATACAAATTTAAATTTTCTGGTAAATTATTGAGGATTATGATCAGACAATAATACCAGACAGAGTTTCCTACTACCTATTGTTCAGAAACTCCATGTTGATGCAAATGATGTTGTTCTATTAACATTTTAAGCAAATTAGAGTAATATTTAAAATTGTCCATGACTTTTGTTGGTTTTGTTGGCTTTTGTTTCCCCACGATTTTTGTTTTTTTCCCATAATTCTTACACAAAGAATTTGAGAGGTATGGTGGATTCATATGTACCTATATAACTATAGGTACGACGTATGCCCCTCTATCAGCTCACATTCAGTTCTCTGCCCATATGACAAGGGCTACCATCACCAGTTTTGATGGCCATTCTCACAGCACCCTTTCACTGGCCTTCACTTGTTTGACTCCATCCCTGCCCTCTGGCAGTAGTCAGCCAAGAGAGGTGACATGAGTTACGACTAACCAGCTCTCCTCTAGGATAAGCACAATCATCCTCCCTACTTACCTGTCAAGTGCCCAAGCTGATAATTGGATATGGCTTGGCTGGACCATAGGCTGTGCTTTATTCCTCTATGTCACCACTGAGCTGCATCTGCAATGTTCTCACATGCAAGACAACATTTCATTAAACCCGATTGTGTCTCCATTTGCTCAGCACCTCCTTATATTATTATTATTATTATTTTTTTTGCATGTGTAAGATGATGTTTTGAAATAAATAAAGGAGCTTTATTTGCATTTTAGTATTAATACCTGGAAAATACTATCTAAAGTTCGTTGATATTTTTTTGGATTGCATCAGGCATTACTACATCTCAGAAAATGGACAAAATGAATGAATGAACACCACTGTGGAACAAACATTCCACAATAGCATATTAATCATCATAGAGAGACAGATGAAAAAAACAGTGTAACTTTACAGATGGCAAACCAGATGACCAAGAAGCACAGTGTTGAGAAAATGAATTGACCTCCATGTTCTGATGCTACTAAAGATGGCAGCAACCTACGTTATCCACAATCCACTACTAAAAACAAACAGCAAATGAACATTGGCCATACAAATCAACACTGGGTATAAAAAATAAAATGAAGAAATACACTTTGACATAAATTAAAGACAAAAACAACAACAACACGACACACTGAAATGGGAAGATGGGGGGGGGGTACAAAATATTTAATCATATATATACATACACACACACACACACACACACTAGACTAAATATCAAAAAAATTCATAAAAGATAAACTCCTACCAGCAGTGAATATGTTTAGTCTTTAATTTTATATACAGGTCAGGCATATTTTTATCAAGCAGATAAGAAGTTGCGGACAATGATTAATAAAGAGTTGAAAAAAATATTTAGGACTGGAAGAGGGGAAGAGTTAAGTGGGATAAAATGATTCTCCCCAGAGAATAAGGTGCTTTAGGATTACCTGATTTGAATGGTCATATACATAACACAAGCAGAAGGTTATAAATCAAATTGGAAGGGGATGATGATGAAATGGTGGGGAGGGTGGAGTTTGAGAAAGAAGGAGACAGTAGGATTTTTGGATGCAGGTCCTTAAGGAGAATAATAACAACCATACAAAACATTATATTCATAAAGTAGCAGAAAGTATTTTAAGAACTAAGCCAACAATGGAATGAAGAAAGGAGATTTTACCAATAGGGGATGATTGCAGGGGTACAGAAAACAGACAAGAGGGAACTGAGCAAAAATTAGGAAAAGAACAAAAGTATTGGGAGCAAATAACAGAGTGAGATGAGGCCAAGCAGAAGTTTGGACTGCAGGTTAGAGACTGCATTCCATAAAAGGGACTGATAAAAGAATACAGGCAAAGAGTAAGGGACAGGGTAGCGCTAAGTGAAAGACCAGCTATATGGGAGTTTTTAGTTGTCTAGAACAGAAGCAGCTGTTAAAAAAGAGATAATTAATAGGAGATATAAAATACTGCATGATAGCTATAAAATCTATCAGAGAAGGAGGTTAGAAAAGATTGGGAAGAAAGAATGGAAAAGGTGTTTACCAAGGAACAATGAAAAGACATATGTATGGCTCCACTGAATGAAAGAAAATCAAGAACATTTAGGATTTTTGCTTGGGAGTATTTGCATAGATATTTTTATACCCTAAGCACACGTCAAATAATTTTTCCTCATGAGATAAGTGCTGGAGTTGTGATGAGAAATAGAGAGATAAATGGGAGCATGTGTTCTGGGAATGTAATGAGTTGACAGATTAAAAAAATCCTGCAAAGTGTTTTGTCAGCAATACAGGCGAATAAATCTTTTGTTACTAAGGAAATTATTGTTTTGAGCTTGGACATAGGCTCTGACCTGCATAGACATTGTAAGGTCTTCCTAAATTTAATGCTACAGGCTACCCCAAAAAAAGTAATTACTAGAAAATGGAAATCAAAATCTAAACCAGCTGTAAGTGAACTACTAAATATTGTAAAGGAGATAAAAGAACTAGGTGGGATCCTTAGTAAAAGGAAAATGTAAATTACATCCAAGTAAATGGAATCTACGGGAACAATACATGCAGAATAATGTTAAGGAGGAGGTGAGGTTTAAGGGAAGTAAGGAATTAAGCAATTTATGTAATGTTAGAGTGAGTGATAATTGTTTAGGCTGCATGAAAAAAGTCACTATGGTTTGCTTTCATAGAAATGTATGTGCACCTGTGTCACTGTTTTAGCTGTGATGTTAATAAAGATGTTTATATAAAAAAGATAAATAAAACCCTAACTTGTACAATACAGAAAATGATTTCCCATAACTCCAATTCTTCCATGAAAGGAACAAAAATACACACACAGATCTATGTCTTTAGCTATATTTTCATCTATATCTATCTGGTGACTGCGCCAGAGGACTAGAGAGTTTTTGCTGAAATCCAAGCCATACATTGCTGAAAAATAAATAAATAAATACTACTTATACTTTAATTGCATTTTGCTGACTTTTTTATTTAATTACTGTTCATTGCTGTTATATTTGCTGTATTTTCTTCATTCTCAATACTATACTGTTATCTGTTGCAGAAGTAGCTGGTTACATTGTACTGACTAGATTCAGGACTGCTAAATCTACAGTCTGTGTGTGTTTTTTTACAGTTGAGCACTACAGCAGCCATCTTATATCAAGAAGGCTTTTTTCCTGCACCCTTGTGGCAGAAGTGTGTAGATCTAGACCTGTCTGAACTGGGGATTGCTAGAGGAAGGCTCATTGTGTGCTTTCTGATTGGTAGTTTGCCTTATACTTGTGTATTCCAGCTAATATTTAAGCCTCATATTTGTGTAGTGCTGCTGTCTGCACAGGGCCAAGGCAATGCCCTGTACAGACACAGATGACTTGTAGACAGGTTTTACCTTAACCAACCAATCTCAGAACTCTGCTGCTCTAGGAGCAGCCCAGTTTCACACTGAGCAGTATTGCTTTATTGGATAACCCTAATCTATGCAAGTACAGCTTTTGCTCCTAATCCCTGGGCTACCACCACAGTCCAGTCACAGCAACCCACTCCATTCCCAAATGAACACAGTAAAAATTTGCAGCTATGGATGGGCAGTTTCCCTTCATCTCTCTGGTCAGCCTAGTAGACATAGGTATCCTGAGGCAATGTAGCAATTGTCTCATGTATACTGACAACCACTTACTCCTAAAACAAACTAATACTATATATGTATGATGTAGTTTCACAATGAAACTGGAGGCATGACTCTCACATAATAGCAAGTATAATACCAAAAAGTTTGTCAGCAGGCATACACCACTTCCCACATCAAATAAGGACTTGACACATAAACCCATATATGCAGAGGTACTCACTAGTAACTTAACAGAAGCTCAGAGGTCTGCCAAATGTAGCCTTCAGAAACCACACACAACCAAGCCAACAACAAAAATAACACATAATAATACACACACCAGTGTCTCAACAAACAAGCCTATATGGCTACTCAGCACTAAACCCAATGTAGTAGTTCCATAGTGAGGCACATGGATATCCCCCTAACCAGGATGGACAAGGAACAAGTTACAGTTAGCTGCCTGTCAGATGCCGGGATATGACTGGTCACTCAAGCACTCTGGTTATTCAACTCCAAGTACCAGTATGACTCTGCCATAGTCCATGTTGGTGTGACTGACCTGAGATGTATCTTAGGACCGGTCAAACAGTATGACTCTCTTGAGCTACTCCATGTCCAAGTAATCACAGGCAAAATTTCCAGCCACATCATCACCATTTACAGGTCCCCAAGGATGAACCAGGAAAAACATGCCATGTACCTGGATTTACTGGAATCCCTTACTATGCAGCCCAATACCTTACTCATGGGTGATTATAATTGTCCTACCACTGACTGGGGATCTTGCACAGCCACAAACACGCAGGCTCATAGGTTCTTGGTCTTTGACAGTGCAAATATGCTAGAACAGCGAGTCAGTAAACCCACAAGGGGCTCAAATATCCTAGACATAATACTAACATCGGAGATCATTATACCTCCCCCCCTGTGATGTCCTTCCTGGTAAGATCAGACCATTAAACGGTCTCCTCTGAAATAACTGTAAGGCCAGATACCCCATCTCTTTGAATTTTTCCAAGACAAATTGCCTCCTACTAAGTGAGTTCATAAGAAGTTTCAAAGCCCCCTGAAAACAGATAACACACACTGCTATACAGAAGTGTACACCAACACCCTGTGTAATCACCTAAGCAGTTGTATAGAATCTGCTGTACCTAACCAGATTAAAACCAGGTCTTGTCAGAAAAATAGGCCATCCTGGTGGAACCCCAGTATAAACAGGCTATACAACAAAAGAAAGAAACTAACATCCAAAAACAAGACTGAACTGGCTCAGCAAAGGAAGAATTCCTCTACTAGTCTAAACAAATAAATTAGAGATCTAGTCAAGTCATCTAAAGGGAATTACAAAGCAAAAATAGCCTCCATAATTAAACAAAATCACAAGGCATTTTTTTAACTATGTTTGAAACATTAAGGGGAATATCCAGCTATGTGCAGAGCTGGTTGTGAATGGCATCACCCATTCTCAAATGGAGGAAATAGTCAGCCTACTAGCAGACAAATTTGGATCAGTCTTTAATCCTACCCCATTCACACCGGCCATTCCCCAAAGTATACCAGTCACCACTCCACTGCCTATTATCTATAGAGAGCAGGACATAGCTGTGCTCTCTAAGGTCAAAAACACAGCATCAATGGGACCAGACAACATCCCAGGTTGCCTTTTAAATAACTTAAAACATGACCTAGCTGACCCACTTGGATCCCTATTTAGCTACAGCCTCAGGGCTTGCTACATACTGACAGAATGGATGACAGACACAGTCATCCCTATGCACAAGGAGATTCCATCAACGACCCTGGAAATTATAGACCCATAAGTCTGATTAGCCTCATCTGCAAGGCCATGGAAAGAATAATTCTGGAAAATCGAAGCAGAAAGCACCACAACAGGATAGATGAATGGATATCCAAATTAAGGGGAAACTAGTGGAACAGGAAGCAATTGATCAGGTGCCATATCACAGGAAACCAGTATAAACGTACACGTGAAGCTAGACAGCAAAGAAAGGAACAAGAAACTGTGGAAACTCTAATGCAGTCAATGTTGAGGAGTGATAGGACAGCGAGTTTCCATATGACAGAGCAACGGATGAAACTGAAGAGAATGTGTCACAGGAAGATGCTATAGAACTTTCTATAGAATGTTCGCAGAACGGAAAACAAGGGATGTGCCCTCAGTATGGAAGAAAATTAGCTAAGAGAAGAGTTGCTTGATCTAATGGACATAGATATATTAAGATCATGAGAGAAAGAGACAGCAGAAGGTCAATAAAGCCCAAAAAGTAAGAAGTCTAATAAAACAAATGAATGCAGTAATTAGTACTGTCCATAGAGATCCATGTGATATAACAGAAGTAAACAGGATATACTACTGTGCTGCTAAATTAATAACTGATAAAGTTCTACCACAAAATCACAGTGTAGTGATGGAAAGGAAGGGGAGAAATTTAATACCATCATAGAAGTATCGAATAGACAAAACTATAAAGCAATTAAGACAAGAAATGCCACTGTTAGAAGATTATAGAAGAGGAAATAGATCAACAAAAATACTAAGAAAGATAGATGTGATTAAAGCAATGCCCAGTATTAGAACAAAACTTCAAAAAGCAGAAAACAAAACCAACTGAACTGTAAAGGCGAAAAAGAAACACGATAAGAGCCGGCAAGTAGATGAAATCCTTAGTTTAATTTGATAAGCGCTTTCGGTGGGGTCGATACCTCACCTTCTTCAGATAAAACAACACCCATTAACCCTGCTTTTATACAGGCATCACAGAAATGAATTACCACGTTAATTAGATAACTAAAAACAGTTGAAACGCAAATGCGACCATACATAAATCATATTGTACCGTCGTACAATTCAAAAGAGCCTTTCAAAACATCACTTAACAGTAACTAAGAGCATTTTATCTTTCAGAAAAAATAACAGATAAAAAGTTATAAATTTGGTATTCATACAAAATCACAGTTAACCTTCACCTTACTTACATACCATTTGAACCATAAAATACATTTACATGTCTTTGATTTAAAACTAGAAAGTCAAACACAAGATCAGTACCAAGAACCAAAACAAAATTATTACATTTACCTAACAACATTACAAACCTACTCAATACCATAAACACCCCCAAAAAATATATGGGTATATGTCATGATAGTGTGTAACGAAGTAGAGTCCCCAAAATAGTTATTTTTCTACCTTTTCAGAGCTAACAGTTTAAGAATACATTTTAGAGACAAGTATTCATTTAAACCTGGGGGCACATGTGCTACAGTTTTAATCTGCTACTTAAGTTCATCAATCTCCAACAACAATTGGCAAGGACCAGCTCTAATGTCAGCAAGCCTTTGTTGTAATACAATAAATCTAAAATGGTGGTTGGGATACTCGGCTATATGTTTTGCCAAGGCATTGTTCTTATCATTTTTATTTATTGCATAACAGTGTTCATATATATGTTGTTTAATTTTTCTATCTGTTTTTCCAATGTAAAAAACAGTACAGCGATCGCATAGAGCAGCATATATGACATTCCTACTCTCACAAGTAAATCTATGATTTATTTTGTAAACATTACCCCTAATATCAACTTCTTTTGCCACCGAAATGTGTTTACATTGTGGACAGGCTCCGCATTTAAACATACCATTAGACTTGTTAGAATAAAGCATTTTCCTCTGTTCAAGAAGTGCTTTAAGGTTTAGATTTCTTCTACTTGTAATTTTAGGTTTCTCTCCTAATTTTGTAGATAAAGTCTGATCTTCCAGAATGATACCCCAAATTTTATTCATGATTTCTCTAATTTGTTGGAAATCTAGTGAAAATGTGCAAAGAAAACTGGTCTTATATATGGCATTCTTTTTAGACAATGTTGTGTTGCACTGATCTTCAACACATATATTAGTTTGTTCAAACTGTTTGTTTAATAAAGGTTTGAAGTACCCTGAGTTACATTTGGTAATAACTTCAACCTTAATGTTAGACAACAAATTACATGGATAACCTCTATTTACAAACATACTTTCCAACCTATCACACTCTTCTTGAAAGTCAGAAATTTCTGTTGTCATCCTAGCAGCCCTTACCATCTGTCCCTTTACGACCGCTTTCTTCTGATGGTAAGGGTGGCTGCTGGCAAAGTGTAAAAAGGTGTTGGAATATGTAGCTTTCCTATAAATACAGCTTTTATACTTGGAGTTAACCTTGTCTTTAATAAGTGAAATATCTAAGAAATTAATTATGTTGTCATTTAAGTTGTAAGTGAACGCAAGGAAGTCTGTCAATACAGTCATGTTTGCTATAAATGATAAAATGTATTCTTAAACTGTTAGCACTGAAAAGGTAGAAAAAGAACTATTTTGGGGACTCTACTTAGTTACACACTATCATGACATATACCCATATATTTTTTTGGGTGTTTTATGGTATTGAGTAGGTTTGTAATGTTGTTAGGTAAATGTAATAATTTTGCTTTGGTTCTTGGTACTGATCTTGTGTTTGACTTTCTAGTTTTAAATCAAATACATTTAAATGTATTTTATGGTTCAAATGGTATGCAAGTAAGGTGAAGGTCAACTGTGATTTTGTATGAATACCAAATTTATAACTTTTTATCTGTTATTTTTTCTGAAAGATAAAATGCTGCTCTTAGTTACTGTTAAGTAATGTTTTGAAAGGCTCTTTTGAATTGTACGAAGGTACAATATGATTTATGCATGGTCACATTTGCGTTTCAACTGTTTTTAATTATCTAATTAACATGGTAATTCATTTCTGTGATGCCTGTATAAAAGCAGGGTTAATGGGTGTTGTTTTATCTGAAGAAGGTGAGGTATCAACCCCGCTGAAAGTGCTTATCAAATTAAACTAAGGATTTCATCTACTTGCCGGCTCTTATCGTGTTTCTTTTTCACCTTTACAGTATTAGAACAGACCAGGATCTATCATGTACTATTGCAAATAAACTAAAAATTTCAGCACAGGTGGAAAAACTTAGATATACAAGGGAAAAGTACAAAATAAGCAATTTATTGATGACCCAAAAATGTTTTATAGAGAATTGGTAAATAAGGTAAAAGGAATTGAAAGACCACCAAAAAAGAAGAAGTAGATACATTTTGGAGAAGTATCTATGAAGATCCTGTGGAACATAACAAAGATGCTAAATGGATAGAAGAAGTAAAAGAAAGAATAGAAAGTTTAAAGGTACAGGATATGAAATGGGATGAAGTAACAGCCAGAGAGATTGAAACAAAGTTGAGAAAAGCCTCTAACTGGAAAACCCCAGACTCAGATGCAGTACCTAACTTTTGGTTAAAAGTATCAACACCTTTGCACGAGGATTTAGCCATGAGTAAGAACTATTTCTAGGCACACCCCCAAACAGACACCACACTGGCTAACAACAGGCAAAACAATGCTCTTACTTAAGAGTGAACCTGTAAGCTACCCTAAAAATTATAGACCAGTAATTTTCCTTTTGTCGACCTATAAACTATACATGGGAATTGACAACGACAGAGTTTATAGTTATTTAGAAGAAAACTCAAATATGACAGTGGAACAAAAGGACAATAAAAGAAAGTCATATGGAACAAAGGGTCATTTGTTGTTAAATAAAGTAATAGTGGAGAACTGTAAAAAGGAGAAGAATCTAAGTATGGCATGGATTGACTACAAAAAAGCATTTGATAGTATCCCACATTCATGGATAAAAAAGTGCTTAATAATATATAAGATACACCCTACACTGATTGACTATATTACAGTAACTATGAAACAATGGAAGACCACTTTGCAATTAAGCCATGATAAAGGACAGATTATTATCCCAGGGATAAAAAATCAAAGGGGGATAATTTCAGGGTGACTCTCTGTCACTGCTGTTATTCTGCCTTGCCATTAATCCATTTAGCTGTTTACTTAACAGCTTAGGCCATGGCTACAATTTGGCTCCTAGAAAACAAAGTGTAATGACGTCTCATCTTCTCTTTGTCGATGATTTAAAAGTGTATAGCTCATCAGATGAGGAACTGGAAGCACAGCTGCAGGTTGTCAAAACTTTTTCAGATGATATTAGAATGTCATTTGGTCTTGATAAATGTGCAAAAGCAACCTTTAAAGCAGGAAAACTGCCACACCAGGAAAACATCAGTTTGGGACAGGAATGTGATATAAATGACTTGAGTAAGAGGGAATGTATAAATATGTGGGAATTGATGAAGGATCAGCAATAAAAAATGAAACAATGCAAATAAAACTCAGTAAGGAATACTTTAGAAGACTCAAATTAATCCGGAGACCAGCATTGACATCTAGGAACAAGATCCAAGCTATAGATCAATTTGCTCTTCCTGTCCTAATGTACAGTTTTGGAGGAACTGATTGGCCCCAAAAAGTGTTGGATAGATTAGATATTAAAACAAGAAGGATGCTTCATGCTCACCAAATGATTTATAAAAAATTAGTGTATACCAAGATTATATATTCCCTGTTCCAAAGGAGGGATGGGCCTCCTTGAAACTGATTACATGTATAGATCTGCAATCATGGGACTACATACACATCTACTGAACTTACAAGATCCAAATGTAGTGAAAGTTTTGAAACCTGGGGAGAATAAATCTAAGATGAATTCTCTGCTTAATTTAACAGAAGCATGTCAAAGTCAAGCAGGAATAAAATTCAAACCAGAAGTAGATAAAAACCAGGCAGCAACTGAATGCCAAAAAACAAAAGAAAGAATAGAAGGTGAAGGATCAGATGAGAAGGCAAGAAATGTGGAAAAAACATAAATATAGTTGCAACTATAGAAAACCTCTGGAAGACCCTCATGTTGATCAAGAACGAATGCAGGAATGGTTAAGGAGAGACAAATTCAAACCAAGAAATGAAAGGTTAATACTGGCAGCCCAAGATAGTGGGCTACATACACACTGGTTTACAAAGTCCATTGAACATGTTGGAGAAAGAGACAAATGTAGGTTTTGTAAAACTGAACTGGAAACAGTCACATACATTGTTGCTGGTTGCTACACACTAATGGCAGGACTGTATACTGAAAGATATAATAATGTGGCAAGACTGTTACACTGGGGATTGTGCAAACATTATGGTATCAAAGTGGCTGAAAAACACTTGAAACATGAGCCACAATGCATCATAGAAAATGATAAAGTTTATATCACATGGGATCACCCAATACCAACAGTTCAAAAGACAGAGGCTAGAAAACCGGATATAGTGCTCCAAGAAAAGAAGACAAAAGTAGCATTGATCATTGATATCACCACACCCAGTGACTATAGTGTCTTGCATACAGAGAGACACAAAGTCATAAAATACCAGGCTCTGCAGGCAGAAACAAGAGCAATGTGGAAGAAAGATACATAGGTTCATAGGTAGGTACTGGGCTATCTGCCCGAAGGCATATATTAGCCCAGCCATGTTGTGCGGTATTCACCACCCCTTTGGTTAGTTCCCTAGGCCCTTGATCTAGCAGCTAGTACCCTTGGCCCCTATCTAGTAGAGCTGTTAGTATGATCCCTGATGTGAACTTTCTGTTACCCATCCACTCATCAAGGTTCCTCTTGAAGAGTGATAGTGAGGGGCTCTGTCTTATGTAGATCGGGACCTTGTTCCATAGCAAAGGAAGTCTTTGCGAAGGGAATCTATCCCTCCAGCATGTTCTATTAATTGTTGTGCTGAGGTTTAAATCCCTAGAGAGTGTAGCTCGAGTAGATTTGGTTTTGCTAAGATGAAGCATGTTCAACAGTTCTGGGTTGGACATGGCTCTGTATGTTAGACAGAGATTGCCTCTGAGTAGGTGGCATGCAACAGAGAAAAGCCTTAGTTTTTTTCAATCGTGCTGCATAGGGCAACTGTTTGAGGCCAGTAATCCTCATAGTGAGGTACCTCTATGGTCTCTCCAGCTGCTGGCGATGCCTAGCCAGGTACATTCCAATTGGTGCAATTTACTCAATAATGGGTCTGATGAGGGAAGAGTAGAGGGGCACCACTACATCCTTAGATCTTGACACAAACCCTTTTGTGATCAGATGGGTCACATAGAAGGATTTTCTAACCACCTTGGCAACATGGTTATCAAAGGAAAGCTGACTATCTACTCGGGTCCCTAGATCCCTTATTACTTCTTCAGATTTCAGAGGGTTACCTCCTATGTGGTAGTTCGCGGGTACTCTGTTTTTTCCAAAAGGAATTACTACGCATTTTTTAGCATTTAGCTTGAGACCATGGTTTTGACACCATGCATCAGTCTCATTAAGGCCCTTCTGGAGGATATCCATGTCGGCCGGAGACTCTATTATAGCACCTAGTTTGCAGTCGTCCACAAACTTGGTCAGCCACAGCCCTTCAGTGCTTGCCTGTACTTCTGAGAAGTATATGCCAAAAAGGAGGGGCCCCAGGGCAAAGCCCTGAGGCACACCGCTCGTTACTGGTCTGGATTCGGACATAGATCCCGCTACTCATACTTTGTGGGATCTGTCTGAGAGCCAGTTTGCGATCCATCTTGTGATGTAAAGGTTTATGCCCAGGTTGGTGAGTTTATCAACAATACCCAAATGGGGAATGGTATCAAATGCTTTAGCAAGGTCAAGGTAAGCTGTGTGTACCTCCTTTCCCTTATCTATAGCCTGAGTAACTGTCTCAAAGAAATCCACCAGGTTCATGAGGCATGATCTGCCCTTGACAGTTCCAATAGTAGTGTGAATCCATATTTAACAAAAGGCCAGTCACCAGTGGCATAACACAGGATTCTGTGCTGGGCCTGTTACTGTTCAGAATTTATTTCTCAATTGCAGGTGAATGTGGATAGCCTGTGGCTGACCAAGTTTGCCAATGACTGTATATTGAGACAATTACTGAGTCGCCCAACAATACCAATATAATGCAGAAAGGATTAATGCAGACAAATGACTGGTACCAAAACTATGGATTGAAGCTAAATGCAAAAAAAAATGCATAACTATTTCCTTTAGGAAAGCTAACACCCTTGCTAATTACAATACAGACACCACTAGCCTAAGAGTAGACCCACTGGTATGAGACCTGGGTACTCAGGTTGATAGCAATCTGAACTTCGTCCACAATGGTGAGGAAATCTTTCTACATGGCACATCTTATTAGTAAAGACATGGCATCTAGATCTAAGGACATTATAATTGCATTGAACTTGGCCCTTATCAGACCAATAATTGAGTACAGTGCTCCCTTTTGCATGTACCTGACCAGATACCTGTAACAGATAGAGAGACCACAGAGGTTTCTCACCAAAAAAATACAGGGTACACAAAACAAATTCTAAGTGAAACGACTGAAAGCCTTATCATTTAATTCTGTCTCCTATATGGTACTAAGGGGGATCTGTGTCTGGCTTACAATGCAGTCTCTGGCCTGGCCCTGATGAAAATGTTACATATTCGTAAATCGAACTACAAGAGGGTTACCTGCTCTAATGATCTCAACCTAGCCGCTGACATGAACAAATCATACTGGAGAGACAATACATTTCCCAGAGACTACTCCTCCGCTGAAGAAAGTTCCCCATTCAAGTAAAGCAGAAGCCCTCCCTGACCTTCTTAAAGTGCAACCTGGACCAATGGATGGGCAATCGCAAATTCACTCCTGGGGTGGCACCATGTTCTCTATGGACGTAGGAAGTCGGTATTAGTTGCTTTACCACAGGTGCATACCCCTGTGA